>NC_092156.1:5678577-5991077 GCF_045791955.1 Oncorhynchus clarkii lewisi | reverse complement strand
CCTAGCATTACTGACGTCATAGAGGAAGGGAAACAGCATAACAGAGGCTGTGTTATTATTGGCGGACTACCTAGCATTACTGACGTCATAGAGGAAGGGAAACAGCAT
The DNA here is from genome assembly GCF_045791955.1 of Oncorhynchus clarkii lewisi. Taxonomy (NCBI): domain Eukaryota; kingdom Metazoa; phylum Chordata; class Actinopteri; order Salmoniformes; family Salmonidae; genus Oncorhynchus; species Oncorhynchus clarkii. Next base: position 5,990,969 of record NC_092156.1, on the reverse strand, counting down.
AACAGAGGCTGTGTTATTATTGGCGGACTACCTAGCATTACTGACGTCATAGAGGAAGGGAAACAGCATAACAGAGGCTGTGTTATTATTGGCGGACTACCTAGCATTACTGACGTCATAGAGGAAGGGAAACAGCATAACAGAGGCTGTGTTATTATTGGCGGACTACCTAGCATTACTGACGTCATAGAGGAAGGGAAACAGCATAACAGAGGCTGTGTTTTATTGGCGGACTACCTAGCATTACTGACGTCATAGAGGAAGGGAAACAGCATAACAGAGGCTGTGTTATTATTGGCGGACTACCTAGCATTACTGACGTCATAGAGGAAGGGAAACAGCATAACAGAGGCTGTGTTATTATTGGCGGACTACCTAGCATTACTGACGTCATAGAGGAAGGGAAACAGCATAACAGAGGCTGTGTTATTATTGGCGGACTACCTAGCATTACTGACGTCATAGAGGAAGGGAAACAGCATAACAGAGGCTGTGTTATTATTGGCGGACTACCTAGCATTACTGACGTCATAGAGGAAGGGAAACAGCATAACAGAGGCTGTGTTATTATTGGCGGACTACCTAGCATTACTGACGTCATAGAGGAAGGGAAACAGCATAACAGAGGCTGTGTTATTATTGGCGGACTACCTAGCATTACTGACGTCATAGAGGAAGGGAAACAGCATAACAGAGGCTGTGTTATTATTGGCGGACTACCTAGCATTACTGACGTCATAGAGGAAGGGAAACAGCATAACAGAGGCTGTGTTATTATTGGCGGACTACCTAGCATTACTGACGTCATAGAGGAAGGGAAACAGCATAACAGAGGCTGTGTTATTATTGGCGGACTACCTAGCATTACTGACGTCATAGAGGAAGGGAAACAGCATAACAGAGGCTGTGTTATTATTGGCGGACTACCTAGCATTACTGACGTCATAGAGGAAGGGAAACAGCATAACAGAGGCTGTGTTATTATTGGCGGACTACCTAGCATTACTGACGTCATAGAGGAAGGGAAACAGCATAACAGAGGCTGTGTTATTATTGGCGGACTACCTAGCATTACTGACGTCATAGAGGAAGGGAAACAGCATAACAGAGGCTGTGTTATTATTGGCGGACTACCTAGCATTACTGACGTCATAGAGGAAGGGAAACAGCATAACAGAGGCTGTGTTATTATTGGCGGACTACCTAGCATTACTGACGTCATAGAGGAAGGGAAACAGCATAACAGAGGCTGTGTTATTATTGGCGGACTACCTAGCATTACTGACGTCATAGAGGAAGGGAAACAGCATAACAGAGGCTGTGTTATTATTGGCGGACTACCTAGCATTACTGACGTCATAGAGGAAGGGAAACAGCATAACAGAGGCTGTGTTATTATTGGCGGACTACCTAGCATTACTGACGTCATAGAGGAAGGGAAACAGCATAACAGAGGCTGTGTTATTATTGGCGGACTACCTAGCATTACTGACGTCATAGAGGAAGGGAAACAGCATAACAGAGGCTGTGTTATTATTGGCGGACTACCTAGCATTACTGACGTCATAGAGGAAGGGAAACAGCATAACAGAGGCTGTGTTATTATTGGCGGACTACCTAGCATTACTGACGTCATAGAGGAAGGGAAACAGCATAACAGAGGCTGTGTTATTATTGGCGGACTACCTAGCATTACTGACGTCATAGAGGAAGGGAAACAGCATAACAGAGGCTGTGTTATTATTGGCGGACTACCTAGCATTACTGACGTCATAGAGGAAGGGAAACAGCATAACAGAGGCTGTGTTATTATTGGCGGACTACCTAGCATTACTGACGTCATAGAGGAAGGGAAACAGCATAACAGAGGCTGTGTTATTATTGGCGGACTACCTAGCATTACTGACGTCATAGAGGAAGGGAAACAGCATAACAGAGGCTGTGTTATTATTGGCGGACTACCTAGCATTACTGACGTCATAGAGGAAGGGAAACAGCATAACAGAGGCTGTGTTATTATTGGCGGACTACCTAGCATTACTGACGTCATAGAGGAAGGGAAACAGCATAACAGAGGCTGTGTTATTATTGGCGGACTACCTAGCATTACTGACGTCATAGAGGAAGGGAAACAGCATAACAGAGGCTGTGTTATTATTGGCGGACTACCTAGCATTACTGACGTCATAGAGGAAGGGAAACAGCATAACAGAGGCTGTGTTATTATTGGCGGACTACCTAGCATTACTGACGTCATAGAGGAAGGGAAACAGCATAACAGAGGCTGTGTTATTATTGGCGGACTACCTAGCATTACTGACGTCATAGAGGAAGGGAAACAGCATAACAGAGGCTGTGTTATTATTGGCGGACTACCTAGCATTACTGACGTCATAGAGGAAGGGAAACAGCATAACAGAGGCTGTGTTATTATTGGCGGACTACCTAGCATTACTGACGTCATAGAGGAAGGGAAACAGCATAACAGAGGCTGTGTTATTATTGGCGGACTACCTAGCATTACTGACGTCATAGAGGAAGGGAAACAGCATAACAGAGGCTGTGTTATTATTGGCGGACTACCTAGCATTACTGACGTCATAGAGGAAGGGAAACAGCATAACAGAGGCTGTGTTATTATTGGCGGACTACCTAGCATTACTGACGTCATAGAGGAAGGGAAACAGCATAACAGAGGCTGTGTTATTATTGGCGGACTACCTAGCATTACTGACGTCATAGAGGAAGGGAAACAGCATAACAGAGGCTGTGTTATTATTGGCGGACTACCTAGCATTACTGACGTCATAGAGGAAGGGAAACAGCATAACAGAGGCTGTGTTATTATTGGCGGACTACCTAGCATTACTGACGTCATAGAGGAAGGGAAACAGCATAACAGAGGCTGTGTTATTATTGGCGGACTACCTAGCATTACTGACGTCATAGAGGAAGGGAAACAGCATAACAGAGGCTGTGTTATTATTGGCGGACTACCTAGCATTACTGACGTCATAGAGGAAGGGAAACAGCATAACAGAGGCTGTGTTATTATTGGCGGACTACCTAGCATTACTGACGTCATAGAGGAAGGGAAACAGCATAACAGAGGCTGTGTTATTATTGGCGGACTACCTAGCATTACTGACGTCATAGAGGAAGGGAAACAGCATAACAGAGGCTGTGTTATTATTGGCGGACTACCTAGCATTACTGACGTCATAGAGGAAGGGAAACAGCATAACAGAGGCTGTGTTATTATTGGCGGACTACCTAGCATTACTGACGTCATAGAGGAAGGGAAACAGCATAACAGAGGCTGTGTTATTATTGGCGGACTACCTAGCATTACTGACGTCATAGAGGAAGGGAAACAGCATAACAGAGGCTGTGTTATTATTGGCGGACTACCTAGCATTACTGACGTCATAGAGGAAGGGAAACAGCATAACAGAGGCTGTGTTATTATTGGCGGACTACCTAGCATTACTGACGTCATAGAGGAAGGGAAACAGCATAACAGAGGCTGTGTTATTATTGGCGGACTACCTAGCATTACTGACGTCATAGAGGAAGGGAAACAGCATAACAGAGGCTGTGTTATTATTGGCGGACTACCTAGCATTACTGACGTCATAGAGGAAGGGAAACAGCATAACAGAGGCTGTGTTATTATTGGCGGACTACCTAGCATTACTGACGTCATAGAGGAAGGGAAACAGCATAACAGAGGCTGTGTTATTATTGGCGGACTACCTAGCATTACTGACGTCATAGAGGAAGGGAAACAGCATAACAGAGGCTGTGTTATTATTGGCGGACTACCTAGCATTACTGACGTCATAGAGGAAGGGAAACAGCATAACAGAGGCTGTGTTATTATTGGCGGACTACCTAGCATTACTGACGTCATAGAGGAAGGGAAACAGCATAACAGAGGCTGTGTTATTATTGGCGGACTACCTAGCATTACTGACGTCATAGAGGAAGGGAAACAGCATAACAGAGGCTGTGTTATTATTGGCGGACTACCTAGCATTACTGACGTCATAGAGGAAGGGAAACAGCATAACAGAGGCTGTGTTATTATTGGCGGACTACCTAGCATTACTGACGTCATAGAGGAAGGGAAACAGCATAACAGAGGCTGTGTTATTATTGGCGGACTACCTAGCATTACTGACGTCATAGAGGAAGGGAAACAGCATAACAGAGGCTGTGTTATTATTGGCGGACTACCTAGCATTACTGACGTCATAGAGGAAGGGAAACAGCATAACAGAGGCTGTGTTATTATTGGCGGACTACCTAGCATTACTGACGTCATAGAGGAAGGGAAACAGCATAACAGAGGCTGTGTTCTTATTGGCGGACTACCTAGCATTACTGACGTCATAGAGGAAGGGAAACAGCATAACAGAGGCTGTGTTCTTATTGGCGGACTACCTAGCATTACTGACGTCATAGAGGAAGGGAAACAGCATAACAGAGGCTGTGTTCTTATTGGCGGACTACCTAGCATTACTGACGTCATAGAGGAAGGGAAACAGCATAACAGAGGCTGTGTTCTTATTGGCGGACTACCTAGCATTACTGACGTCATAGAGGAAGGGAAACAGCATAACAGAGGCTGTGTTATTATTGGCGGACTACCTAGCATTACTGACGTCATAGAGGAAGGGAAACAGCATAACAGAGGCTGTGTTATTATTGGCGGACTACCTAGCATTACTGACGTCATAGAGGAAGGGAAACAGCATAACAGAGGCTGTGTTATTATTGGCGGACTACCTAGCATTACTGACGTCATAGAGGAAGGGAAACAGCATAACAGAGGCTGTGTTATTATTGGCGGACTACCTAGCATTACTGACGTCATAGAGGAAGGGAAACAGCATAACAGAGGCTGTGTTATTATTGGCGGACTACCTAGCATTACTGACGTCATAGAGGAAGGGAAACAGCATAACAGAGGCTGTGTTATTATTGGCGGACTACCTAGCATTACTGACGTCATAGAGGAAGGGAAACAGCATAACAGAGGCTGTGTTATTATTGGCGGACTACCTAGCATTACTGACGTCATAGAGGAAGGGAAACAGCATAACAGAGGCTGTGTTATTATTGGCGGACTACCTAGCATTACTGACGTCATAGAGGAAGGGAAACAGCATAACAGAGGCTGTGTTATTATTGGCGGACTACCTAGCATTACTGACGTCATAGAGGAAGGGAAACAGCATAACAGAGGCTGTGTTATTATTGGCGGACTACCTAGCATTACTGACGTCATAGAGGAAGGGAAACAGCATAACAGAGGCTGTGTTATTATTGGCGGACTACCTAGCATTACTGACGTCATAGAGGAAGGGAAACAGCATAACAGAGGCTGTGTTATTATTGGCGGACTACCTAGCATTACTGACGTCATAGAGGAAGGGAAACAGCATAACAGAGGCTGTGTTATTATTGGCGGACTACCTAGCATTACTGACGTCATAGAGGAAGGGAAACAGCATAACAGAGGCTGTGTTATTATTGGCGGACTACCTAGCATTACTGACGTCATAGAGGAAGGGAAACAGCATAACAGAGGCTGTGTTATTATTGGCGGACTACCTAGCATTACTGACGTCATAGAGGAAGGGAAACAGCATAACAGAGGCTGTGTTATTATTGGCGGACTACCTAGCATTACTGACGTCATAGAGGAAGGGAAACAGCATAACAGAGGCTGTGTTATTATTGGCGGACTACCTAGCATTACTGACGTCATAGAGGAAGGGAAACAGCATAACAGAGGCTGTGTTATTATTGGCGGACTACCTAGCATTACTGACGTCATAGAGGAAGGGAAACAGCATAACAGAGGCTGTGTTATTATTGGCGGACTACCTAGCATTACTGACGTCATAGAGGAAGGGAAACAGCATAACAGAGGCTGTGTTCTTATTGGCGGACTACCTAGCATTACTGACGTCATAGAGGAAGGGAAACAGCATAACAGAGGCTGTGTTATTATTGGCGGACTACCTAGCATTACTGACGTCATAGAGGAAGGGAAACAGCATAACAGAGGCTGTGTTATTATTGGCGGACTACCTAGCATTACTGACGTCATAGAGGAAGGGAAACAGCATAACAGAGGCTGTGTTATTATTGGCGGACTACCTAGCATTACTGACGTCATAGAGGAAGGGAAACAGCATAACAGAGGCTGTGTTATTATTGGCGGACTACCTAGCATTACTGACGTCATAGAGGAAGGGAAACAGCATAACAGAGGCTGTGTTATTATTGGCGGACTACCTAGCATTACTGACGTCATAGAGGAAGGGAAACAGCATAACAGAGGCTGTGTTATTATTGGCGGACTACCTAGCATTACTGACGTCATAGAGGAAGGGAAACAGCATAACAGAGGCTGTGTTATTATTGGCGGACTACCTAGCATTACTGACGTCATAGAGGAAGGGAAACAGCATAACAGAGGCTGTGTTATTATTGGCGGACTACCTAGCATTACTGACGTCATAGAGGAAGGGAAACAGCATAACAGAGGCTGTGTTATTATTGGCGGACTACCTAGCATTACTGACGTCATAGAGGAAGGGAAACAGCATAACAGAGGCTGTGTTATTATTGGCGGACTACCTAGCATTACTGACGTCATAGAGGAAGGGAAACAGCATAACAGAGGCTGTGTTATTATTGGCGGACTACCTAGCATTACTGACGTCATAGAGGAAGGGAAACAGCATAACAGAGGCTGTGTTATTATTGGCGGACTACCTAGCATTACTGACGTCATAGAGGAAGGGAAACAGCATAACAGAGGCTGTGTTATTATTGGCGGACTACCTAGCATTACTGACGTCATAGAGGAAGGGAAACAGCATAACAGAGGCTGTGTTATTATTGGCGGACTACCTAGCATTACTGACGTCATAGAGGAAGGGAAACAGCATAACAGAGGCTGTGTTATTATTGGCGGACTACCTAGCATTACTGACGTCATAGAGGAAGGGAAACAGCATAACAGAGGCTGTGTTATTATTGGCGGACTACCTAGCATTACTGACGTCATAGAGGAAGGGAAACAGCATAACAGAGGCTGTGTTATTATTGGCGGACTACCTAGCATTACTGACGTCATAGAGGAAGGGAAACAGCATAACAGAGGCTGTGTTATTATTGGCGGACTACCTAGCATTACTGACGTCATAGAGGAAGGGAAACAGCATAACAGAGGCTGTGTTATTATTGGCGGACTACCTAGCATTACTGACGTCATAGAGGAAGGGAAACAGCATAACAGAGGCTGTGTTATTATTGGCGGACTACCTAGCATTACTGACGTCATAGAGGAAGGGAAACAGCATAACAGAGGCTGTGTTATTATTGGCGGACTACCTAGCATTACTGACGTCATAGAGGAAGGGAAACAGCATAACAGAGGCTGTGTTATTATTGGCGGACTACCTAGCATTACTGACGTCATAGAGGAAGGGAAACAGCATAACAGAGGCTGTGTTATTATTGGCGGACTACCTAGCATTACTGACGTCATAGAGGAAGGGAAACAGCATAACAGAGGCTGTGTTATTATTGGCGGACTACCTAGCATTACTGACGTCATAGAGGAAGGGAAACAGCATAACAGAGGCTGTGTTATTATTGGCGGACTACCTAGCATTACTGACGTCATAGAGGAAGGGAAACAGCATAACAGAGGCTGTGTTATTATTGGCGGACTACCTAGCATTACTGACGTCATAGAGGAAGGGAAACAGCATAACAGAGGCTGTGTTCTTATTGGCGGACTACCTAGCATTACTGACGTCATAGAGGAAGGGAAACAGCATAACAGAGGCTGTGTTCTTATTGGCGGACTACCTAGCATTACTGACGTCATAGAGGAAGGGAAACAGCATAACAGAGGCTGTGTTATTATTGGCGGACTACCTAGCATTACTGACGTCATAGAGGAAGGGAAACAGCATAACAGAGGCTGTGTTATTATTGGCGGACTACCTAGCATTACTGACGTCATAGAGGAAGGGAAACAGCATAACAGAGGCTGTGTTCTTATTGGCGGACTACCTAGCATTACTGACGTCATAGAGGAAGGGAAACAGCATAACAGAGGCTGTGTTATTATTGGCGGACTACCTAGCATTACTGACGTCATAGAGGAAGGGAAACAGCATAACAGAGGCTGTGTTATTATTGGCGGACTACCTAGCATTACTGACGTCATAGAGGAAGGGAAACAGCATAACAGAGGCTGTGTTATTATTGGCGGACTACCTAGCATTACTGACGTCATAGAGGAAGGGAAACAGCATAACAGAGGCTGTGTTATTATTGGCGGACTACCTAGCATTACTGACGTCATAGAGGAAGGGAAACAGCATAACAGAGGCTGTGTTCTTATTGGCGGACTACCTAGCATTACTGACGTCATAGAGGAAGGGAAACAGCATAACAGAGGCTGTGTTATTATTGGCGGACTACCTAGCATTACTGACGTCATAGAGGAAGGGAAACAGCATAACAGAGGCTGTGTTATTATTGGCGGACTACCTAGCATTACTGACGTCATAGAGGAAGGGAAACAGCATAACAGAGGCTGTGTTCTTATTGGCGGACTACCTAGCATTACTGACGTCATAGAGGAAGGGAAACAGCATAACAGAGGCTGTGTTCTTATTGGCGGACTACCTAGCATTACTGACGTCATAGAGGAAGGGAAACAGCATAACAGAGGCTGTGTTATTATTGGCGGACTACCTAGCATTACTGACGTCATAGAGGAAGGGAAACAGCATAACAGAGGCTGTGTTATTATTGGCGGACTACCTAGCATTACTGACGTCATAGAGGAAGGGAAACAGCATAACAGAGGCTGTGTTCTTATTGGCGGACTACCTAGCATTACTGACGTCATAGAGGAAGGGAAACAGCATAACAGAGGCTGTGTTATTATTGGCGGACTACCTAGCATTACTGACGTCATAGAGGAAGGGAAACAGCATAACAGAGGCTGTGTTATTATTGGCGGACTACCTAGCATTACTGACGTCATAGAGGAAGGGAAACAGCATAACAGAGGCTGTGTTATTATTGGCGGACTACCTAGCATTACTGACGTCATAGAGGAAGGGAAACAGCATAACAGAGGCTGTGTTATTATTGGCGGACTACCTAGCATTACTGACGTCATAGAGGAAGGGAAACAGCATAACAGAGGCTGTGTTATTATTGGCGGACTACCTAGCATTACTGACGTCATAGAGGAAGGGAAACAGCATAACAGAGGCTGTGTTATTATTGGCGGACTACCTAGCATTACTGACGTCATAGAGGAAGGGAAACAGCATAACAGAGGCTGTGTTATTATTGGCGGACTACCTAGCATTACTGACGTCATAGAGGAAGGGAAACAGCATAACAGAGGCTGTGTTATTATTGGCGGACTACCTAGCATTACTGACGTCATAGAGGAAGGGAAACAGCATAACAGAGGCTGTGTTATTATTGGCGGACTACCTAGCATTACTGACGTCGTAGAGGAAGGGAAACAGCATAACAGAGGCTGTGTTATTATTGGCGGACTACCTAGCATTACTGACGTCATAGAGGAAGGGAAACAGCATAACAGAGGCTGTGTTATTATTGGCGGACTACCTAGCATTACTGACGTCATAGAGGAAGGGAAACAGCATAACAGAGGCTGTGTTATTATTGGCGGACTACCTAGCATTACTGACGTCATAGAGGAAGGGAAACAGCATAACAGAGGCTGTGTTATTATTGGCGGACTACCTAGCATTACTGACGTCATAGAGGAAGGGAAACAGCATAACAGAGGCTGTGTTCTTATTGGCGGACTACCTAGCATTACTGACGTCATAGAGGAAGGGAAACAGCACAACAGAGGCTGTGTTCTTATTGGCGGACTACCTAGCATTACTGACGTCATAGAGGAAGGGAAACAGCATAACAGAGGCTGTGTTATTATTGGCGGACTACCTAGCATTACTGACGTCATAGAGGAAGGGAAACAGCATAACAGAGGCTGTGTTCTTATTGGCGGACTACCTAGCATTACTGACGTCATAGAGGAAGGGAAACAGCACAACAGAGGCTGTGTTCTTATTGGCGGACTACCTAGCATTACTGACGTCATAGAGGAAGGGAAACAGCATAACAGAGGCTGTGTTCTTATTGGCGGACTACCTAGCATTACTGACGTCATAGAGGAAGGGAAACAGCACAACAGAGGCTGTGTTCTTATTGGCGGACTACCTAGCATTACTGACGTCATAGAGGAAGGGAAACAGCATAACAGAGGCTGTGTTATTATTGGCGGACTACCTAGCATTACTGACGTCATAGAGGAAGGGAAACAGCATAACAGAGGCTGTGTTATTATTGGCGGACTACCTAGCATTACTGACGTCATAGAGGAAGGGAAACAGCATAACAGAGGCTGTGTTCTTATTGGCGGACTACCTAGCATTACTGACGTCATAGAGGAAGGGAAACAGCATAACAGAGGCTGTGTTCTTATTGGCGGACTACCTAGCATTACTGACGTCATAGAGGAAGGGAAACAGCATAACAGAGGCTGTGTTATTATTGGCGGACTACCTAGCATTACTGACGTCATAGAGGAAGGGAAACAGCATAACAGAGGCTGTGTTCTTATTGGCGGACTACCTAGCATTACTGACGTCATAGAGGAAGGGAAACAGCATAACAGAGGCTGTGTTATTATTGGCGGACTACCTAGCATTACTGACGTCATAGAGGAAGGGAAACAGCATAACAGAGGCTGTGTTATTATTGGCGGACTACCTAGCATTACTGACGTCATAGAGGAAGGGAAACAGCATAACAGAGGCTGTGTTATTATTGGCGGACTACCTAGCATTACTGACGTCGTAGAGGAAGGGAAACAGCATAACAGAGGCTGTGTTCTTATTGGCGGACTACCTAGCATTACTGACGTCATAGAGGAAGGGAAACAGCATAACAGAGGCTGTGTTATTATTGGCGGACTACCTAGCATTACTGACGTCATAGAGGAAGGGAAACAGCATAACAGAGGCTGTGTTATTATTGGCGGACTACCTAGCATTACTGACGTCATAGAGGAAGGGAAACAGCATAACAGAGGCTGTGTTATTATTGGCGGACTACCTAGCATTACTGACGTCATAGAGGAAGGGAAACAGCATAACAGAGGCTGTGTTATTATTGGCGGACTACCTAGCATTACTGACGTCATAGAGGAAGGGAAACAGCATAACAGAGGCTGTGTTATTATTGGCGGACTACCTAGCATTACTGACGTCGTAGAGGAAGGGAAACAGCATAACAGAGGCTGTGTTCTTATTGGCGGACTACCTAGCATTACTGACGTCATAGAGGAAGGGAAACAGCATAACAGAGGCTGTGTTCTTATTGGCGGACTACCTAGCATTACTGACGTCATAGAGGAAGGGAAACAGCATAACAGAGGCTGTGTTATTATTGGCGGACTACCTAGCATTACTGACGTCATAGAGGAAGGGAAACAGCATAACAGAGGCTGTGTTATTATTGGCGGACTACCTAGCATTACTGACGTCATAGAGGAAGGGAAACAGCATAACAGAGGCTGTGTTATTATTGGCGGACTACCTAGCATTACTGACGTCATAGAGGAAGGGAAACAGCATAACAGAGGCTGTGTTCTTATTGGCGGACTACCTAGCATTACTGACGTCATAGAGGAAGGGAAACAGCATAACAGAGGCTGTGTTATTATTGGCGGACTACCTAGCATTACTGACGTCATAGAGGAAGGGAAACAGCATAACAGAGGCTGTGTTATTATTGGCGGACTACCTAGCATTACTGACGTCATAGAGGAAGGGAAACAGCATAACAGAGGCTGTGTTATTATTGGCGGACTACCTAGCATTACTGACGTCATAGAGGAAGGGAAACAGCATAACAGAGGCTGTGTTATTATTGGCGGACTACCTAGCATTACTGACGTCATAGAGGAAGGGAAACAGCATAACAGAGGCTGTGTTATTATTGGCGGACTACCTAGCATTACTGACGTCATAGAGGAAGGGAAACAGCATAACAGAGGCTGTGTTATTATTGGCGGACTACCTAGCATTACTGACGTCATAGAGGAAGGGAAACAGCATAACAGAGGCTGTGTTATTATTGGCGGACTACCCAGCACAACAGATTTGAATTATTTTTATTTGACCTTTATTTAACTAGGCAAGTCCATTTAAGAACAAATTCTTATTTTTGACGGCCTAGGAACAATGGGTTAACTGGGGGGCAGAACGACAGATTTTTACCTTGTCAGCTCGGGGATTCGATCTTGCAACCTTTCGGTTACTAGTCCAACGCTCTAACCACTAGGCTACCTACCGCTCCTACACTCTAACCACTAGGCTACCTGCCGCCCCTACACTCTAACCACTAGGCTACCTACCGCCCCTACACTCTAACCACTAGGCTACCTACCGTCCCTAGACTCTAACCACTAGGCTACCTACCGTCCCTACACTCTAACCACTAGGCTACCTACCGTCCCTACACTCTAACCACTAGGCTACCTACCACCCCTACACTCTAACCACTAGGCTACCTACCGTCCCTAGACTCTAACCACTAGGCTACCTACCGTCCCTACACTCTAACCACTAGGCTACCTACCGTCCCTACACTCTAACCACTAGGCTACCTGCCGCCACAAAGATTTTAGGCTGCGTTCTTTTTTTTTTCTACCTAGCATTGCTCAGTGCTGCTTGAGGGCGGGCGGGCAAGGCCTTGAAGGCTACAATTTCCAAGGTATTTCAAGCAGCGTTTGGTATTCGCTTTACACCTGTAAAACCCACGCATGTGAGTGGGTGTGTACTTTGCTTATTCATCAGATGGGAGCGCAGTGTATGGGTGAGTCTGAGCATGTCCTGGTAGAATGGATTACTGGCATGTGGAATGCAGTCCGAGTACTACTGAACCCTGCCGTTCACAGAGCAGCTACAGGTGTCCTTACATCCACTCAGGGCAGGGAGGGACAGACCGACAAGCAAACAGCAGGAATTTCCTCCATAAAGTTTCTTGACGTTACAGTACTACACTATGTGGTGTAGTCAACAAAGACAGTCTGATACTGTGAGGCTGAGTTTGTATCATAGTCAACAAAGACAGTCTGATACCCCGAGTAGAGGTCGACCGATTATGATTTTTCAACGCCGATACCGATTATTGGAGGACCAAAAAAAGGCCGATACCGATTAATCTGACAATTTTTTAAAATATATATATATATTTATTTGCAATGGCAATTACAACAATACTGAATGAACAATGAACACTTTAATTTTAACTTAATATAATGCATCAATAAAATGTATTTAGTCTCAAATAAATAATGAAACATTTTCAATTTGGTTTAAATAATACAAAAACAAAGTGTTGGAGAAGAAAGTAAAAGTGCAATATGTGCCATGTAAAAAAAGCTAAAGTTTGTTTCTTGCTCAACATATGAAAGTTGGTGGTTCCTTTTAACATGAGTCTTCAATATTCCCAGGTAAGAAGTTTTAGGTTGCAGTTATTGTAGGACTATTTCTCTCTATACCATTTGTATTTCATGTACCTTTGACTATTGGATATTCTAATAGGTACTTTAGTATTGCCAGCCTAATCTCGGGAGTTGATAGGCTTGAGGTCATAAACATCGCAATGCTTGAAGCATTGCGAAGAGCTGCTGTCAAACGCAGTAAAGTGCTGTTTTAATGAATGCTTATGAGCCTGTTGCTGCCTACCATCGTTCAGTCAGACTGCTCTATCAAATCATAGACTTAATTATATTATAATTAACACAGAAATACAAGCCTTAGGTCATTAATATGGTCAAATCTGGAAACTATAATTTCGAAAACTTTTATTCTTTCAGTGAAATACGGAACCGTTCCGTATTTTATCGAACGGGTGGCATCCCTAAGTCTAAATATTGCTGTTACATTGCACAACCTTCAATGTTATGTCATAATTACGTAAAATTCTGGCAAATTAGGCAGCCCAAACTATTGCATATACCGTGACTCTGCGTGCAATGAACGCAAGAGAAGTGACACAATTTCCTTAGTTTAATATTGCCTGCTAACTTGAATTTCTTAACTAAATATGCAGGTTTAAAAAATAAACTTCTGTGTATTGATTTTAATAAAGGCATTGATGTTTATTGTTAGGTACAGTCGTGCAACGATTGTGCTTTTTTTCACAAATGCGCTTTTGTTAAATCATCCCCCGTTTGGCGAAGTTGGCCGTCTTTGTTAGGAAGAAATAGTCTTCACACAGTTCGCAACGAGCCAGGCGGCCCAAACTGCTGCATATACCCTGACTCTGTTGCACAGAACGCAAGAGAAGTGACACAATTTCCCTAGTTAAAATAAATTCATGTTCGCAGGCAATATTAACTAAATATGCAGGTTTAAAAATATATACTTGTGTATTGATTTTAAGAAAGGCGTTGATGTTTTTGGGTAGGTACACATTGGTGCAACGACAGTGCTTTTTTCGCGAATGTGCTTGTGAAATCACCCGTTTGGCGAAGTAGCCTGTGATTCAATGATAAATTAACTGGCACCGCATCGATTATATGCAACGCAGGACACGCTAGATAAACTAGTAACATCTTCAACCATGTGTAGGTAACTAGTGATTATGTTAAGATTGATTGTTTTTTATAAGATAAGTTTAATGCTAGCTAGCACCTTACCTTGGCTCCTTGCTGCACTCGCATAACAGGTAGTCAGCCTGCCACGCAGTTTCCTCATGGAGTGCAATGTAATCGGCCATAATCGGTGTCCCAAAAAAATGCAGATTACCGATTATGAAAATCGGCCATTCCGATTAATCGGTCGACCTCGAACTGTGATACTGAGTGTATCATAGTCAACAAAGACGGCCTCACGCTATCAGTCATTTTTTTCTTCCCGGTCCTTTCTTCCTCACTAAGTCTCTGTACCCTGACCCTCTGACCCCTTACCCCATCTTGGAACAAGGAAACCATTGCTCTCTAAATGTGTTTTGTCTTTTTCAGGACACTGATAGCTCATACCAAATCTCTGGATGTCACGCGACCGGTCACGTTTATCACCGCCAGTAACTTTGCCAGAGACAAGGGGGTGAGACTTCACTGTGTTTCTCTTGTTATGTTTATGAAGGATTGGCTTTCTCAATTTGCTTGTCCTCGATTCCTCTCCTTCTCAAAACTTTTTGAAAAAGGTCAGAGGGGGAATTGTGGACCTCTTCCAAGACGTTTTCAGGGTAGAGAATATGAGGAATCGAGGAAAGACTAACTGAAAAAGAGCCTTTGACTGTGCTTGATGCCAAAATATATATATATATATATATATATATATATATATATATATATAAATAGCAATTTCTTTTTGAAGGCATACCTATGCCCTGATTCAATCATCCTGGCTCGCTGAGGTGTGACTCCCTGCTGCAGATAACTCTATAAGAGGAATGGTTTTACTGCATGTCTGTTCCACTCAGACTTACCAGGCATAGTTTATCAGTGACTAAACTAAGCACAGTTATGACTGTAACATTCCATACATTACTATGGCAATTCAATGCCAATGAATATATATATATATATATATATATCATAACAAGGACTGCAACACTATTTCTTCTCACATTGAAAAAACGGCTATACATAGGCTCCATCTATTTCAATTATGAACGTAACGTTCCATACATTTACAATGGCAATTCAATACCAATGAAATTGTAGTTGAACACCGTAACACTGCTTCCCCCCCCCCCCCTCCCCCCCACAAGGCTCCCTATGTGGATGTGATATGTGTGAACAGTTACTTCTCCTGGTACAGTGACCCGGGTCACCCGGAGGTCATCCCCTTCCAGCTCAACACCCAGTTTGAGAACTGGTACAGGAAGTACCAGAAACCCATCATCCAGAGTGAATACGGAGCTGACGTGGTTCCGGGAATGCACACGGTGAGTGTTCCAGAACTACTTTGTTGTTCTATGTTCCGTGTCATGTTCTCCACAGGTCAGAAACAGACATGTTTAAAATAACATAAGGTGTTGTCAAAAGTAAACAGACCTGTGCTTGTTAAGATTTCAAGGTCTCTCTGAGGCGAACAATAGTCTGGATACCATTTTGTCAAATGTGCTTGAACAAAGACCTCTGTCAAGCACCTACCTAGGCCTGAACACTGGTTAAGTGGTTGAGCTTGAATGATCAATGAAAATAAAATGTATTTTTTTACAGGATCCCCCTATGATGTTCACTGAGGAATACCAGAAAATAGTGTTAAAAAACTACCATGATGTGTTCGACCAGAAGAGGAAGGAGTATGTCATTGGAGAACTCATCTGGAACTTTGCTGACTTCATGACGGCACAAAGTAAGGAGGAATTCCTGAAAACCTGAAGGACTGGAATAGATTGAAAGTGTCGTTATGACAACCGTTCTTGTAAAAACCTACCATTGAAGCTGGTTGTCATGCCTTTGCTTGTTTAGCTAATATTATTGACTTGGATTTATTATTATTATTTTTTCTTCTTCTTTACTCAAGGGGTTCGATTCAATCCGTATCGCAGAAGTTCAGCGCTATAGTGCGATTTTTAAATTGATAGGCAATGTTCCAGCGTTGGCAGAGACTGAGTTCATGGTGAACTGCATACAGTATGTCGGCTCAACCGTATTACTGCGATGAACTTCCGCCGTACGGATTGAATGGAGCCTAGAGTGAGGGGAAAGACGGCAGTAGTACGAGGAGTTAGTGGTGTAGCGGTAGGAGTTAGTGGTGTAGCGGTAGGAGTTAGTGGTGTAGCGGTAGGAGTTAGTGGTGTAGCGGTAGGAGTTAGTGGTGTAGCGGTAGGAGTTAGTGGTGTAGCGGTAGGAGTTAGTGGTGTGGGAGTGGGGTAGGAGTTAGTGGTGTGGGAGTGGGGTAGGAGTTAGTGGTGTGGGAGTGGGGTAGGAGTTAGTGGTGTGGGAGTGGGGTAGGAGTTAGTGGTGTGGGAGTGGGGTAGGAGTTAGTGGTGTGGGAGTGGGGTAGGAGTTAGTGGTGTGGGAGTGGGGTAGGAGTTAGTGGTGTGGGAGTGGGGTAGGAGTTAGTGGTGTGGGAGTGGGGTAGGAGTTAGTGGTGTAGGGTTAGGAGTAGGAGTTAGTGGTGTAGGGTTAGGAGTTAGTAGTGTAGGAGTTAGTAGTGTAGGAGTTAGTAGTGTAGGAGTTAGTAGTGTAGAAGTTAGTAGTGTAGGGGTGGGAGTTAGTAGTGTAGGGGTTAGTAGTGTAGGGGTTAGTAGTGTAGGGGTTAGTAGTGTAGGGGTTAGTAGTGTAGGGGTGGAAGTTAGTAGTGTAGTAGTGTAGGAGTTAGTAGTGTGTAGGAGTTAGTAGTATGGGGGTGGGGTAGGAGATGGTGGTGTAGGGTAGGAGTTAGTAGTGTAGGGGTGGTGTAGGAGTTAGTAGTGTAGGAGTTAGTAGTGTATGGTGGGAGTTAGTAGTGTATGGTGGGAGTTAGTAGTGTAGGAGTTAGTAGTGTAGGAGTTAGTAGTGTAGGGGCAGGAGAAAGTAGTTCAGTAGTGGGGTAGGATTTAGTGGTGTGGGAGTGGGGTAGGAGTTAGTGGTGTGGGAGTGGGAGTTAGTAGTGTAGGAGTTAGTAGTGTAGGGGTGGGGTAGGGGTTAGTAGTGTAGGAGTTGGGGTAGGAGTTAGTAGTGTAGGAGTTAGTAGTGTAGGGGTGACAGTTAGTAGTGTAGGAGTTAGTAGTGTAGGAGTTAGTAGTGTAGGAGTTAGTAGTGTGGGAGTTAATAGTGTAGGGGTGGGAGTTAGTAGTCTAGGGGTGGGGTAGGAGTTAGTTGTGTAGGGGTGGGAGTTAGTAGTGTAGGAGTTAGTAGTGTAGGGGTGGGGTAGGGGTTAGTAGTGTAGGAGTTGGGGTAGGAGTTAGTAGTGTAGGAGTTAGTAGTGTAGGGGTGACAGTTAGTAGTGTAGGAGTTAGTAGTGTAGGAGTTAGTAGTGTAGGGGTCAGTAGTGTGGGAGTTAATAGTGTAGGGGTGGGAGTTAGTAGTCTAGGGGTGGGGTAGGAGTTAGTTGTGTAGGGGTAGGAGTTAGTTGTGTAGGGGTGGGAGTTAGTAGTGTAGGAGTTAGTAGTGTAGGAGTTAGTAGTGTAGGGGTTAGTAGTGTAGGAGTTAGTAGTGTAGGAGTTAGTAGTGTAGGAGTTAGTAGTGTAGGGGTGACAGTTAGTAGTGTAGGAGTTAGTAGTGTAGGAGTTAGTAGTGTAGGGGTCAGTAGTGTAGAGGTGGAAGTTAGTAGTGTAGGAGTGGAAGTTAGTAGTGTAGGAGTTAGTAATGTAGGGGTGGGAGTTAGTAGGGGTGGGGTAGGGGTTAGTAGTGTAGGAGTTAGTGTAGTGGTAGGAGTTAGTAATGTAGGAGTTAGTAATGTAGGGGTGGGAGTTAGTAGTGTAGAGGTGGGATAGGAGTTAGTAGTGTAGGAGTTAGTGTAGGTGTAGGAGTTAGTAGTGTAGGAGTTAGTAGTGTAGAGGTAGGAGTTAATAGTGTAGGGGTGGTAGTGTAGGAGTTAGTCATGTAGGGGTGGTTTAGGAGTTAGTAGTGTAGGAGTTAGTAGTGTAGCAGTTAGTAGTGTGGGGGTGGGAGTTAGTAATGTAGGAGTTAGTGTAGGGGTAGGAGTTAGTAGTGTGGGAGTTAGTAGTGTAGAGGTAGGAGTTAATAGTGTAGGGGTGGTAGTGTAGGAGTTAGTCATGTAGGGGTGGTTTAGGAGTTAGTAGTGTAGGAGTTAGTAGTGTGGGGTAGGAGTTAGTAGTGTAGGGGTGGGAGTTAGTAGTGTAGGAGTGGGAGTTAGTAGTGTAGGGCTGGTTTAGGAGTTAGTAGTGTAGGGGTGGGAGTTAGTGGGGTAGGAGTTAGTAGTGTAGGGGTGGGAGTTAGTAGGGTAGGAGTTAGTAGTGTAGGGGTGGGAGTTAGTAGTGTGGGAGTTAATAGTGTAGGGGTGGTAGTTAGTAGTGTAGGAGTTAGTCGTGTAGGGGTGGTTTAGGAGTTAGTAGTGTAGGAGTTAGTAGTGTGGGGTAGGAGTTAGTAGTGTAGGGGTGGGAGTTAGTAGTGTAGGGGTTAGTAGTGTAGGAGTTAGTAGTGTAGGGGTGGGAGTTAGTAGTGTAGGAGTTAGTAGTGTAGGAGTTAGTAGTATGGGGTTGGGGTAGGAGATAGTAGGGTAGGAGATAGTGGGGTAGTGTAGAGGTGGTGTAGGAGTTAGTAGTGTAGGAGTTAGTAGTGTATGGTGGGAGTTAGTAGTGTATGATGGGAGTTAGTAGGGTAGGAGTTAGTAGTGTAGGGGTGGTGTAGGAGTTAGTAGTTTAGGAGTTAGTGTAGGGGTAGGAGTTAGTAGTTCAGTAGTGGGGTAGGAGTTAGGGGTGGGAGTTAGTAGTGTAGGGGTGGGAGTTAGTAGTCTAGGGGTGGGGTAGGAGTTAATGGTGTAGGAGTTAGTAGTGTAGGAGTTAGTAGTGTAGGGGTGGGAGTTAGTAGTGTAGGAGTTAGTACTGTAGGGGTGGGGTGGGAGTTAGTAGTGTAGGAGTTAGTAGGGGTGGGGTAGGGGTTAGTAGTGTAGGAGTTGGGGTAGGAGTTAGTGGTGTAGTAGTTAGTAGTGTAGGAGTTAGTAGTGTAGGGGTGGGAGTTAGTAGGGTAGGAGTTAGTAGTGTAGGGGTGGGAGTTAGTAGTGTGGGAGTTAGTAGTGTAGGGGTGGGAGTTAGTAGTGTGGGAGTTAGTAGTGTAGGGGTAGGAGTTAGTAGGGTAGGAGTTAGTAGTGTAGGGGGGGTTAGTAGTGTAGGAGTTAGTAGTATAGGGGTCAGTAGTGTAGGGGTGGAAGTTAGTAGTGTAGGAGTGGAAGTTAGTAGTGTAGGAGTTAGTAATGTGGGGTAGGGGTTAGTAGTGTATGAGTTAGTGTAGGGGTAGGAGTTAGTAGTGTAGGGGTGGTTTAGGAGTTAGTAGTGTATGGGTGGGAGTTAGTAGTGTAGGGGTGGGAGTTAGTAGTGTAGGGGTGGGCGATAGTAGGGTAGGAGTTAGTAGGGTAGGAGGGGGGTTAGTAGTGTAGGAGTTAGTAGTGTAGGAGTTATTAGTGTAGGGGTAGTGTAGGGGTAGGAGTTAGTAGTGTAGGAGTTAGTAGTGTAGGGGTAGGAGTTAGTAGTGCAATAGTGGGGTAGGAGTTAGTAGTGTATGGGTGGGAGTTAGTAGTGTAGGGGTTAGTAGTGTAGGAGTTAGTAGTGTAGGGGTGGAAGTTAGTAGTGTAGGAGTTAGTAGTGTAGGAGTTAGTAGTGTAGGAGTTAGTAGTGTAGGGGTTGGAGTTAGTAGTGTAGGGGTAGGAGTTAGTAGTGTAGGAGTTAGTAGTGTAGGGGTGGGAGTTAGTAGTGTAGGGGTGGAAGTTAGTAGTGTAGGAGTTAGTAGTGTAGGGGTGGAAGTTAGTAGTGTATGAGTTAGTAGTGTAGGGGTGGGAGTTAGTAGTGTAGGAGTTAGTAGTGTAGGAGTTAGTAGTATGGGGGTGGGGTAGGAGATAGTAGGGTAGGAGATAGTGGGGTAGTGTAGAGGTGGTGTAGGAGTTAGTAGTGTAGGAGTTAGTAGTGTATGGTGGGAGTTAGTAGTGTATGATGGGAGTTAGTAGGGTAGGAGTTAGTAGTGTAGGGGTGGTGTAGGAGTTAGTAGTTTAGGAGTTAGTAGTGTAGGGGTAGGAGTTAGTAGTTCAGTAGTGGGGTAGGAGTTAGGGGTGGGAGTTAGTAGTGTAGGGGTGGGAGTTAGTAGTGTAGGGGTGGGAGTTAGTAGTGTAGGAGTTAGTACTGTAGGGGTGGGGTGGGAGTTAGTAGTGTAGGGGTGGGGTAGGGGTTAGTAGTGTAGGAGTTGGGGTAGGAGTTAGTGGTGTAGTAGTTAGTAGTGTAGGAGTTAGTAGTGTAGGGGTGGGAGTTAGTAGGGTAGGAGTTAGTAGTGTAGGGGTGTGAGTTAGTAGTGTGGGAGTTAGTAGTGTAGGGGTAGGAGTTAGTAGGGTAGGAGTTAGTAGTGTAGGGGGGGTTAGTAGTGTAGGAGTTAGTAGTATAGGGGTCAGTAGTGTAGGGGTGGAAGTTAGTAGTGTAGGAGTGGAAGTTAGTAGTGTAGGAGTTAGTAATGTGGGTAGGGGTTAGTAGTGTATGAGTTAGTGTAGGGGTAGGAGTTAGTAGTGTAGGGGTGGTTTAGGAGTTAGTAGTGTAGGGGTGGGAGATAGTAGGGTAGGAGTTAGTAGGGTAGGAGGGGGGTTAGTAGTGTAGGGGTCAGTAGTGTAGGAGTGGAAGTTAGTAGTGTAGGAGTTAGTAATGTAGGGGTGGGAGTTAGTAGTGTAGGAGTTAGTAGTGTAGGGGTGGGGTAGGGGTTAGTAGTGTAGGGGTGGTTTATTAGTTAGTAGTGTAGGGGCGGGAGTTAGTAGGGGCGGGAGTCAGTAGGGTAGGAGTTAGTAGGGTAGGAGTTAGTAGTGTAGGGGTGGGAGTTAATAGTGTAGGAGTTAGTAGTGTAGGGGTGGGGGTTAGTAGTGTAGGGGTGGAAGTTAGTAGTGTAGGAGTTAGTAGTGTAGGGGTGGTGTAGGAGTTAGTAGTGTAGGAGTTAGTAGTGTAGGGGTGGAAGTTAGTAGTGTGGGAGTTAGTAGTGTAGGGGTGGTTTAGGAGTTAGTAGTGTAGGGGTGGGAGTTAGTAGGGTAGGAGTTAGTAGTGTTGGGGTAGGAGTTAGTAATGTAGGAGTTAGTAGTGTAGGGGTAGGAGTTAGTAGTGTGGCGGTGGGGTAGTGGTAGGAGTTAGTGGTGTAGGGGTAGGATTTAGTAGTGTGGGGGTGGGGTAGTGGTAGGAGTTGAAACTAGGCCAGTTCTTGAAAAGGTGCTGATATTGATGTGAATTATATTTAAAGCTCCCAGTGGTTGGTAAGCTCGGAGTCAGCAGGAATGGGTGTGGCACACAAGGAGGGTTTACACCAGGAATCATCAACTAGATTCAGCCGCGGGCCGATTTCTTTCTTGAGCGGATGGTCAGGGGACCGGAACAAAATTACAAAATCATTTGTACACTTTAAAATGACCGCAAGAAGCCCAAACATTTTGACTAAAATATAATAATTTCATACCTTGCTTACATTTTGTGTATGATTACATCTCTCTACCATGCGTGGGGTGGGAATACATCAGAACAAATTTCTAAAATGATAATCACTTGGAGCTGATTTGCTGACGTTTTTACTAGGGCCGGGATGATACCAGTATCGTGGCAAGGAAACCAAACACAAAATAAAATATGAAGCGAAACACGAAGCCGATTTTTTTCACTTCTTCTTTAAGGAAAACAAACCATCATTATGATGTCATCCAGAGTCACATTTTGATTCTTTTCCAAGCTATAGCACACCACATTTTAATTATTTTCCAATCTATAGCACACCACATTTAGATTATTTTCCAAGCTATAGCACACCACATTTTAATTCTTTTCCAAGCTATAGCACACCACATTTTAATTCTTTTCCAAGCTATAGCACACCACATTTTAATTCTTTTCCAAGCTATAGCACACCACATTTTAATTCTTTTCCAAGCTATAGCACACCACATTTTAATTCTTTTCCAAGCTATAGCACACCACATTTTATACACAGCACTTTTTTTTTTTAAAGGTCATCCTTTGGTTTGCTTCATGTTTTTAATATTTGCCACGGGGGAGAAGAAAAAAAACATTGCAATACTGGTATCGTCCTGGCCCTAGTTTTTAGTATTTTATGTCGTCCCCCAAAAAAAATGTAATAATGAATTTTAAGAAATTCCAATAGCTTCATAAGTAAGTGATCAATACCAAGCCATTTCGACGTAGTAAAAGACCTGTAGGCCTGTGCTAGTAATTGTTGATTGATGTCCCATTACCAAGCCATTTCGACGTACTAAAAGACCTGTAGGCCTATGCTAGTAATTGTTGATTGATGTCCCATTACCAAGCCATTTCGACGTACTAAAAGACCTGTAGGCCTATGCTAGTAATTGTTGATTGATGTCCCATTTGCTTTATGAGCTTGCAGTTTGATCTACTTGATAAACCCAAACTCTTTTGGAGCTGCCTATTTATTTATGGAAATCCTCTCTCCTTACAACGTGATGTTTGTTCAAGGACCCGAGCCAATAGCTGTACAGCAAATCAACAATCTGTAAGCTATCTCCGTGGTTTTCAAACTGTTTGACCTGCGGGAAAAAGAGGAGAAGAAACTGTGGGTCAAAAGCTTGCAACACAAAGCTGCCCGAATGGGACCTGTCATTACAGCCATAAACGGCAATGTATTTTCAAAACTTAAGATGCAGGTGTAAAACAATTTATTTCTGTATTTGTTGTTGTTGTTGGAGGCTTGTTCTGGAGTCCAGAGCAAGCAGAATGGCACGGCCTGCAGAATGGCACGGCCTGCAGAATGGCACGGCCTGCAGAATGGCACGGCCTGCAGAATGGCACGGCCTGCAGAATGGCACGGCCTGCAGAATGGCACGGCCTGCATCTATGCAGTGGAGGTTGCAGGATTAGATGGACAGCATGGTCTGTCTGCACATTATCACTTTGGACAGCCTGGTCTCGTAGATGTAACCGTACGGGACACTCAAATGAGTATGATATGTTTGGTATGGTCAGTGGTGTAAAGTACTTAAGTAATAGTACTTTAAAGTACTACTTAAGTAGTTGTTTTGGTGGAATCTGCCTTGGTATGGTCAGTGGTGTAAAGTACTTAAGTAATAATACTTTAAAGTACTACTTAAGTAGTTGTTTTGGTGGTATCTGCCTTGGTATGGTCAGTGGTGTAAAGTACTTAAGTAATAATACTTTAAAGTACTACTTAAGTAGTTGTTTTGGTGGTATCTGCCTTGGTATGGTCAGTGGTGTAAAGTACTTAAGTAATAATACTTTAAAGTACTACTTAAGTAGTTGTTTTGGTGGTATCTGCCTTGGTATGGTCAGTGGTGTAAAGTACTTAAGTAATAATACTTTAAAGTACTACTTAAGTAGTTGTTTTGGTGGTATCTGCCTTGGTATGGTCAGTGGTGTAAAGTACTTAAGTAATAATACTTTAAAGTACTACTTGAGTAGTTGTTTTGGTGGTATCTGCCTTGGTATGGTCAGTGGTGTAAAGTACTTAAGTAATAGTACTTTAAAGTACTACTTAAGTAGTTGTTTTGGTGGTATCTGTACTTTACTATTAATATTTTTGATTACTTTTGCTTTACTACTTTTTACTCCATACATATTTCCCCCTGACACCCAAAAGTACTCGTTACATTTTAACTGCTTAGCAGGACGGGATAATGGTCCCATTTACACACTTATCAACAGAACATCCCTGCTCTACTGCCTCTGATCTGGCAGACTCACTAAACACACATTTTGTTTGTAGATTATGTCTGTGTGTTGTGCCCCTGGCTATCCATAAATTTAAGAAAAACAAACTGCCATCTGGTTTGGCATTTTTAAATTATATGTACTTTTGAGACATAAGTATATTTTTAGAACAATATATTTTGACTTTTACTCAAGTAGTATTTTACTGGGTGACTTTCACTTTTACTTGAGTCATATTCTATTAAGGTATCTTTACTTTTACTACAGTATAACAGTTGGGTACTTTTTCCACCTTCATGAAACTACTTAGCCTACATTTTGAATGCCACCGCAGAAGCTTCAAGACATCTTCCCAATTAAGTAGCCTAAGTTTCGTTGTTTGGCTACCTCTTCCGATGCATTGTGGGAAAAGTGTGCATTGAATTCTACTAGATGAAGAGCTGAAATGAGGAACATCCTGGCATTTTATTAAACCATACTGGATTTTTTTTTTAAATGTTGAGTACTATTATAAACATTCTATTTTCGCATCCTGACAATGCGTCACGTCAAATTGTATTTGTCACATGCGCCAAATACAACAGTTGTAGACCTTACAGGGAAATACTGAATACAACAGGTGTAGATTGCTTTGTCACGTTTTTTTGCAGTTTTACTTTAGTGCCTTGTTGCAAACAGGATGCATGTTCTGGATATTTTTTATTCTGTACAGGCTTCCTTCTTTTCACTCTGTCATTTAGGTTAGTATTGTGGAGTAACTACAATGTTGTAGATCCATCCGCAGTTTCCTCCTATCACAGCCATTCAACTCTATTTTAAAGTCACCATCGGGCCTCATGGTGACATTCCTGAGCGGTTTCCTTCCTCTCCGGCAACTGAGTTAGGAAGGACGTCTATCTTTTGTAGTGACTGGGTGTATTGATGCACCATCCAAAGTGCAATTAATAACTTCACCATGCGCAAAGGGAAATTCAATGTTACATTTTTTTATCTACCAATAGGTGCCCCCCTTTGCGAGGCATTGGAAAACCTTCCCAGTCTCTGTGGTTGCATCTGTTTTTTGAAATTCACTGCTCGACTGAGTGACATTACAGATAATTGTATCTGTGGGGTACAGAGATGAGTCAATGCAACTTATTAAGCACAGTTTTACCCCTGAACTTATTCCAGCTCGCGATAACAAAGGGGTTAAATACTTTATTGACTCGAGTCAATGTCAGCTTTTCATTAGTTTTGAGAGAGAGAGAGAGAGAGAGAGAGAGAGAGAGAGAGAGAGAGAGAGAGAGAGAGAGAGAGAGAGAGAGAGAGAGAGAGAGAGAGAGAGAGAGAGAGAGAGAGAGAGAGAGAGAGAGAGAGAGAGAGAGAGAGAGAGAGAGAGAGAGAGAGAGAGAGAGAGAGAGAGAGAGAGAGAGAGAGAGAGAGAGAGAGAGAGAGAGAGAGAGAGAGAGAGAGAGAGAGAGAGAGAGAGAGAGAGAGAGAGATCCGCATTATGTGTGGGCCAGTAACGTCAAATCTCAATGTAATCCATTTGAAGTGCAAGGTTGTAACACAACAGTGTGGACAAAGGGGTGTGAATACTTCCTGGAGGCACTGTGTGCTCCTGTCATGTGACCCGAGTGAGTCTACACCTCTGGAATTTGGTGGTGACGAATTAGACGATGGTTCCCTTGTTTGCTTCCCGGGGCGGCAAGTGGTAGCCTAGTGGTTAGAGTGTTGGACCATTAACCAAAAGGTTGCTAGATCGAATCCCCGAGCTGACAAGGTAAACATCTGTCGTTCTGCCCCTGAACAAGGCAGTTAACCCACTGGTCCTAGGCCGTCATTGTAAATAAGAATTTGTTCTAAACTGACTTGTCTTGTTAAATGAAAAAAATAGCTTGTATTCTGTACAGATCTATAGTTTTATCTATACTTTGACGGCTGAAACAAAGCACTCTGGGAAATGAACATGTGTCTCTCTCACTCTCTCTGCAGCGGTGGCCCGTGTGGTGGGCAACAAGAAGGGAATCTTCAGCCGGCAGAGGCAGCCCAAAGCTGGGGCCTTCCTCCTGAGGGAGAGGTACTGGAGGCTGGCCAATGAGACGGGCCTGCTGCCCACCTGGTCCAGGTACCCCTGCTACCTGGCTACATATCCCTGACACACCTGGGTCGTATTCATTAGCGCAGAACCCTGCACATTATAACAAAACATTTCTAAACGCTTTGCAAACCGAAAACAAAAACAATCATTTCTTATTTGATGAGTCCAGATAGTCCTCTGTTTTTGTTCCGTTTTGTGTCTTTAACACCGACCTGTATGGCGCAGACTGCGCGACGACTAGAACGCTATGAAGACACACAATTACCAGAAACAACGGGATCAATGGCTGCGTTTACACAAGCAGCTCAATTCTGATATTTGTTGCACTAACTGGTCAAATGGCCAGATCTGATTCAGTGGAAGAATGATCAGAATTGGTGTGCCTGTGTAAACAGCACCTATTCCTGTGCGACCCTCTGCTCAGACGTTGCTGACGCCGGGCAGATCTTACAACGCCTGGGGTAGCTATTTTACCTAGTTAGCAATGTCAGTCAATGGGTGGATTTGATTATGCTGAGCTGCAGGACAACGGTCTATGGCGCGTGACGTGAACGATCAAAAGCAGTAAGGAGGAGTGTCCTCCTCAAATCCAACAGTCATCTGCGCTGTTCGGTCATGTTAAGTTTTCATTCCGAAGGCAGATAGTTTTTTTTTTTAATCAAAAGCAATCACTTTTGCATGTGAAAACACATAATTCCTACTCATTACTCCCATGTCTTTAACAGGGTTCCAAAACAAATGCCATCAACTATCACCCGGTGCAAAACACGCCTACCCGGGCCAGATTAATCAAATGCCCTCATTTGAGACAGTCGATGACTTGGTACACAACCATTGGTTATCACTTCTGTCTTGCCTCTTTTTTGTAATTCAGGGGATCAACCAGTTATATACATGGATGTGAATCATGATGCTGTTCAGTGTAAATAAATGGGAATGTGATGTATGAAAGAAAGAATATGCATTTTTATTTTTTACTCTTGGGGCGGCAGGGTAGCCTAGTGGTTAGAGCGTTGGACTAGTAACCGGAAGGTTGCAAGTTCAAACCCCCGAGCTGACAAGGACTGACTTGCCTAGTTAAATAAAGGTAAAATAAAAAATAAAACTCTTGTCGTTTTATTTGTATTCATTTTAGGACTTTATTCAGTCTGAATCGCTGAATCAGATTGTGTGATAGAAATGTCAAGGACATATGCAGCGTTTACCGTAGACATGCAGAAACTATTCAGCCCCCCGTGACTTTTTCCACATTATGTTACGTTACAGCCTGATCCCCCCCCCCCCCCCCTCTACTCTACACACACTATCCCGTAATGACAAAGCAAAACCAGGTTTTTAGAAACATTTTGTTGAAGCACCTTTGGCAGCGATTACAGCCTCGAGTCGTCTTTGGTAAGGTAAGACTCGAGGCTGTAATCCGCTCCCCCACAAGTTTTGGCAGACGTATTTGGGGAGTTTCGGCAAGCTAGCTCGGGGTTAACTCTGTTTATTTTGACGTGTCTGAGCCGCGAGTTGAGGACCAATGAAATCCGATACCCTCCATCTCACAAAGATTAGGTCATCCCCTTCTTTTGAGCAAGATAACGACTGTTTAAAGTTTAGGCGGACGAGCAATATCCACTGTTGTAGTACGGATCAAGCCTGAGCTGGAATGTGAAGATAGCTGGCTAGTTTTAGAAAACCCTGAGTAGATTTAGCTTCGTAGTATACCCCCCTCTGGTGTAATTTAGTTCCTAACGTCCTAGATAATGATCTGTAGAGATTCTTCAATATAGCCCTTGGGTATTACACATTTTTAAAGAATAAAACATTATACCGTGCTAACTAGAGGTCGACCGATTTATGATTTATACCGATTTAATCTGGCCTTTCTTTTGTTGTAATAATGACAATTACAACAATACTAAATGAATACATCAATAAAAATCTTTTTAGCCTCTAAGTAATGCAAAAACAAAGTGTTGGTGCAATATGTGCTATGTAAGAAAGCTAACGTTTCAGTTCCTTGCTCAGAACATGTGAAAGCTGGTGGTTCCTTTTAACATGAGTCTTCAATATTCCCAGGTAAGAAGTTTTAGGTTGTAAGTATTATAGGAATATTTCTCTCTATAGCATTTGTATTTCATTAACCTTTGACTGTTGGATGTTCTTATAGGCACTATAGTATTGCCAGTGTAACAGTATAACTTCCGTCCCTCTCCTCGCTCCTCCCTGGGCTCGAACCAGGAACACAGCCAACAGCCACCCTTGAAGCAGCGTTACCCATGCAGAGCAAGGGGAACAACTACTCCTAGTCTCAGAGCGAGGGACATGTGAGCGAGTGACGAGCCTGCTGGTGCCTACCATCGTTCAGTCAGACTGCTCTATCAAATCTTAATTATAATAAACACAGAAATACGAGCCTTAGGTCATTAATATGGTCAAATCCGGAAACTATCATCTCGAAAACAAGACGTTTATTCTTTCAGTGAAATATGGAACCGTTCCGTATTTCACTAACGGGTGGCATCCACAAGTCTAAATACTCCTGTTACATTGCACAACCTTCAATGTCATGTCATAATTACGTACAATTCTGGCAAATTAGGCAGCCCAAACTGTTGCATTGAAGGCAAGAGAAATGAGTTTCTCAGTTACATATTTTGTGTAATAATAAAGAGTGCGATGCTACAAGAAGAGGCACAAAGGTCACTTCAGATGGAATGTTTTTAATGGTAGACCATTTCCACATGACAATGAGCCCCATTTAAAATGTTCACTGTTAATGTCAACTTTCGCAACAGTTTTCTCACAAGGTAAAGCAAATAGTGGATTTCATTCGATTCGTTTCTCTGTACCCATTCAACCTACCATTCACATAATACTTTTTTTTCCCGTGTATGAAAATACAGCATTTGTCAACTTATTTGTCAAATGCAGAAGCAAACCTACAGTATTCCCTCCCACAAACAAACTGATGCTGACATCCCTCGTTCTGAAATAACCCAGAAATGTTAAGTCTATACAGCTAAGATGTAGTGACCAATGGAGAGCCCATTCATACAAAATAAGGAGAGAAATACAAATGATTTCACTTGTCACAGAGAAAGAACTTTACAATCTTGTAATTCAGACAAAAGTATATATATTTTTTTATAGCAGAAACAAGTGACCTCTAACGACAGAAATTAAAGATGAACATTTATTGAAAATGACCGTTTTAAATACAAGACAGGGCTTTTCGGTGAGTAATTTTTTTTTTTTACCTCTCACGTGGTTTATTCATTACAGAAACCGTTTTAAGAACCAAATGGAACCGACGCAGGGAGGGATCCATCTGAATTTGTCCAATAGAGACTTGTTTGCGCTTTCCGTTTTTTGAAAAAAAGTACTTAGCAAAAGAATCTGCATGTTTACACCCCTGGTCTCTGATCAGTTAGTGCTCTTACCAACTCCATGGCCGAGCCATGACATTTCCTTTCAAAGTTGGCAAGACGGCAGAAACAGACTGGCACCCAGGCGATCTACAGAGTGCTGTGGGGGGAGGGTCCAATGATCCAATGATCAGAAATACATGTTTACAGCCCTGGTCTCTGATCAGTTTAGTGCTCTTACCAACTCCATGGCCGAGCCATGACATTTCCTTTCAAAGTTGGCAAGACGGCAGAAACAGACTGGCACCCAGGCGATCTACAGAGTGCTGTGGGGGGAGGGTCCAATGATCCAACGATCAGAAATACATGTTTAGAAAGGCAAGCAAGAGAGCCAATCACTGTCACCAGGCTTTATTTTACTGTGTCTCTTTTAACTGCGAAAAGGCCCAGTGATCCAACAGAAGGCATTTGTTGATGCAGGTGAACATGACTCATGGTTCTAAATCCAGGGACATTTTTAGAATCACTTTCTGAACAGGACACGCGGATTAAAATGAGTCGAGGGCTGTATTTCTGTTGATTAATACGTGTTTTATCTTCTAATTTGACTTGAATAAAATCAAAACATTTTAAAAATGTGTTGACTCCTTATCCAGCAGGTTAGCGATAGGAACACATTCAGCAAGCTTCTTTTAAGGACTTTTGACGTGTGTGTGACTTAAAGCCAAACACTCCACCCATACATCTCTGGAACAAGTAACTCTGGGACTATTATCACACCTGTTTAAGTTTATTGCTCCAACATTAGGACCTATATGAATGCTGCCAACATGGGCTCTGTGAGTAACCCCTTAGGAAAGTCTATAGTGTACAACCAGACAAAATGGCATCTCGTCCCAAAGACCTCAGGTGTTCCACTGCTAAAATTCGGAGGCAACACCAGTGTTCGTGTCAAATACCTTGTGCGGCGCTAGTGAGTGAGTTACAATGCAAACCATGTGTACCTCATATTCCATCATGCGTGTACAACTAGCATGGTTTAACAGGAAGCAGTCATTTGCGTCATCAGCCATCTTTGTTTAGACCTCGGCCATAAGGAAACAATGGCTCCTTTATTAGGAAATTGCCAACTGGTGTAAAAAAAAAAAAAAATGTGACAATGTTGAGTGCCCATCTAAAACGGTATCAACGAGATTGTTCAACGTGAGCCAGGGGATGTTCCACTGTCCATGAATGTGAATAGTAACTTACACATCAGGTTTGAAGGACTTCAACCTGATGTGTTGGCTATACTGCTTCGCTATGATCCAACTGCCTTGGGTTGTATCACACACTTTGGCCAATACTGAGAGGTTTCCTTCCCCAAAAAAACTGTAGCTACAGTGCTGTTGTTCCACAGAGAGAGACTGAACCTTTACTACTTTAAAAAAAAATCGACAACCTTAACCTACAAAAATGCCTAACTGAATGGCTGGCCTACTACTACCACCCTTGAGCTGACAGACGGTCACTGTTTGGCAGCCTGTGCTACCGTATCATTGCGCTATACACAAGGGGTGAGGGAGACACCAATGGCCTTAAGTATACCATTTAGTAAATACGAAACAAAAAAAGCAATGGGTTTGTAACAATGGTGAGACAATGAGGAAAAAAATAAGTGAAACATTTACAAAGGGAATTCACGTCTCATTTACATATACCCCTCCAACCAATAAAGGAAATTCACGTCTCATTTACATATACCCCTCCACCCAATAAAGGGAATGCACGTCTCATTTACATATACCCCTCCACCCAATAAAGGGAATGCACGTCTCATTTACATATACCCCTCCACCCAATAAAGGGAATTCACGTCTCATTTACATATACCCCTCCAACCAACCAAATAAAGGGAATGCACGTCTCATTTACATATACCCCTCCAACCAACCAAATAAAGGGAATTCACTTCTCTTTCAGGCACATAAGTCTACATGGATCCCCCAGTGGTACAGTAGTGTGTGTCCAGGAATGCTTTTTACACATAACGACAAGACAGGGAAGTTCACGGAGAGCAAAGACTTCATCTTGGCAGAGAATAAATTAACTAGGGTCATGTACATTAGGCACCAAAGAAGAAAAAAAATAATAAACTGAAACGAGGTACTACCTGGACAATAGACGGGTTGGTTGTTTAGCAACACAAACTATATTGTCGTCATTGTTTATTGAAAACATAAGTACATTGTTACAGTCGTTGGTTAAACGAACTGCAACAAGCCACCTACGATTCCCCTCATGGTAGCTTCATGTCATCTGGCCATCCAGAATCACACCACCACGCTGCCTTCTGCCCCATTGAAGCAAGTGCATTGTTTTCGTGACGTCAGCTAACCAGTCTGTCTATAAGAAACGCACATTTTCATTTTCCAGTGCAAAACGTTATGAAAACGTTGCGTTGCCTAATGAACACAACCCTGCTCTGAAGACTCTTGAGAGTGCACATATCATATTTGCTTTGTGACCTCGGTGAGTTAATTAAAGACTTCTGAGAAAGAAACTGATTAGTGAACACATGAATCCACGCAAGTCTATGCAGCATGCCTCGCTTGGGGTTACAGGAAGTTAAGACGTGGCACACCGACTGCAAAAACGTCTTCAGACGGAGTTAATTCACCCAGATGACAACTTGACTTCACTTTTTTTTTTTTTTCACTTTTTTTTTTCTTATTTTGTGATTTCTTTCGAAACATTTTTTTTATTATTATTATTTTATTTTTTTAACTTAGTCTATGTCAACACTAAATCACAATCTAACCTGGAAAATTTCTCAGCAGCTATTTACAGAATCAAAAAAAAAATACAATTCTGACTGATTTCCACACAGTTGCTCACAGTCTCCATGTTTAATATTAGTGGTACTATCAAAGACACAAAAAAAACCTGCTGTAAAGTGTAAACATTGAGGAAAAAAAACAAAAAAAAACTATTCTGTATGCTGTAGGATGTTAACCGGTTTGGCTCTCATGTTATCCTAGCTATGCTGCCAACTGTACGATTATAAATCTCCACGATCATGCATTTGGTATTCTGACCCATTCTTCAGTTCCGCTGAGGTTGTAGTGACGTTGCAGCTAGGCTCCGGAGCCGGTCAGGAACAGGACCTTCTTATCGATTTTCAAGTAGACACCTTTTAGAAGTCCCAATTTTCCTTCCACGTTCTGGTCCTTTTTTGTTCAAGAAGGATATCCTGTCCTCTCATCTTTCACAGTGAAGTGAACTGGGATTCTACCTTTGCTTTCCTGCTTGTTTATTATGTGTGAGGGTATAAATAAAAAATAAAAACGAAAATGAGAAACGAAGAGAATTTCCCGCCCCCCCAACCCCGTTTGAAAATCCTTCCATTTATGCAACAATGAACTTGAGAGATGTCTGGCCCAGACTAGTCATCCTGTTTCTTTATATATATATAAAACACACAGCATAATAAACAATGTTTTGGAAGCAAGGTCTCCTGGTGGCAAGTCAAAATGTTCTGTTCAAGAGTTCACGTAATTTGTTTAACTCCCCCCCCCCACCCACCCCCCTCATCTTAGTCCTGTTTGACCGGCAGCTGCTGCTTCCAGGCCTCGTTCAAGTAAACCAGGCGCTTGTAGTTGAGCATAAAGAGAATGAAGCTAAGTGCATATGTGGTGACGCAGATAATGCAGAAGTCCTCGAGGACAAAGTAGAGGATGTAGCCGAGGTAGAGAGAGCCCATCACCGACAGGATGGACGTCGCCATGAGGATCAGGGCAGCCATCGCACTCACGGTGATTCCTGTAACCCGAGAGAGAGAGAGCGAGAGCGAGACACACACAGAGAGAACAGTGTTTAGGCTACTAACGTGTACAAGTAAGATGTGCTGTGCGAGGCTAGCAGTGAAGAAACATAAATCACTATGACAAACACTACTATGTGGAAAAGACATATTGGATAAATTGTTCACAAAACGCCTGGACCTTGCACTTGAATCAGGGAGGAATAAGTCCGTGCCTTCCTCTGGTGACCTTGTATGATAACCAGTCAGCGTTAAGACTTAGCACTTAACTGACATTTATCCATTTGCTTACTCATGCTTGACGATTATAAATATAAAAAGAAAGAGATTGGACACCTGGCCGTCTTTCTGACCTTGAAATCTGACTACCCAGCTGTTGAACGTAACAGGGGGGGGGGGTCCTATTCCCGATGTAGTGCATGTCTTGGGTATCTGGTCAAAAGTAATACACTATATAGGGAACATGGTGCCGTTTGGAACTCAGCGACACATCAACTATGGCTAACTTACAGTGATGTCATAAAGGGCAGTATATAGGGAACTATATAGGGAACATGGTGCCGTTTGGAACTCAGCGACACATCAACTATGGCTAACTTACAGTGATGTCATAAAGGGAACTATATAGGGAACATGGTGCCGTTTGGAACTCAGCGACACATCAACTGTGGCTAACTTACAGTGATGTCATAAAGGGCAGTATATAGGGAACATGGTGCCGTTTGAAACTCAGCGACACATCAACTATGGCTAACTTACAGTGATGTCATAAAGGGCACTATATAGGGAACATGGTGCCGTTTGGAACTCAGCGACACATCAACTATGGCTAACTTACAGTGATGTCATAAAGGGCAGTATATAGGGAACATGGTGCCGTTTGGAACTCAGCGACACATCAACTATGGCTAACTTACAGTGACATCATAAAGGGCAGCCAGAATAACAGCAAACTAGCTGCATTTACGTAAAGCGGTTTTCTAGTGACATTTATTTGGATACATCCATAACAATGAGCTAATGAGGCGCAATTTCACCTGGCATAGAACATGTGCTCTCTCTCATCAGGACACCATTGTTCAGAGGAGCTAGCCAACAACACAGCTAACACAGCTAACTTCAAACTGAAGCTGAAAAGGCTGCATTTCGTTGTACTTTTTTTCGTTGATTTTTTTTTGTATATATCCATAAAAATAATGACAGCCGATTCATGATTTCGACTGGCTGAGAAACACAGCCTGTCTCTTCCCGACATGTTCTTTACTATGGGACAGCAGGCGATTGAATTATAATATTGAAACAATGTTGCAAATATCAGAGAGACAGGCAGGAAGGTTTATACAAATCTGCTGTTGAAAATGAAATGTTAGATCATGTCTAGATTATTTTTTATAGTGGAGATCAAGTTTATAAATTGCCTGGCTGGGCTGATGAGACAGTGGATTGTGCAGTCAGCTGGAACAGAGTAAATAGGCATTTTAACGTCAGATTTAGCCTGTAGCAATTTGTGGAATAGACACCAGAATGGGGTTTAAACCAATCAGCATTCCGGACTCAACTTACAGTCGACCGGGTCAGCTCTAGCTGGGCAGAAATTTGACGGTGCCACGTTGAAAGTCACTGAGCTCTTCGGTGCGGGCCATTCTACTGCCAATGTTTGTCTATGGAGATTGCATGGCTGTGTGCTTGATGTTATACACATGTCAGTAACAGGTGTTGCTGAAATAGCCGAACCCACTAACTTGAAGGGGTGTCCACATACCATGTTGTTTATATAGACATGTTCAACCTAACCACACTGACCGTCAGTTCCACTCACCACTGCTGTGTTAGTCAAAATAAGCCTGTGTAGTAACCTGGGTTAAAGGGCCTCTTGTTCTGAGGCAGCACCAGGTGGCTAAGCAGGGCCTGTAGCCCAGTCAGTCAGTCGGCCCCGTAGCCCAGTCAGTCAGTCGGCCCCGTAGCCCAGTCAGTCAGTCGGCCCCGTAGCCCAGTCAGTCAGTCGGCCCCGTAGCCCAGTCAGTCAGTCGGCCCCGTAGCCCAGTCAGTCAGTCGGCCCCGTAGCCCAGTCAGTCAGTCGGCCCCGTAGCCCAGTCAGTCAGTAGGCCCCGTAGCCCAGTCAGTCAGTAGACCCCGTAGCCCAGTCAGTCAGTAGACCCCGTAGCCCAGTCAGTCAGTAGACCCCGTAGCCCAGTCAGTCAGTAGACCCCGTAGCCCAGTCAGTCAGTAGACCCCGTAGCCCAGACAGTCAGTAGGCCCCAGGCCCCATAGCCCAGACAGTCAGTAGGCCCCAGGCCCCATAGCCCAGACAGTCAGTAGGCCCCAGGCCCCATAGCCCAGACAGTCAGTAGGCCCCAGGCCCCATAGCCCAGACAGTCAGTAGGCCCCGTAGCCCAGTCAGTCAGTAGGCCCCGTAGCCCAGTCAGTCAGTAGGCCCCGTAGCCCAGTCAGTCAGTAGGCCCCGTAGCCCAGTCAGTCAGTAGGCCCCGTAGCCCAGACAGTCAGTAGGCCCCGTAGCCCAGACAGTCAGTAGGCCCCGTAGCCCAGACAGTCAGTAGGCCCCAGGCCCCGTAGGTACAGTCAATGCTTGTCCTATGATTTATTTTCAGCAGTGGTGGCAAAGTTAGCGTGGTAGTGGGCGTAGCCAATGGCGCGGTCTACGACCAATGTTTTTAAAGGACCTCCTCCTGGACACAGGAACAAAATGCAATTCTGATTTCCTGCAATTGTACACATTTCACCATGGCTTACGTCACGTTCTTATGCTATCTGAGTGACTTAAAAATAAAATGGGGGGGGGGCCCCCCATGTTGACATTTTTTAAATTTTTGATTTTTGATTCTGTCTAGTTGTTTTCATTTAGGTGATTATACGTTCTTAAAAAGATTATCTAATATTAAATATATGAGTCCAGTATATTTTCTACATACTTTATATCTGGTTTTGTTCACTTAACTTTACTCTGAAAACATTTTACCACCCCAAAAATGCAATTTTTTAAATATTTTTTTGGAGTGGCTGTCCTCCACTGCTAAATGAATATAGGGGGGAAATGGTCAGTCAGCAGGCCCCAGGGCCCATAGGTCAGTCCGCAGAGCGTCATGCCCACAGGGGGCACGTGCCCCCTCAGATATGTTTTGTTGTTGTTTCTCTGTAACACTAGTAGCCACCTAGCAATTCTATGAAGTTGGGTTTAGCTGGCCCAATTAGTTATGAGGTTTGGAACCTACCTACCAAGAATCCATTTCAAGCTATCAATCGTGTTAAGAGTAGCTTGCTTATCTAACTTGATTTGCTGGAATGCGTGCTGGCAAGGTTAATATACTTTTTTTTTTTTAAATAAACAAATTATTAAATGTACTGAATAAGACTCGCATTCCTTTTAATATTTCAGCAGAGAAGCATAGTTTCTTAAAAAAAAAAAAAACATCCGCCTGGAGGATACAGACAGTTAAAGAAGTATGCTTAGATATGCAGAAAAAATAAATGTTTTAATGATTGTGGCTCTAGATTGCAGTCAGCAAAACCTCCAACCTGCCACAAGGACATCAGCCAGTCAGAGGAGTGAACGGTATGATTTAACACAGGGCCCTTAGAGGGACTCTGGGGAAAGCTTTTCCTAAACAACATTAACCCATGCTGGACTATCTACTACTTGAATGACACCAACATTGAAATGTATTTATTTTTACCTTTATTTAACCAGGCAAGTCAGTTAAGAACAAGTTCTTATTTTCAATGACGGCCTAAGAACAGCGGGTTAACTGCCTTGTTCAGGGGCAGAACAACAGATTTTTACCTTGTCACCTCGGGGATTCGATCTTGCAACCTTCCAGTTACTAGTCCAACGCTCTAACCTTGTCTATCCAAGATGGCGTAGCAGTAGGACGTGTGTATTTGTCTTATCACGCGTCTTATAAAATTTCCATCCCCAACTACAACATTTTCCGCCAAGATAACACTGCCAAAGGGGGTGGAGTTGCAATCTACTGCAGAGATAGCCTGCAGAGTTCTGTCCTGCTATCCAGGTCTGTGCCCCAACAGTTTGAGCTTCTACAGAAATAAGTCTCTCACTGTTGCCGCTTGTTATAGACCCCCCTCAGCCCTCAGCTGTGCCCTGGACACCATATGTGAATTAATTGCCCCCCATTTATCTTCAGAGTTTGTACTATTAGGTGACCGAAACTGGGACATGCTTAACACCCCGGCCATTCTACAATCTAAGCTAGATCCCTCAATCTCACACAAATTATCAAGGAACCCACCAGGTACAACCCCAAATCCGTAAACACGGGCACCCTCATAGATATCATCCTGACCAACCTGCCCTCTAAATACACCTCTGCTGTCTTCAACCAGGATCTCAGCGATCACTGCCTCATTGCCTGCGTCCGTAATGGGTCTGCGGTCAAACGACCACCCCTCATCACTGTCAAACGCTCCCGAAAACAATTCAGCGAGCAGGCCTTTCTACTCGACCTGGCCCGGGTACCCTGGAAGGATATTGACCTCATTCCGTCAGTAGAGGATGCCTGGTTATTCTTTAACTTCTTTGGGCCTGGGGGCAGTATTTTCACGTCCGGATGAAAAGCGTGTCCAAAGTAAACGGCCTGTTACTCAGACCCAGAAGCTAAGATATGCATATTATTAGTAGATTTGGATAGAAAACACTGAAGTTTCTACAACTGTTTGAATCATGTCTGTGAGTATAACAGAACTTATTTGGCAGGCGAAACCGAGGACAAACCGTTCAGAAATTATTATTATTTTTTTGGGGGGGGGGGGCTTTCATTGGGAATCCAGATTTCTAATCGACTTTCCTGCAGTTCCTATCAATTCCACTGGATGTCAACAGTCTTTAGAAATTGGTTGAGGTTTTTCCTTTGAAAAATGAATAAATAACACTGTTCAGAATGAGGCTCGAGTCTAGTGTACTCTTTGTTAGAGGCGTGTGACCTGACAGCACACTCCACTTTGTTATCCTCCGGTATTTAACACAGTATATCCCATCTTCAATTTGATCAATTATTTACGTTAAAAATACCTAAAGTTGGATTACAAAAGTAGTTTGAAATGTTTGGACAATGCTTACAGGTAACTTTTGAGATATTTTGTGGTCACGTTGCGCAAGTTGGAACCGGTGTTTTTCTGGATCAAACGCGCCAAATAAATGGACATTTTGGATATATGTCGACGGAATTAATCGAACAAAAGGACCATTTGTGATGTTTATGGGACATATTGGCCAACACAAGAAGCTTATCAAAGGTAAGGCTCATGAATTATATTTTTATTTCTGCGTTTTGTGACGCGCCTGCAGGGTTGAAATAGGCTTTTTTCTCTTTTTTGTTTACTGGGGTGCTTTCCTCAGATAATGGCATCGTTTGCTTTCGCCGTAAAGCATTTTTTTTTTCTTTTCATTTTTTGAAATCTGACATGTTGGCTGGATTCACAACAAGTGTAGCTTTTAATTTGGTATATTGAATGTGTGATTTCATCAAAGTTGAATTTTTATAGTAATTTATTTGAATTTGGCGCTCTACATTTTCACTGGATGTTGGCCAGGTGGGACGCTACCGCCCCACATATCCCAGAGGGGTTAAAAGTGCTTTCCTCACCATCTTAAATAAGCATGCCCCATTCAAAAAAATGTAGAACCAGGAACAGATATCCCTTGGTTCTCTCCAGACCTGACTGCCCTTGACCAGCACAAAAAACATCCTGTGGCGTACTGCATTAGCATCGAATAGCCCCAGCGATATGCAACTTTAAAGGGAAGTTAGGAACTAATATACACAGGCAGTTTGAAAAAGCTAGCTTTTGCTTACCTAACAGAAAATTGCATCCTGTAGCACAAACTTCAAAAGGTTCTGGGACACTGTAAAGTCCATGGGGAATAAGAGCACTTCCTCCCAGCTGCCCACTGCACTGAGGCTAGGAAACACTGTCACCACCGATAAATCTAGGACAATTGAGAATTTCAATAAGCATTTTTCTACGGCTGGCCATGCTTTCCACCTGGCTACCCCGGTCAACAGCTCTGCACCCCCCACAGCAACTTGCCCAAGCCTCCCCCATTTCTCCTTCACCCAAATCCAGATAGCTGATGTTCTGAAAGAGCTGCAAAATCTGGACCCCTACAAATCAGCTGGGCTAGACAATCTGGACCCCCTCTTTCTAATATTATCCGCCACAATTGTTGCAACCCCTATTACTACCCTGTTCAACCTCTCGTATCGTCTGAGATCCCTAAAGATTGGAAAGCTGCCACGGTCATCCCCCTCTTCAAAGGGGGAAGACACTCTCGACCCAAACTGTTACAGACCTATATCTAGCCTACCCTGCCTTTCGAAACTATTCGAAAGCCAAGTTAACAAAACAGATCACCGACCATTTCGAATCCCACCGTACCTTCTCCACTATGCAATCTGGTTTCCGAGCTGGTCATGGGTGCACCTCAAGGTTCTAAACGATATCATAACCGCCATCGACAAAAGACAATACTGTGCAGCCGGCTTAAATCGACCTGGCCAAGACTTCGACTCTGTCAATCACTTTATTCTTAATTACCGCAATCTTATTGGCAGACTCAAGAGCCTTGGTTTCTCAAATGACTGCCTCGCGAGGTTCACCAACTACTTCTCAGACAGAGTTCAGTGTGTCAAATCGGAGGGCTTGTTGTCCGGACCTCTGGCAGTCTCTATGGGGGTGCCACAGGGTTCAATTCTCGGGCCGACTCTTTTCTCTGTATACATCAGTGATGTCGCTCTTGCTGCTGGTGATTCTCTGATCCACCTCTACGCAGACGACACCCTTCTGTATACTTCTGGCCCTTCTTTGGACACTGTGTTAACAACCCTCCAGACAAGCTTCAATGCCATACAACACTCCTTCCGTGGCCTCCAACTGCTCTTAAATGCAAGTAAAACTAAATGCATGCTCTTCAACCGATCACTGCCCACACCTGCCCGCCCAGTTCTGACTTAGAATATGTGAACAACTACAAATACCAAGGTGTCTGGTTAGACTGTAAACTCTCCTTCCAGACTCACATGAAGCATTTCCAATCCAAAATTAAAACTAGAATCGGCTTACTATTTCGCAACAAAGCATCCTTCACTCATGCTGCCAAACATACCCTCGTAAAACTGAATATCCTACCGATCCTTGACTTTGGCGATGTCATTTACAAAAAAGCCTCCAACACTCTACTCGGCAAATTGGCTGTAGTCTATCACAGTGCCATCCATTTTGTCACCAAAGCCCCATTTACAGTTCAAGTCGGAAGTTTACATGCACCTTAGCCAAATACATTTAAACTCAGTTTCTCAATCCCTGACATTTAATCCTAGTAAAAACTCCCTGTTTTAGGTCAGTTGGGATCCCCACTTTATTTTAAGAATGTGAAATGTCAGAATAATAGTAGAGAGAATGATTTATTTCAGCTTTTATTGGTTTCACATTCCCAGTGGGTCAGAAGTTTACAAACAGTCAATTAGTATTTGGTAGCATTGCCTTTACATTGTTTAACTTGGGTCAAATGTTTTGGGTAGCTTCCACAAGCTTCCCACAACAAGATGGGTGAATTTTGGCCCATTCCTCCTGACAAAGCTGGTGTAACTGAGTCAGGTTAGTAGGCCTCCTTGCTCGCACGTTTTTTTTCAGTTCTGCCCAGACATTTTCTATAGGATTGAGGTCAGGGCTTTGTGATGGCCACTCCAATACCTTGACTTTGTTGTCCTTAAGCCATTTTGCCACAACTTTGGAAGTATGCTTGGGGTCATTGTCCATTTGGAAGACCCCTTTGCAACAAAGCCTTAACTTACTGACCGATGTCTTGACATGTTGCTTCAATATATCCACATAATTTTCCTGCCTCATGATGCCATCTATTTTGTGAAGTGCACCAGTCCCTCCTGCAGCAAAGCACCCCTACAACATGATGCTGCCACCCCCGTGCTTCACGGTTGGGATGGTGTTCTTTGGCTTGCAAACCTCCCCCCTTTTCCTCCAAACATAATGATGGTCATTATGGCCAAACAGTTATATTTTTGTTTCATCAGACCAGAGGACATTTCTCCAAAAAGTACCATCCTTGTCCACATGTGCAGTTGCAAACCGTAGTCTGGCTTTTTTTAATGGCGGTTTTGGAGCAGTGGCTTCTTCCTTGATGGGCGGCCTTTCAGGTTATGTTGATATAGGACTCGTTTTACTGTGGATATAGATACTTTTGTACCTGTTTCCTCCAGCATCTTCACAAGGTCCTTTGCTGTTGTTCTAGGATTGATTTGCACTTTTCACACCAAACTACGTTCATCTCTAGGAGACAGAACGCGTCTCCTTCCTGAGCAATATGACGGCTGCGTGGTCCCATGGTGTTTACACTTGTGTACTATTGTTTGTACAGATGAACATGGTACCTTCAGGCATTTGGAAATTGCTCCCACAAATGAAACAGACTTGTGGAGGTCTACAATTTTTTTATGAGGTCTTGGCTGATTTCTTTTGATTTTCCCATGATGTCAAGCAAAGAGGCACTGAGTTTGAAGGTAGGCCTTGAAATACATCCACAGGTACACCTCCAATTGACTGAAATGATGTCAATTAGCCTATCAGAAGCTTCTAAAGCCATGACATCATTTTCTGGAATTTTCCAAGCTCTTTAAAGGCACCGTCATCTTAGTGTATGTAAACTTTTGACCCACTGGAATTGTGATAAAGTGAATAAGTGAAATAATCTGTCTGTAAACAATTGT
The DNA here is from genome assembly GCF_045791955.1 of Oncorhynchus clarkii lewisi. Classification (NCBI taxonomy): domain Eukaryota; kingdom Metazoa; phylum Chordata; class Actinopteri; order Salmoniformes; family Salmonidae; genus Oncorhynchus; species Oncorhynchus clarkii. The sequence continues at coordinate 5,948,543 of NC_092156.1, read as the reverse complement.
TGGAACTATAGTTTGTTAACAAGAAATTAGTGGAGTGGTTGAAAAACGAGTTTTAATGACTTCAACTGTACTATCCACCACTGCGACCTGTATGCTCTCGTTGGCTGGCCCTCGCTTCATATTCGTCGCCAAACCCACTGGCTCCAGGTCATCTATAAAAGTCTTTGCTAGGTAAAGCCCCGCCTTATCTCAGCTCACTGGTCACCATAGCAGCTGGATGAGCTGCACTACCTGAGCCACTTGTGTGGGTTGTAGACTCCGTCTCATGCTACCACTAGAGTGAAAGCACTGCCAGCATTCAGAAGTGACCAAAACATCAGCCAGGAAGCATAGGAACTGAGAAGTGGTCTGTGGTCACCACCTGCAGAACCATTCCTTTATTGGGGGTGTCTTGCTAATTGCCTATAATTTCCACCTGTTGTCTATTCCATTTGCACAACAGCATGTGAAATTTATTGTCAATCAGTGTTGCTTCCTAAGTGGACAGTTTGATTTCACAGAAGTGTGATTGACTTGGAGTTACATTGTGTTGTTTAAGTGTTCCCTTTATTTTTTTTTAGCAGTGTATTGTGCATGCATCCAAATGCCTTTGACTTCTAATTAAAATGATATACACAGTGAACACACAATAGAGAGGACACAATGACGGGACGCATTAAGTCTCACTCCTCTAGTATACTTTAGCCTCATTTGAGCCAGGGGCTAGTCAGGCCTCAGGCATCACCATCTGAGCCAGGGGCCAGTCAGTCCTCAGGCATCACCATCTGAACCAGAGGCCAGTCAGTCCTCAGGCATCATCATCTGAGCCAGGGGCCAGTCAGTCCTCAGGCATCACCATCTGAGCCAGGGGCTAGTCAGTCCTCAGGCATCACCATCTGAGCCAGAGGCCAGTCAGTCCCTCAGGCATCATCATCTGAACCAGGGGCCATCACCTGAGCCAGAGGCCAGTCAGTCCTCAGGCATCATCATCTGAGCCAGAGGCCAGTCAGTCCTCAGGCATCATCATCTGAGCCAGGGGCCAGTCAGTCCTCAGGCATCAGCATCTGAACCAGGGGCCAGTCAGTCCTCAGGCATCATCATCTGAGCCAGGGGCCAGTCAGTCCTCAGGCATCACCATCTGAGCCAGGGGCCAGTCAGGCCTCATCTGAGCCAGGGGGCAGTCAGGCCTCATCTGAGCCAGGCCTCATCTGAGCCAGAGGCCAGTCAGGCCTCATCTGAGCCAGGGGGCAGTCAGGCCTCATCTGAGCCAGGGGGCAGTCAGGCCTCATCTGAGCCAGGGGTCAGTCAGGCCTCATCTGAGCCAGGGGGCAGTCAGGCCTCATCTGAGCCAGGCCTCATCTGAGCCAGAGGCCAGTCAGGCCTCATCTGAGCCAGGGGGCAGTCAGGCCTCATCTGAGCCAGGGGGCAGTCAGGCCTCATCTGAGCCAGGGGGCAGTCAGGCCTCAGGCATCATCATCTGAACCAGGGGCCAGTCAGTCCTCAGGCATCATCATTTGAGCCAGGGGCCAGTCAGTCCTCAGGCATCATCATCTGAGCCAGGGGGCAGTCAGGCCTCAGGCATCATCATTTGAGCGAGGGGCCAGTCAGTCCTCAGGCATCATCATCTGAGCCAGGGGCCAGTCAGGCCTCATCTGAGCCAGGGGGCAGTCAGGCCTCATCTGAGCCAGGGGGCAGTCAGGCCTCATCTGAGCCAGGGAGCAGTCAGGCCTCATCTGAGCCAGGGGGCAGTCAGGCCTCATCTGAGCCAGGGGGCAGTCAGGCCTCATCTGAGCCAAGGGGCAGTCAGGCCTCATCTGAGCCAGGGGGCAGTCAGGCCTCATCTGAGCCAGGGGCCAGTCAGGCCTCATCTGAGCCAGGGGCCAGTCAGGCCTCATCTGAGCCAGGGGCCAGTCAGATATGGTAAAGACTGAGAGGGTGCCTGACAGATGTGTGTCAGCACAAATAGCACCAAGTGACTATCAAGGAGGCTTGCAGGGTGTTTTCTGCCATTGTTATACTTTGGCGGGCCGCCTAAGCTGTTTTTTTCTCTCGGTTCGCCTAAATCCAAACTAATTAATTTGCTGGAGAGAAAAGTGTTTTCAGTGTAAACTTTATGTAGAATAGATAATGAACCTATATATTTAAAAAATATATATAATCTTTGAGAACTAACAGTCACCTAAATAAAAACTAGGAGAATTGAAAATTCAAAAAATAATGAATTTAGCAGTATATAAATTGTTATTATGTTTGAGCAAAATAACACAGTATTAGCCATGGCAAAATGCATAGTCATATGATATTTGCTTTAAAACTGCAAAAATGTTCTCTCTGCTTTGTAGAATAGCCGGAAATTGTCTTAAAAAAATGCTAAAATGTCTCTACACCGTCAAATGGGGGGCCTCTAAAATGTTCTGAAATTAAGCCTCGCTGATGACCGCGCCCCCCCCCAGACACACCCACCACCTAAGCCCTCTTTTGATCCAGAAAAAAACCTGTGTTGCCACCTAACATCTACCCATACGTTGAATAGCATGTGCCTGTGGCAGTGGAAAAACCAAAGTCTTACCTAGTAACAGTTGAAAGACATAAAATACAATTCCGTAGACACTGTTTGGCTGGTTCATTGCACTGTCGTTTCCGAAGATCGAGCCCAACAGTCCAAATCCTCGACCCCACCTACACACATTGAGAGGAATTGGAAGAAAGAAATGGAAATTTGTTGGTAATCGTGATGTTGATGAATTGCAAGGATAAATTGACAAATACATTTAATTAACCTGAAATACAAATGGCAATGTCCACCAATGGCAATGTCCACCAATGGCAATGTCCACCAATGGCAATGTCCACCAATGGCAATGTCCACCAATGTCCGAGAAGATCAAGCTATTATTGGGCTCGATTCTGATAAGGTGATAACTAGGTAGCCTAAATGGTGTCATTTATAAGTTACAGCCATAAAGTTAACGGCTCTACAATACTAAGTTATACTCTTTATGGTTGTAACTTGTAAATGAGGTAGCCAAAACAGTGTCATTTACAAGTTACAACCATAAAAGTAAAAGCAGGCTTTCACTGAACCACTGTTTCCTTAGTTAGTGGAACCACTGTTTCCTTAGTTAGTGGAACCACTGTTTCCTTAGTTAGTGGAACCACTGTTTCCTTAGTTAGTGGAACCTGTTTCCTTAGTTAGTGGAACCTCCAGAGGCCTCAGAAGCAAGACAACCAAGTACTTTGGAAGTCCTGAGCGACGCAACAACCACCGGTCCTGATTACACATCTCCCCTCCCCTCCCCTCACCGCACCGCCTCACCGCACCGCCTCCCCCCCGCACCTCCTCCCCTCCCTGCACCGCCTCCCCAATTTTCGATCGTCTCATCGCTGCAACTCCCCCAAAGGGTTCGGGAGAGGCGAAGGTGGAGTCATGCGTGGGCCAAAGCATGACCCGCCTAACATCGCTCCTTAACAACTGCCAGCTTAACCAGGAAGCCAGACGCACCAACGTGTCAGAGGAAACATCATTTAACCGGCAACCTGTGTCAGCCTGCAGGCACCCGACCCACCACAAGGAGTTGCTAAAGACCCACAGGCCAAACCCTCCCCTAAACCGGGCGATGCTGGACCAATTGTGAGCCGTCCTATGGGACTCTCGGCCATGGCCGGTTGCGGCACAGCCAGGGAATGAACCCAGGTCTGTAGTAACGCATCTAGCACTGCGATGCAGTGCCTTAGACTACTGCAACAATCGGGAGACCGAAATGCACACAAATTTGACAAGATAAAACAGCAATCACTACAGCATAAAATGAACTTTTACCCAATAGCTCATCAAGAGGTCTGTAACAGCCAATGTCAACATCCCTGTAACAGTAAAACAAGAGAGTAAGGAAACAGGTTCCACTAACTAAGGAAACAGTGGTTCCACTGACCCATGTCTTTCCTACCAGCTCCAGGGTCTCCCGAGTGGCGCAGCAGTCCGAGGCACTGCATCTCAGTGCTAGCGGCGTCACTACAGACCCTGGTTCGATTCCAGGCTGTATCACAACCGGCCGTGATTGGGAGTCCCATAGGGCGGAGCACAATTGGCCCAGAGTCGTCAGGGTTTGGCCGGGTTATTGTAAATAAGAATGTTCTTAACTGTCTTACCTAGTTAAATATAAGGTTTTTTATAACCGTGTCTGTCCTACCAATTCCAATTCAACCAGTGTTTCTGAATGTCAACAGCAAAGAATAATACAGATATATTAATGTATGTTTATTTGGACAACCTATGGCCAGAGCGTCACCAGCTCACAGCACTTACGTTTTGTTTTTCAGTTTGTCATCATGCTTTATTGGGGTTGCCTCCGTAGGTAGACCTACACAGCCATGGAGAGGGCCAGCTGACAAGGCCTGCACAGCCATGGAGTAGGCCAGCTGACAAGGCCTGCACAGCCATGGAGAAGGCCAGCTGACAAGGCCTGCACAGCCATGGAGAGGGCCAGCTGACAAGGCCTGCACAGCCATGGAGTGGGCCAGCTGACAAGGCCTACACAGCCATGGAGTGGGCCAGCTGACAAGGCCTGCACAGCCATGGAGTGGGCCAGCTGACAAGGCCTGCACAGCCATGGAGTGGGCCAGCTGACAAGGCCTGCACAGCCATGGAGGGCCAGCTGACAAGGCCTGCACAGCCATGGAGTGGGCCAGCTGACAAGGCCTGCACAGCCATGGAGAGGGCCAGCTGACAAGGCCTGCACAGCCATGGAGAAGGCCAGCTGACAAGGCCTACACAGCCATGGAGTGGGCCAGCTGACAAGGCCTGCACAGCCATGGAGTGGGCCAGCTGACAAGGCCTGCACAGCCATGGAGTGGGCCAGCTGACAAGGCCTGCACAGCCATGGAGAGGGCCAGCTGACAAGGCCTGCACAGCCATGGAGAGGGCCAGCTGACAAGGCCTGCACAGCCATGGAGAAGGCCAGCTGACAAGGCCTACACAGCCATGGAGTGGGCCAGCTGACAAGGCCTGCACAGCCATGGAGTGGGCCAGCTGACAAGGCCTGCACAGCCATGGAGTGGGCCAGCTGACAAGGCCTGCACAGCCATGGAGTGGGCCAGCTGACAAGGCCTGCACAGCCATGGAGAAGGCCAGCTGACAAGGCCTGCACAGCCATGGAGAGGGCCAGCTGACAAGGCCTGCACAGCCATGGAGTGGGCCAGCTGACAAGGCCTGCACAGCCATGGAGAGGGCCAGCTGACAAGGCCTGCACAGCCATGGAGTGGGCCAGCTGACAAGGCCTGCACAGCCATGGAGAGGGCCAGCTGACAAGGCCTGCACAGCCACGGAGAGGGCCAGCTGACAAGGCCTGCACAGCCACGGAGAGGGCCAGCTGACAAGGCCTGCACAGCCATGGAGAGGGCCAGCTGACAAGGCCTGCACAGCCATGGAGAGGGCCAGCTGACAAGGCCTACAGGCCAGCTGACAAGGCTAGAACTGACTGTCAGGCAGTGTGGTTAGGTTGAACATGTCTGTCTATACAGTGCATTCGGACACCATTCAGACCCCTTGACTTTTTCCACATTTTGTTACGTTACAGCCTTATTCTAAAATGGACTACATTGATGATGGGAAAAAACAACCTACATACATTACCCCATAATGGCAAAGCAAAAACAGGATTTTTTTTTGTGCACATTTATTAAAAATACAACTTAAATATCACATTTAGATTAGTATTCAGACCCTTTACTAAGTACTTTGTTGAAGCACACTTGGTAGCGATTACAGAGTCTTCTTGGCTATGACGCTACAAGCTTGGCAAAGCAGTATTTGGGGAGTTTCTTCCATTGTTTTCTGCAGATCCTCTCAAGCTCTGTCAAGTTGGATGGGGAGCGTCGCTGCACAACTATTTTCAGGTCTCTCCAGAGATCTTCGATTGGGTTCAAGTCCAGAATCTGGCTGGGCCACTCAAGGACATTCAGAAACTTGTCCCGAAGCCACTTGTGCATTGTCTTGGCTGTGTGCTTAGGGTCGTTGTCCTGTTGGAAGGTGAACCTTCACCCCAGTCTGTTGTCCTGAGCACCCTGGAGCAGGTTTTCATCAATGATCTCTCTGTACTTTGCTCCATTAATCTTTCCCTCCATCCTGACTAGTCTCCCAGTCCCTGCCGCTGAAATACATCCCCACAGCATGATGCTGCCACCACCATAGGGGCGGTGCCAGGTGTCCTTCAGACGTGACGCGTGACATTCAGGCCAAAGAGTTAATCAGACCAGAGAATCTTGTTTCTCATGGTCTGAGAGTCCTTTAGGTGCATTTTGGCAAACTCCAAGCGAACTGTCATGTGCCTTTTACCGACAATTGAATTTACCACAGGTGGACTCCAATCAAGTTGTAGAAACATTTCAAGGATGATCAATGGAAACAGGATGCACCTGAGCTACATTTTGAGTCTCATAGCAAAGGGTCTGAATACTTAAGTAAATAAGGTATTTCTGTTTTTTTATAAATTTTTATACATCCAAAATTGTCTAGAAATCTGTTCTCTTTGTCATTACGGGGTAGTGTGATGTCATTATGGGGTAGTGTGATGTCATTACGGGGTAGTGTGATGTCATTACGGGGTAGTGTGATGTCATTACGGGGTAGTGTGATGTCATTACGGGGTAGTGTGATGTCATTACGGGGTAGTGTGTGTAGATTGATGAGGGAAAATATGAATTGAATCCATTTTTTAGAATAAGGCTGTAACATAACAAAATGTGGGAAAAAAAAGTCCAAGGGTCTGAATACTTTCCAAATGCACTGTATACAACCATGGAGAACATGGAGGACAGCTGAAAAGGCCTATACAAATCATGGAAAAGTCCAGCTGCCTGGTCTGGTGTGAACAACGTGGAATATGGATACCATGCCTTTCAAATCCCATGGGAAAATGTCATGACAGTTACACTGACTCGTAAAAAGACCTCTATGACCAAGCCACTGACTTCTAAAGAAGTCATTATAATGATTTTTTCCAAGAATGCTAACCAAGGTTATTGGGGCGAATATATTTTAGTATTTATAACAGTTCTGGACTAACAGTTTTATGCTACATGGAACATGATATAGGCCTCCTTTCCTATAGGGTTCATCTATTTAGTTCACAGACGTGCCACACAGACCAAAAGCATCCAGTCTCTTTTCTCTTTCTGCTATATATAAAAATTTTAAAAAAGCTCTCCCTCGAGACAAAAATATTGTATATTTTGCCACTATAAATTAACAGGTTTAGGTTGGGTGTTATTCAATGCATCATCATGATGGCCTTTGGCAGGCAGAGTGTGGTTGAGAAACTGAAGATCTCATCACATGTTGTTCTCATTGACTCCAGCATTATATCTGAAAAATCTCTTCACTGTACCCCCCCCCCAACCCAACCCAACCCACCCCCCCCCCCCCCCCCCCCAACCCACCCACCCACCCACCCAGGGAACTGACATTGCCTGTCCACATTAAACACCAAAACAGAAGCATGCATGTCATATAATCATAGTGGCTACACCAAGATCACATGGCAAGTGAACTAGCGGATGAAATCCAACAGGTCATGTGACTTCAGCTTTGTCAATATAAACATTTGCATTTCCTAATCTGAGGAACAGGTTGTTCATATTGTCATTGACATATTACAGCTGACAATTCAACTCTTCTCAACGAGGACAGAAATCGGAGGGGGAAAAAATAATATTTGATATATAGTTAATGGTCCTATACAAATGTAGCCTACAATTTCTAGTTAAATCAGTTTTAGATATTGGAAAAAAGGTGCTTGAGGTTCTCAACCAACTTAGTTCATAGGTTACACGTTAGATTAGACAGCTGATTCACACGTTTATACAAACTACATACAACTGGTTGGATGGTTACGCCGATCTCGTCCAGTTAGCTGGACTAGCTTAGTGACTAACCTTAGCCAATGTTAGTTTGCTGCCGGTGGTGGCGCCGTAATTCGCTAGCTAGTTGGCTAATGTATCAATCTAATGAAAGCAATACGTGTTAAGAAGTTTAAAAGAACAAAAATGTGTAACATGTGCATCCATGCAAATTAAAGAAAACACCACCTCCTGGCATCTTAGCAAACAAACCGGCAGTTAGTAGCTAGCTAGCGTTAGTTGCTGGCTGGTGGATAAATAGCGTAGCTTTAGCAATTTGGCTAAACAACTAACGTTACACCAGCCTCTAACAGTCAAACATACCAGCCTAAGTTTCTTATCAACAGTAAGCAAGCATCAGATTGTAACTTTTGTACGTTTTTGGGGGGGGGTGAAAACCATTGCATTTTTTTTTTTACATAAATTGTAAAGTGTACTAAAGAAGAGTATGCGGAAGAAAACAAATATATATATATATAAATATATTTGACAGTTCAGCTCGCTCAGCCGTTCCCACAATGCCACAAAACCACCCGGTCTCATTCAGAGCACCGCTGGTGAATTCAAATTACCTGGAGGTGAAGACTTTTGAACAGCTGATAGAATTGCTCACGTCGCACATGGCCCGATAATTCGAGTCTCTAGACTTTTCCGTTTCCACGTGAAAGGCGTATAAGGACAACAATATACCCAAAACGCAAACAAGGAGCCTGGCTATTCTTTCCCATCGAGGGGTGGACACTCTCAGGACGGGCGCCGCCATCTTTCTCCGGCCTTGCTCGAGTCGTACACGCAACCGCTTACCATTGGCGACAACGAGAACTGCGACGTGGAAAAGCGTCAGAACGTGCCACACCACCAGGGCAGGGGCGTGTCACCAAAGTGTCACCGTCTCGCCACCCCTCGTCTACATTACAATGGCCTGCCAAATGCCAATACAGAAAATATGTTTGTGTAGATATAAACGTTTGCATCAAAATGTTTCCATACCCTACCTGTAACAGTCTGACTTGTATTTATCACATTGCTGGTCAGCTAGACTTAGTTCTGGACTATGATTAAAAAAAATTACAACTATACCTCTATCTAAGAGTTGAAGCTCCCTATGTCCTTGCACTCTGAGACCAATCTAATATATTACAAAAATAAATAAATAAATTCAATGAACATGTATGGCAATCCCCTCATGCCTCTGAGCAAGAGTGGCAGCTTTAAAATGTTGTTTTTTTTTGCCAGTGGGGTCATACTGCCTCTTAGTGTCTCAGTCGTGTACTGTTAGATATTAGAGTTTGAGATCATTTCTAATGAAACATATACTGAGTTAAACATAGGAGTTTGTCTCTCTACAAATCAAATCAAAGTTTATTGCTCACGTCCACAGATTTGCAGGTGTTATGGCAGGTGCAGCGAAAAGCTTGTTACTAGCTCCAACAGTGAAGTAGAATTTTATTTAACATGGCAAGTCAGTTAAGACCAAATTCTTATTTACAATGACGGCCCAGGAACAGTGGATTAACTGGCCCAGGAACAGTGGATTAACTGGTCCAGGATCAGTGGATTAACTGCCTTGTTCAGGGGCAGAATTACTATTTTTTTTTCTTTTTTTTAAACTTTGTCAGCTCAGTGATTTGATTTAGAAATCTTTTGATCAACTGACCCAACACTCTTACCACTAGGCTACCTGCCATCCCAAAATGTCTTGCAAATACAATACACATGGAATGTGAAAGTGGACAGTATCATATGTTTACCGGACATGTTTAGATTGTACTCGCATTGCCCAGTTTGCAGTCTACAGCCTATATAAATAAACATATTTAATACTGTGTCGTCATGATAGATTTACAAGTCAACTGCATGTATCTGGGTATAGGGATTGCAGTGGCGACCCGGCATTCAGGGTAGCAGAGGTAACTCTGGGTCTTCCTTTCCTGTGGCTGTCCACATGAGAGCCAGTTTCATCATAGAGCTTGATGGTTTTTGCGACTGCACTTGAAGAAACTTTAAAAGTTCTTGATATTTTCCACATTGACTGACCTTCAAGTCTTAAAGAAGTGATGGTCTGTCATTTCTCTTTGCTTATTTGAGCTGTTCTTGCCATAATATGGACTTGGTCTTTTACCAAATAGGGCTATCTTCTGTATACCACCCCTACCTTGTCACAACACAATTGATTGGCTCAAAATTATTAAGAAGGAAATAAATTCCACAAATTAACTTTTAACAAGGCACACCTGTTAATTGAAATGCATTCCAGGTGACTACCTCATGAAGCTGGTTGAGAGAATGCCAAGACTGTACAAAGCTGTGATCAAGGAAAAGGGTGGCTACTTTGAAGAATCTCAAATATAAAATATATTTTGATTTGTTTAACACTTTTTTGGTTACTACATGATTCCGTATGTGTTATTTCATAGCTTTTATGTCTTCACTATTATTCTAGTTAAATAAAGATTAAATAAAATAGTAAAAATAAAGAAAACCCCTGGAATGACTCAGCATTCTTGAAGAATATAACTTTTCAATGCCTCATGAGCTTAGTTAAACTGTCACACTCCATGAGAACCCAAAATATAAGCTTGTTTTCCTCCAATGTTTGTAAACATTGTAAATGTAAACAAACACTGTATAGCCTCATAACATGGTTAAAACAATCATTTTGATATCACGGATGGTCAGTCCAGTTGCTCTGTCTATTAATCTGAGAGTGGTTACATTTCTCCAGGCCCATCCCTCATCTTTTTTACCAAAACAGAGGCGGGGCGGCCATTTTGTTATTGTTTAATGTCTCGATTTGTCCTTTAAACAGCTGCATATTATCAAGATATCAAAGTGTCTCCAACTAAAAGGTAAGCAATAGTCATATAGATAATGCAGCATATGGCATTCATTTATCACATGTACATAACACTTTTCCGTGGTGCTCACAGCATGCCGTTCCATGAGCGCAGCATTTATTTTTTTTAACTCGAATCAATGAGCCCAATCAGTCGTCCATGACAACAAAATCATAAACAACAGAGTAGGGCTGGCTAATAAGTCCTTAGTTTTAGGGTTTTGCTCAGGTAAAACAATATTCTTGAAGATTGGAATGACTGGAATTCTGAAAGACTTTGGTTTTTAATGTAAAGATATAATTTAATCGTAATATTATATGTAGTAGAAAGCGATGGGTTAGAAGAAGTCTACATAACCAACCCATAAAGTAAAATGTAACATCCATATATGTCCAGCTATGTAAACTTTAACAGTGATTTATCCTGCAATAGATCTCGTTTAATTGGAAACATACATTTTTGTCTTCTTATAATGCCTCTTAAGGGGAAAGTAATGTAAAAGTAAATGAATGTAAACAGTTTGCAATGTGGACAAGTAACTCGTAACTGTAACGGATTACATTTAGAAAGTAACATCCCCAACCCTGATTGTGTGTAGTGGCTTTGCTGCCCTGCGAAGAAGAAGAAAACAAGGAGAACACCGCCTTGTAAAACGAAGGGATCTTGACATGGGCCAATCAGAGTCGTCTCTTGATCATGTGACGTTAGGAATATAAACAGTGAGTGACATCATCTGTTTACTTCAAGCTTTTGCACCGCTGATAGACTTCATTAGAGTACTGCACTAGTAATATTTGCCTCTCCTAAAATTATGGCAACAGACATCGAAAGATTTGCTTTTTTCGAGGAAGCACACTACGACCAATACGATTACTACAATTTAGCCGAATATTCATGTCACGCTGGTGGAAAAGGTAGAACCAAGAGAGAAATCGGACTGAACACCAATCGCCATATCCCTGCTGGACACGAGAGAAAAATTGCTGAAAAATATCAAAACAGTGAACTCAAACGCAGGAGAACCAAAAGTTGAATATCTTGATGGACTCTGTGTCAGGTAATGTTGTAGAACTATGAAAGATATAGAAAATGTGAAGAAAATTAAGCTATTTTAGTGCGAACAACGTTGCGCATAAACATGTCTGTTCAGTGTCTTTTTGCCTCTGCGCTGTTGTTCTTGTCCAACTGCCATTTTAAGACGGAACAAAGAACCCTGTGCATTGCATCGGGTGGAGTTTTTGACATTCTGGATCAACAGCATTTATACCCAATAGCAAATCTAACTGTTGTTCATGTTGACCTTGAAAAATGTACATTATAGTTGATTTTATGTATTTTATCTCCCTTCTATACAGATCTCAAACCTAGTTGAAGATTGAACTGGAACATGATCCAAATTTGTATGTTTGCCTTTCCTGACCCTTATGACCCAATGAAAGGAGTTGACTGGGACTGGCCTGCCAGGAAACACACCTTGGCAGTTAGTTTAGAGTGCACTCCTTTTCCACATGTTGCACCCCTGTTACTGGACCTAACGGGTCTTCAGTTACAGCAGTGTGCAAGAATAAACGGTTTTAAATGGTTGAAGACATCTCTAGCACTATTATGCTGTTATGATACTGTTTGGTTTAAAGTGTAAAAATTACTGTGTTGTGAATAAAAAGCAGAATAAAGAGATGACGATTTAAAAGAGGTTTGAAGTTGACCCTCATTTATTTGATCTAAATATCTCTATGAAATACATCTTGCCTATTGTTTTTTTTTTTTTTTTTACTGAATAAGAAACAGTTCATATTATGAAATCAGTCAATTTAAATAAATAAATTAGGCCCTAATCTATGGATTTCATGACTGGGCAGGGGCACCGCCTTGGGTGGGCCTGGGAGGGCATAGTAGTGGCCCTCCCACTGGGGAGCCAGGGCCAGCCAATCAGAATTTGTTTTTCCCCTCAAAAGGGCTTTACAACAGACAGAAATACTTCTGAGCTTTCTAGGTGGCTGGTATCAGACAATTTCGCAGGTGAAGAAGCTGGATGTGGAGGTCCTGGGCTGGTGTTGATACACGTGGTCTGCGTTTGTGAGGCAGGTTGGACAGCCAAATTCTCTAAAACGATGTTGGAGGTGGCTTACGGTAGAGAAATTAACATTAAATTATCTGGCAACAGCTCTGGTGGACATTCCTGTAGTCAGCATGCCAATTCCACGCTCACTCAAAACTTGAGACATCTGTGGCATTGTGTTGTGTCACAAAACTGCACATGTTAGAGTGGCCTTTATTGTCCCCAGCACAAGGTCTCATATATATCTTGGCAAAGGAGAAATGCTCACTAACAGGGATGTAAACAAATTTGTGCACAACATTTTAGAAAAATAAGCTGGGATCTTTTATTTCAGCTCATGAAACATGGGACCAACCCTTTACATGTTGCGTTTTATATTTATGTTCAGCGTACATGTACTGTAGTTCACTACTCCCCATCACTGACACATTTGGTATGAATCCCAAATGTCACCTCCAGTCACCTCACTCTCCATCTCCTCTCTCAGCCTCTTCACTTTCTCTATCCGTCTTTCCACTTCTTTCTCATTCATTTATCTTCTTCATCAGTAAGACTTTTTTTTCCTCTCTTAAGTCGTGCTCACTTCTTGCCAGTGCAACTGTCCTTGTGGCAGTTGGCCTAGTGTAACAGTATAGCTTCCGTCCCTCTCCTCGCCCCTAACCTGGGCTCGAACCAGGGACCCTCTGCACACATCGACAACAACCACCCTTGAAGCATCGTTACCCATCGCTCCACAAGGCCGTTAAATGTGGAAGACATATGCCAAGTCTAGGTCCAAAAGACTTCTCAACAGCTTCTAGCCATAATACTCCTGAACAGCTAATCAAATGGCTACCCAGACTATTTGCATTGTCCCCCTCCCCCCTCTCTCTTTTACACTGCTGCTACTCTCTGTTTATTATCTATGCATATTCACTTTAACTCTATCTACATGTACATACTTCCTCAATTACTCTTCCAAGCGGTGCCCCCGCACATTGACTCTGTACAGGTACCCTCCTTGTATATAGCCTCAATACTGTTGTTTTACTGCTGCTCTTTAATTATTTTTTATTTGTTCTATTATTTTTTACTTAACACTTATTTTTCTTAAAACGTCATTGTTGGTTAAGGGCTTGTAAGTATTCGGCGCTTGTGTGACAAATAAAATGTGATTTGATTCAATTGAAAGCATTCACCTGTGCCACAGACAACAGTAGGTATCCCCTCTATCTTTTACTTATTGTTACCAGCGCGACTGGGCGGTACTTTCACCGCTGATTACGTCACGCTTCTTTTCTTTTTTTCCCCCCCAACACGTGTCTGTTCTGCTAGCTAGTTAGCAGTCGACGCATGACAATTTTGTTCCACGTTTATTTTGTTTAAAATATTACAATCAAAATGCAGATCTGCAATGTGTGCAGTGGAGAGACACCCAAATACCGATGTCCGGCCTGTAGAATCAGATAGTGAGTATAATTTCTTCTTGTTTGTACTTCTGCTGCAGATTTTTGAAAAAACAACAACATTTTAACAGCTAACGTTAGCTATCGCTACTAAAGCTACACAATCTAGTTAGCTACCGTTACGGAAGCTACATTATCTCGCTAGCTACAAAACATGCGTTATGATTTGACATGTTCTGTTCCATATATTTTTTTTCTTTCGTCCTTTGTTTTTCAGCTGCTCTCTCAGTTGTTACAAGACCCACAAGGCCAATGGTAAGAACGTTGTTTTTTTTCCCATTATAGTAGTATCTAAAGTCTTGGAAGTGGCTATCATTCATAAATAACTTTACACATGCCTATACAGTATATAGCAATAACTGATAACATACGTTATCACACTTGTTTGTGACATGAGTCTACCATCATTGGTTCCTTTTCCCCAGATACCTGCCAGCCCCTAAAACAGTCAGTCCCTCCTCCCGTTCAAGACCTAAATGGAGCATACAGCAATGGTAGGACATGATCAATGTTATACCTAGAACCTTCTCATCAATTCCCAGGAATGTACTCGCGTTTGGTGAGATGTTCAGAAGTTGAACATTGCAGACAGAAATATGCTTTATTCGTTGGGACCCGTTTCCTCATTATCTCTCTCTCAGGCATCACATTTATATATCACATTTTTGTTTGAAGAGCTGTATGAAATACAGCAGTTTGATTATACACTCTGCTTGTCAGTTTCAGCAGAGGATCCCTGGACCGTTGAAGATCTCCTAGATGATGACCAGACAGATAAAGTACCACTTCAGAGGCTACGGCGATTAGGTGCGAAACGCCGTTGAGATTTCAGTTTGCACTCAACTTTCAAAACCCCGTTAACTTACTGGGAATATAAACAGTCACTTGGCTGCCATAGTTTCCACTAATACATGTATTAGTGCATGAATTGTGCTGTATGAAATGTTGTTCTGACATCTTTGCTGTAATATAGTTGTTTATGCTTCTCCACAGGCAAGTCGGAGGAGCTGAGAGAGCTGCTCCGAAACCCACATCTCCGTCAGCTGATGAGCTCTTTGGACGCGGCCGACAGCAAAGCAGACGCCATTAAGACCGCAATGCAAGAGCCTCTGTTTGTTGAGCTTTCCGATCAATGCTTGCAGATCGTTGAGAAAAACGATTAAAAAAATGTACTTGCAGACAGGGCCGAGCCGAATACACACCGAGTCCATAATTCATGTTCACTTTTCAATTTGACAAAAACAATTAAATCCTCAGTTTCTTTCTGTGTAAATATACAAAACTGTATACTTATTTGTTAAATATTTATTTTAACTCGTCTTTGCAATACTGTGGTTACAACTAGCTCAGTCAGATCTTTATATAGCTGTACCAAGAACCCTTTGAAACACCTGTTTGATAACACATTTGATCTGGGTATGGCTTTGAATACCCTTAATAAACAAACAAGATTGTTTAGTCAGTTCAAAATACAAACATAATTCAAGGAAGGATTATACAAGCAGTGGGTTACTAAAAAAAAATAATTGGTTACTCTAGTAGCAGATTGGGACAAGGCAACTATTGTGGCAAAATACAGATCAAAGGATACAATCCTTTGAGCATCTAGCATATAAACACATCTTGGCATTAAGCAAATGTGGCACAGCAATGTTTCCTTTCAAAATAAAGACAGCAAAAGGTTGATGTTTCTGTCGTGCCGTTTGGTTTAACACTGAAGCGATCAGCAGCAAACTGGCTGGCGTTGATCATAAAGCTTGTTCCAAGACATACTACTATTCCCTTACATGCAAAACACTGTAGTGTACCTCTAATAATGAAGCTTGTGCCATAAAAATAGACTGGATTTGGTGTAAATGCCCAGCGTTTTCCCCTTGATCTGTAGTTGACTTTAGCTAAAAATTATACTTAAATTTGGTCTGTGAGCTCAAGTGTACGGAATATAGGTTTAAAAAAAAAAAAAAAGTGGTTTAAACATGTATCCCTGATGAAAATAACAATTTCCCTCTGAAAACAGGCCCGTCAATAACTTAAAATGCAGCAATATCTAAAAAATTAAACATTTACAAAAGGAGTACAACAAATATCCCAAATGAACTGCTTCCTATACATAAATAAAGCCAAGTTCATCCACAGTACATTCTTGAGTTGAACGCCACAGATTTTGAGAAAAGGCACCCAAGTGGTCATAAAGCCTGAGACTTTCAACAATGATCTAAATATTTCCAATATGGCAGCTAAAGCACTACAAAACAATTTCTCCTGGTCCATTTATCTGTCTACAATACTTATAAAAATAAAAGGTGCAGTTATATGATTGAGGCAGCTCACTTAAAAGTGCTGGATATAAATTAGGAACATAGAATGGGATCCCACTCAGGTGCTCTCTAGCAGTATCTGGTTTAAGCCGGTCACTCCATCACGCTTGTGGTCTGGATGCAGATCAGCGTAGAGCAGTGGAGATCGCTGGTAGTGGAGCTTAATAGACCCCTAATGAAGTGGGAAAAGGACCACAAACAACAAATTCACAATGAAATTCAACAACATGTGGGAATTGTCTGGTTGAGGGGGTAGACCTAGGTCAAATGCATATATATTTTTTTATGTATATTTGAGGTGTGCTCGACTTTGCTTGCCTCAAGTATTACAAGTATTTGTCTGGAGGGGAGAGATCGTGGTCTTACCCTGGGCTGAGCCCTGATGGAGGCAACCCCCTGCTTGAATTGGTTGGTCTCCACCTTATAGTCCCCGCTCCTGAAGCAGTGTCCGTTGAGGCAGGCCATGACAGACATCATCTTCTGGAAGCCAGTAGCGGTCATGGACACAGTGATGGTGGGGGCTGAGGCCAGAGCCAAGCCCATGGGCCAGCCTCGCACCATGACGGGCTCCTGGATGCTGGAGAGCTGCACCGAGCCCCTGGCCCGGAGGATGGGGTCCAACTCTGTTGGCATAGCCTCCTGAAGATCCTCTGCGTCGTCCAGCTCTGCCTCAGCCAGGGAGTCCATCAGCGCCTGCAACACGAGGACAAAGGCTGTACAGTCACAACTCCTGTACTAGCTTTTCCTTCTTGCATGTCTGACAAGGACGGACCATCACGATAGAAAAAAAAAAAAAAAATGGACTTTGTTTTTAAAAGGGTGTATGGTGTATTTTCTCTGAATGAAGCATCCGTTAGTATTTAACATTTTCAAAAATCAAATGAATTCACTCCTGTAGGAAAGAAGAAATTCCTACATAGAAGAGACCGACCACTTGAGTTTAAACACCGTCCTGGAATTCAGACGGCGAGGATGGGAGCTAATTAATTCCAGAAAATCACGTGTTGCCCCCATTTTAAAATGGACCCTTTTTGTTTAACCAGGAACCATCCTTGGAGGTTAAAAACCCATTTTGTGCGAGGGTGACCCAGTGTAACGGATGTGAAACGGCTAGCTTAGTTAGCGGTGGTGCTAGTGTAACGGATGTGAAACGGCTAGCTTAGTTAGCGGTGGTGCTAGTGTAACGGATGTGAAACGGCTAGCTTAGTTAGCGGTGGTGCTAGTGTAACAGATGTGAAACGGCTAGCTTAGTTAGCGGTGGTGCTAGTGTAACGGATGTGAAACGGCTAGCTTAGTTAGCGGTGGTGCTAGTGTAACGGATGTGAAACGGCTAGCTTAGTTAGCGGTGGTGCTAGTGTAACGGATGTGAAACGGCTAGCTTAGTTAGCGGTGGTGCTAGTGTAACGGATGTGAAACGGCTAGCTTAGTTAGCGGTGCGCGCTAAATAGTGTTTCAAATCGGTGACGTCACTTGCTCTGAGACCTTGAAGTAGTGGTTCCCCTTTGCTCTGCAAGGGCCGCGGCTTTTGTGGCGTGATGGGTAACGATGCTTCGTGGGTGACTGTTGTTGATGTGTGCAGAGGGTCCCTGGTTTGCGCCCGGGTAGGGGCGAGGGGGACGGTCTAAAGTTATACTGTTACACTAGCGAGAAGCCAGCAGGACTTCTACTCACCCTCCATTTCCTCCAGGACCTCTGGAGGACTATGGCCGCCCTGTGCCACCTCCGGACCGCTCTCCTGACCAGCCATGACCGCACCACTGCAGGAGGAAGAGAGACGCAATCAGATAACGATACAGCCACAGAATTTAAAAAAAAAAGAACACTATTACATCGTATCTCTATAGATCCATCACAGACAACCGTGCATTCTAGACATGCACTATTTTTTTTGTTGTCTTTAACAGCTGTGTCAAACGCTGTCATCTGAATTAAAAGGGACACTTTATCTGGATTAAATCATCGAGATCTGATCACCAAAAGGTATATCTGGATATTAACATCAATGTGACTCAGAGGAAACATAAGGTCAAGGTGTTGTTCAGGTGAGCTTAAGTTGTTTATATTCCTTCATAAGGATTTAAGTACAGCAACCCGTAGTCATCTGAACAGGGTTGCAGGCTCTACCATCTGGTGCCTCTTGGCCAGACAGACAGGAACTGCCAGGCCAAGACGTGCCCCCTAGACAGGAACAGTCAGGCCAAGACGGGCCCCCTAGACAGGAACAGTCAGGCCAAGACGGGCCCCCTAGACAGGAACAGTCAGGCCCCCTAGACAGGAACAGTCAGGCCAAGACGGGCCCCCTAGACAGGAACAGTCAGGCCAAGACGGGCCCCCTAGACAGGAACAGTCAGGCCAAGACGGGCCCCCTAGACAGGAACAGCCAGGCCAAGACAGAACAGCCAGGCCCCCTAGACAGGAACAGCCAGACCAAGACGGGCCCCCTAGACAGGAACAGTCAGGCCAAGACGGGCCCCCTAGACAGGAACAGCCAGGCCAAGACGAGCCCCCTAGACAGGAACAGCCAGGCCAAGACGGGCCCCCTAGACAGGAACAGCCAGGCCAAGACAGAACAGCCAGGCCCCCTAGACAGGAACGGCCAAGACAGGACACAGCCAGGCCAAGACGGGACACAGCCAGGACAGACATCAGTGGAGCTGTGTGCCATGCAATGATCTCCATTTGCATAACAGAAGAAGTGGCAGACCCAGTTGGAGCGAGGCCATTGTTACGGAGCGCTATACTGTGACCTCTCCCGCTCTCACAGACTGCTAGGGATTTAGGTCTTGACCTTACCTGCTTGGATCAGGGTGACGGCCCGTCTCATGGCGTGACGTCTGCGTTGTTTGTGCCTGTGCCAGCAGCACTGGATAGAGAAGGCCCTCTGGGAGCACACCCGGCTCCTGTGTTCCTCCAGCAGCTCCAGCTATAGATTAGATCAGAACTGAGGATTAGGGTCTATCCCAGACTCAGCTCACAGTACACTGCTTATAGACAGGACAACTGTCTGGAGGTCACCTACGTTGATTTATAGTCTACAGGGGCCGAGCCATCAGTCTGTCATTCCCAGAAAACATCCTATTAAATTCTTAATTCTATTGTCAGTCCATGGTGACAAAGGGTCTGCTTTGACCTATCCCACTAGGCAGATGTCAGTTCAACGTTTAGTTTTGATTTACAATTGATTTTAGTTGTCAACTAATGTGAATTCAAGAAAACATTTGAACCATCTCATTGGATTTAGGTGAAGAAGACGTGTTCGAAATTCCTTCACGTCGATAACTTATTTTTTTTTGCAAATCCAGATCAGTTTTCCACATTGATTCAACGTCATCACATTGCTTTTGTTGCTTTTGTTGTTGTTGTTGTTGTTGAAAAGAGGTGGAAAACAATGTTGTTTCAACCCGTTTGTGCCCAGTGGGATGTTTTGAGTGTTTATGCTCCACTCAACAGTGTGACACTGTTACAGCGTATGGATTAGGGGCCTTAACATACGACTCACACTTACTACACTGAATAAAAATATCAACGCAACATGCAAAGTGTTGGTCCCATGTTTCATGAGCTGAAAGAAAAGATCCCAGAAATGTTCCATACGCACAAAAAGCTTATTTCTCTAACATTTTTGTGCACAAATGTGTTTACATCCCTGTTAGTGAGCATTTCTCCTTTGCCAAGATAATCCATCCACCTGACAGGTGTGGCATATCAAGAAGATGATTAAACAGCATTATCATTACACAGGTGCACCTTGTGCTGGGAGCAATAAAAGGCCACTAAAATGTGCAGATTTGCCACACAAGACAATGCTACAGGTGTCTCATGTTGAGGGAGCGTGTAATTGGCATACTGACTGCAGGAATGTCCACCAGAGCAGACATTGGTTGACTGATTAGCTGGACCTGGCTTCCAAGTGGGTGGATCTGGCTCCCAAGGGAAAGGCCTACACCCTCCCAGGCCCACCCACAGCTGCACCCCTACCCAGTCATGTGAAATCCATAGATTAGAGCCTAATGAATTTAATCATATGAACTGTAACTCAGTTAAATCGTTAACTTTCTATTTTTGTTCAGTATACATAACTGGACTTCTCAAGAGTATTAAATCTCATTGATTTGATAAAATCCCAGAAGTAAATTCAACCAACTATGATGCTGAAGACCAATACAGCACTGACCATGGAATTTGTCAGGAACACTTTGGTCCTGCCGCAGTGCACCAGCGAGCTGCGGGCCTCGTCGTCGATATGGCGCGAGGCGTCGAGAGAGTGACTTAACACCACCCTGAGAATATCGGCCACAGCCGAACCGAGAGCTTCCTTGTTGTCCGCCTCCAATCCTGACAGAGAGAGAAAGAGAGAGAAAGAAAGAGAAAGAGAGAGAAAGAAAGACAGAGAGAGAGAGACAGACAGCGAGAGACAGAGACAGAGAGACAGAGAGACAGAGACACAGAGAGACAGAGAGACAGACAGAGACAGAGAGACAGAGAGAGACAGAAGGGTTAGAGACATAAACAGACTGACATCTATATGAAGGACTGCATATAGACACACACAGCAGAGTTCAACACATCTTACATGTCAATCCATGACACCATAGTCTGCACGGTCCTGCAACACTGACCAGATTTCTAACCACAGCTGATCCTCTGGTCTAAAAAAAATATCCCAATGCCCCAGGGCAGTGAGTGGGGACATTGCCCTGTGTAAGGGTGCCATCTTTCGGATGGGACGTTAAACGGGTGTCCTGACTCTCTGAGGTCATTAAAGATCCCATGGCACTTACAGTAAGAGTAGGGGTGTTGACCCCGGTGTCCAGGCTAAATTCCCAATCTGACCCTCAAACCATCACGGTCACCTAATAATCCCCAGTTTACGATTGGCTCATTCATCCCCCTCCCCTGTAACTATTCCCCAGGTCGTTGCTGCAAATGAGAACGTGTTCTTACCTGGTAAAATATGAAGAAAAAAAATGATAATTATTTTGATTCAAGGTAACACTTAAAATGGTTGCTTCAAGGTTAAAGTGAATGTTGTTGACCCATTTGGTTTCCACTGCCAAACCCCACAATGAATACCCATTTGGTTTCTACTGCCAAACCACACAATGAATACCCATTTGGTTTCAACTGCCAAACCACAAAATGAATACCCATTTGGTTTCTACTGCCAAACCACACAATGAATAGCCATTTGGTTTCCACTGCCAAACCACACAATGAATAGCCATTTGGTTTCCACTGCCAAACCACACAATGAATAGCCATTTGGTTTCCACTGCCAAA
Organism: Oncorhynchus clarkii lewisi; assembly: GCF_045791955.1. Classification (NCBI taxonomy): domain Eukaryota; kingdom Metazoa; phylum Chordata; class Actinopteri; order Salmoniformes; family Salmonidae; genus Oncorhynchus; species Oncorhynchus clarkii. The sequence continues at coordinate 5,926,729 of NC_092156.1, read as the reverse complement.
CCACACAATGAATACCCATTTGGTTTCTACTGCCAAACCACACAATGAATACCCATTTGGTTTATACTACCAAACCACACAATGAATACCCATTTGTGTATTTGAACACTTGATGGCATGCCTGTAAACCATGGTATGAGGCAAACCTATGTAGATGTTGAGCGCATACCATGGTATTTAGGTTCTAGAGCTATACCACGGGTTCTAGAGCTATACCACGGTATTTAGGTTCTAGAGCTATACCACGGGTTCTAGAGCTATACCACGGATTCTAGAGCTATACCACGGATTCTAGAGCTATACCACGGGTTCTAGAGCTATACCACGGGTTCTAGAGCTATACCACGGGTTCTAGAGCTATACCACGGGTTCTAGAGCTATAAAGTGTCACCCCATAACAATGGACAATTAGCATAAAACATATTTCCGTTCTGGAATTACAACCAAATAGCGTCAACTTGACCGCGGGACAGATCATTCATTTTGACAGCAAGTCGGAGCAAGCCGGGAACGTCAAGAGAAGGAAATAGCACAGCATGCAATGAAGAAATTGCGTAAGCATGCGTTTTTTTTACCTGAGATTATAAAATTGTTGGAAACGTATTTTAGAAAAAAGTCAACTCTAAGGAGCTCCAGAGTAGGAGGGGAGAGTACAGGATCAACTCTAAGGACAGGAGAGCTAGCAGAGAGAAGAGAAAAGAGCCATCAGCAAGAGAGAACAAAGATAGCAGAAGCCCCTGCTGTATTCATCCTGATAAAACTTGCATATGACCAAAGAGTTCACTATTCAACAGTTTGTTTTCTTTGGAGTCAGAGCCTTCGGAAAGTATTCACACCCCTCGACTTATTCCATATTTTGTTGCGTTATAGCCTGAATTCAAACTTGATTTAAATATACTTTATATAGAGCTTTTCACACCTGGATTGTGCAACATTTGGACATTATTCTACTCAAAATTCTTCAGGGTCTGTCCAATTGGTTGTTGTTGATCATTGCTAGGCAACCATTTTTCAGGTCTTGCCATAGATTTTCAAGCAGATTCAAGTCAAAATGTGGAGAATGGTGCTCCGTAATGTGTTGTGTTGGATTTGACACGAACATAACACTTTGTATTCAGGATAATTAAAAAGTGAACTGCTTGGTCACATTTTTTTTTCAGTATAACTTTATATAGTTCCTTGTTGCAAACAGGAAGCCAGTTTTATAATGTGTTTTTAATCTGTACAGGCTTCCTTCTTTTCACTCTGTCAATTAGATTAGTATTGAGAAGTAACCACAATGTTGTTTATCCATCCTCAGTTTCCTCCTACCACATCGATTTAAAACTTTTTTTTTTTTTTAAATAGTTCAAGTTTAAAGTCACCATTGGCATAACACCAACAAAACACTACCTACAGTACATGTCTCCTGATGTCAGACTTACCTTGCTCACCAGCTCCTTGACGAAACAGTGTCAAGTTGGAAATCAGTCCATAACGCTGTGTGAAACTCGTATAGGGAATTCTGCACAGAGGAACAAAAAAAACAAAGTGAGATGGAAAGCGGCAGTCTAAATCAAGAGGAGATTTTGTTCAGTATAACCCTCGTCTTTCTGGGTCAGTGGTACTGATGACAGTGCCTCTTGTGTAGAGGTTCAAGCCCAGTTCAGGAAAGGGATCTGCTCTCTATAGAAATGCAAAAATCCAGAAAACCAGGCTGGGAGATCCCAGGAACTAGGAGGGAATAAGCAAGGAATCCAGAATCCTCCAACCAGGATTTCTGGAAAACCTGGGAATGTTACTTGAAATTTGACACCCCTAACTCTGAACAATACACCATCCTCCTCTGACCTTACCTTATTGGAAAGCCTGCTGCACTGATGTGTATGGTCTCTACAATCCCACAGGCCTCCAGTTGCATAATGACCTAACAATGAAATCATAAAATGAATGAAGTCATAAAATATAGCTTTATAAGAGAGAGTTGTAGAACATATTCAATTAAAAAATACAATTTGCCTAGTGACCAATATCGGAGTAATCAAATGTCATGATTGTGTTCCAAGAAGACAAAAACATCTACTGAACAAAGACGTGATGATGATTGATGCGTTTTCATGGTTTGTTACCACGTCAAAGCAGTCTCTTTCTCCTACCTCCTCCTTTTTGAAGGTGAGAGGGCTGCAGTCTGTGTTGGGTTTGATGCAACGGGTGTAGTGAGGAGTGGTGCTGTGTAGAATCTTCATTAGGTTCTCCAGAGAGTTCTATAAGGGAGACAATTACCATCCAGAAAATATGGAACAAGAATCTCTGAGGAGTTCTAGAACAAGTGAACGCAACAAATAGAGATCAACAATTAGAACAGAAGGATTCCTAACATCTAGGATGGTTTGCCTCACCTTGAACTTGGAGACCACAGTGACCACTTGTCTGAGTCCCCTGGTGCCTTGACCCACTGGGTCTCTGTCAGCAAACAACTGGTGAAGCAGAGGGTTCTCAGACTTCTGTAGCAGGTGGATTAGTTCTGGGGGCACTGGGTCCTATAGAAGGGAGAAGGGTGCTTTCAGTGTGAGTCTTCTCATGAAATTAAGTCTTGCAATGTCCTTTGGCTCTGAAGTACAGTGCATTCAGACAGCATTCAGACCCATTCACTTTCTCCACATGTAAATTGGATTTCAGTTTATTTTATTTTTTTATACATTTGCACAAAAAAAAATAAAGAAAACAGTTTATGCTTTGTCAAAAAAAAAAAAAAAATCAATTTTAAAATAAATGTGGAAAAAGTCAAGGGGTCTGAATACTTTCCGTTTGGTGTTAATTAAGTCTCGCCACGAAATTAAGTCTTGCAATGTCTTCTGGCTATGAAGTATGTAGGGCTAGCATCTTTCACAGACTTCCATACAGTAGTGTGTGAATTGACAGTTATCCATTATAGAATCAGCACAGGGGAGTCTTGTAAATACATTTTTTAAAAAGTGTTTTTTTGCGATCAACTAATGAAATTTATTTTATTTTACCTTTATTTTACTAGGCAAGTCAGTTAAGAACAAATACTTATTTTCAATGACGGCGGTAACTGCCTGTTCAGGGGCAGAACGACAGATTTGTACCTTGTCAGCTCGGGGATTTGAACTTGCAACCTTCCGGTTACTAGTCCAACGCTCTAACCACTAGGCTACCCTGCCGCCCCAAATGATTAGCAGCACCTTCCACAGCATCGTTCCAACGTACCTTGTTCTTCTCCATCATGCCTTCTATCTGGTAGGAGACTTTGCCAGCATAGTGAGCCACAGTGAAGTGGGGCTGCTTGCTGAACTTGTCCCAGCTCATACTGCCGTTGTCAGACAGCTCTTTCTCCAGACGAACCCTGAACTGCTTGGCGTCGGAGGCTCGGTTGAGAAGGCATTCCTGAATTGATGGATGGGTTAACAGACAGAGACATATGAGTAACATAAATAACCAAAAGAGCTTGATATATTGTTTCTGTAAAACAAAATAAAATAGAAACAAGGTAGCTCTAACGCAGTATTCTAGAGCGGTGGATCCCAACTCCGGTCCTCCAGTACCCCCCCCAACAGCACATATTTGTGTTGTGACTCTGGACAAACACAACGGATTCTACTTGTCACCTAATCATCGAGCCCGTGTTGAAATCAGGTGTTTCTGTCCGGGTCTGCAACAGAAATGTGTGCTGTTTGGGGGGGGGGGGGGGGGATACTGGAGGACCGGAGTTGGGATCCACTACTGTACACACCTCATTGAGGAGAGAAAACACTCCGATGGGGATGCCCTCTATCAGATCCAGACAACCCTGGTTGTCCTGGTATTTCACAAACGACCACTCCAACCCTTCTGAGACGTACTCCTCCTAAGGGCGAGAGATTTCACTGTTGAGTACTAGATAACCAAGACGGCACTAGGTAACCAAGACGGCACTACATAACCAAGACGGCACTACATAACTAAGACAGCATTTTCTTGTCCTCCAAAGTGTTACACGCCCTCTGGCTCATTCAGAATGGGAAAATCCAGTCTAGTTCTACACAGATTAGCGCCCTGAGACCGGAGGCTAGAGCCGTACAGCCCCCAAACAACTCTGGACCTTGAAGCCAGTCTCCCTGCTTTTTATCTCTTCTTCCATTGTTCAATTAATATATCAGGTAGAACAGAAAATCCGCCGGCGCCGTACTTCGTAGGGTCAGAGGTTAATACCCCTGATGTAGAGTGTAAAACTAGAAAAACACAGTTCGCTATTTCAACTTGAATTTAGCTTAACAAGCTACCTGTTGGGCTTTGAGATAGTGAGCTACAAAGTGCTGCTGCAGTTTCTCGTTGGCGTAGTTGATGCATAGCTGTTCTAGGTTGTTACACTGAAAGCACTCAAAACCATAAACATCCAGCAGACCTAGAGAGAGAAAGAGAGACAGAGCCACAGAGAAAGAGAGACAGAGCCACAGAGAGAGAGAGACAGCCACAGAGAGAGAGAGACAGAGAGAGAGAGAGAGACAGAGAGAGAGAGAGACAGAGAGAGAGAGAGACAGAGCCACAGAGAGAGAGAGACAGAGCCACAGAGAGAGAGAGACAGAGCCACAGAGAGAGAGAGACAGAGCCACAGAGAGAGAGAGACAGAGGAAATGTAATTAATTATATTTAGCAGACGTTTTAAATTGAACCCACTATACCGGTGTAATTACAAAGGAAAAGTTAACCCCCCCCCCCCCCAAAAAAAAGGTCAGGTTCAGCTTAACCAGATTGACAAGTAAACAAAGCATTCCTTTTTAATTATTAATATGGGAGATATTACGTCATTTAAAAAAAACACCTATTTACCTATGAAATTACACCAGGTCGAGTTGTCTGCACATATGCTGTCGTTGATGAACGTAACCAACCATTCAAATAATCTGTTTGTAAAAATAAAAAAAATTTAAAAAAAGAACATTCAGTACACATTACACAAATGGTTGATTCCATTGTAGTTACAGTACACATTAAAAGGGTGTGATATTTTCAGAATGAAGTTGATGAGGGAGAGGACAGGCATGTCTTTCATCCCAACAGACAAGAGCTGGACCTCAGCCCAAACGCATGTTTCTAATAAGTATAACCTCTCAGAACCTACTTTAGGGGAAAAAAATGTAAAGTTTTCAAAATCACAACCTCTAAATATTTATGACAGATTTTTTTGTTTTTACTTAGGAGTGATTATAAACGAGGTTATGAAGGAAATATGTCCTCTCGGTTGGTCTGACTCACTGTGCATAGATGACCTTTGCGAGGCAGTCCCTCCTGACACTGCAGTCTGCCAGGGAGCAGGGCTTGAAGAGAGCACTCTGCTTCCCTGCCCTCAGGGTGCGTACCCTGAGGCATGTCTGCAGTTCCTCCACCGGGACACACAGCAACGATGCACAACGATGCATAAAGTCTACAGGATGAGACAGGAGGATCATGTAAAAAACGGTCTTCAAATAGGACTCATTGATTGTTGAGACCACGTTGGAGCTGAACTGATGTCTGAAAAGGTTTGAGAACGGAGTCAGACAACAGTTTCAATTTAACTGAATTGAAATCTAAAATGCCAGAAAGGGAAAGTTGATCTAGTGAAATATCAGATTAAATACCTTTGGATTTCTCCTCGAGGTCACAGGGTTGCGATTCATCCATGGCAGAACAGAAAGTCACGTTCCCCAACTGAAGAAGACCTGCTAGTATCTGTTAAGACAACAGGAAGTTGTGGTAGAAATATATTTATGAGTGATTATGTGGAGAGGGTACAGAATCTTCTTCGGAATCATTTAGGTGATTTAGTTTATATCCTTCTACCCTAAATATATGTCCCTGCTTCTCTGCATTGATGCCCAGGTGTACCATAGCCTCTACAGTCTCATCAAAACAATCCTCTGCAAAACAAGAAGACAGAGAGAAGAAGAAGAAGAAGACAAAGAGAAGAAGAAGAAGAAGACAAAGAGAAGAAGAAGAAGACAAAGAGAAGAAGAAGAAGACAAAGAGAAGAAGAAGAAGACAAAGAGAAGAAGAAGAAGACAAAGAGAAGAAGAAGAAGACAAAGAGAAGAAGAAGAAGACAAAGAGAAGAAGAAGAAGACAAAGAGAAGAAGAAGAAGACAAAGAGAAGAAGAAGAAGAAGAAGACAAAGAGAAGAAGAAGACAAAGAGAAGAAGATAAAATCAGAAACTGGGAACACTGACCTGATTAGAATAAAAATACATGGTACCTTTACATTCAATACGTGCAACCGATTAGAAGCTATTTGTTTAGAGGAGGATGAGGACACAACAAATGTACCTTCCAATGTCTTTTCAGCATTTGGAAGCCAGGCAAAACGTTGGTCATGTGACATCTTCCACTCCCTCCTCTGCTCATCACTGCCTCCTGTCATCATCTGAACAGAATGTCAATACATATATATATATACACTGCTCAAAAAAATAAAGGGAACACTTAAACAACACAATGTAACAACAAGTCAATCACACTTCTGTGAAATCAAACTGTCCACTTAGGAAGCAACACTGATTGACAATAAATTTCACATGCTGTTGTGAAAATGGAATATACAACAGGTGGAAATTCTAGGCAATTAGCAAGACACCCCCAATAAAGGAGTGGTTCTGCAGGTGGTGACCACAGACCACTTCTCAGTTCCTAAGCTTCCTGGCTGATGTTTTGGTCACTTTTGAATGCTGGCGGTGCTTTCACTCTAGTGGTAGCATGAGACGGAGTCTACAACCCACACAAGTGGCTCAGGTAGTGCAGCTCATCCAGGATGGCACATCAATGCGAGCTGTGGCAAGAAGGTTTGCTGTGTCTGTCAGCGTAGTGTCCAGAGCATGGAGGCGCTACCAGGAGACAGGCCAGTTCATCAGGAGACGTGGAGGAGGCCGTAGGAGGGCAACAACCCAGCAGCAGGACCGCTACCTCCACCTTTGTGCAAGGAGGAGCAGGAGGAGCACTGCCAGAGCCCTGCAAAATGACCTCCAGCAGGCCACAAATGTGCATGTGTCTGCTCAAATGGTCAGAAACAGACTCCATGAGGGTGGTATGAGGGCCCGACGTCCACAGATGGGGGTTGTGCTTACAGCCCAACACCGTGCAGGACGTTTGGCATTTGCCAGAGAACACCAATATTGGTAAATTCGCCACTGGCGCCCTGTGCTCTTCACAGATTAAAGCAGGTTCACACTGAGCACATGTGACAGACGTGACAGAGTCTGGAGACGCCGTGGAGAACGTTATGCTGCCTGCAACATCCCCCAGCATGACCGGTTTGGCGGTGGGTCAGTCATGGTGCGGGGTGGCATTTCTTTGGGAGGCCGCACAGCCCTCCATGTGCTCGCCAGAGGTAGCCTGACTGCCATTAGGTACAGAGATGAGATCCTCAGACCTGCTGGTGCGGTTGGCCCTGGGTTCCTCCTAATGCAGGACAATGCTAGACCTCATGTGGTTGGAGTGTGTCAGCAGTTCCTGCAAGAGGAAGGCATTGATGCTATGGACTGGCCCGCCCGTTCCCCAGATCTGAATCCAATTGAGCACATCTGGGACATCATGTCTCGCTCCATCCACCAACGCCACGTTGCACCACAGACTGTCCAGGAGTTGGCGGATGCTTTAGTCCAGGTCTGGGAGGAGATCCCTCAGGAGACCATCCGCCACCTCATCAGGAGCATGCCCAGGCGTTGTAGGGAGGTCATACAGGCACATGGAGGCAACACACACTACTGAGCCTCATTTTGACTTGTTTTAAGGACATTACATCAAAGTTGGATCAGCCTTTAGTGTGGTTTTCCACTTTAATTTTGAGTGTGACTCCAAATCCAGACCTCCATGGGTTGATAAATTTGATTTCCATTTATCATTTTTGTGTGATTTTGTTGTCAGCACATTCAACTATGTAAAGAAAAAAATATTTAATAAGAATATTTCATTCATTCAGATCTAGGATGTGTTATTTTAGTGTTCCCTTTATTTTTTTGAGCAGTGTATATATATATATATCACACACTAAATGTATTGATTGACATGTACAGAGGCCAGGCACACACACATAAGATATTACTTAACTTACAATTAACCAGAGTTAATTAACATTAACTTTCAATTCATCTTTGTAGTCAAGAGTGTGTCTTTTAACTTGCCTGGTAGAATATGTGAAAGTTTCTCTCATTGGCTGGTTGTCCAGCTACCCTGGTCTTCTCCAGTAGGTATGTTTGCACGGACGCTCCCACCAGCAGCTGAGACCTGGACAGATGACAAAATGACATTTGACATGCAAGTTGCATCGTCAGCACAAAACAGCCTTTTCCAGTTAAGATTTATTGTGACGTTCTCATACCTCTGTCAACTTATTTACTAGGTGTCTGCAGTGATAGCATAATACTCTGCTCTCAGATCTGTCGGTGCCATCTTGTCAACTATTATGGTCACAGTCATCAATGACCACTTGGCTAAACAGGACTGATCTAGAATCAGATAGACAACCAGACATACCGGTTGAGCTGGAGCTGGATGTACTTCCCAAAGCGGCTGCTGTTGCTGTTTCGTAAGGTGCAGGCGTTGCCTATATAAATAGGGGCCCAGTAAGTAAACAAAGCATGGAATGAGCCCATATAGCAACAACAATCATCATGTCAATCGGACACATCAAATAAATACCACATTGATTAGCTAGATCCAGGCATCTTTATCCCAATATTGGCTAAGTTGTTGATGATTGCGTTTAAAATAATAATAATAATAAAAAAGTTGATATTAGAAACTAAAAATGCTTTCCAGTCTCACCAAAAGCCTCCATGATTGGGTTGGAGTCCAGTACCCTCTTCTCTATCCTCTCCACGGTGTCCTGACTCTTCATCAGCGAGGAAGACGCTGCTACAGTGGCATAATACTTCATAAGGCAACGAGAGGTCCATGTCTGGTCAAGAACAAAGAGACAGTTGATCTGAAATAATTCAGGGTACTTTTAAAAACAAACAAAAAATGTTACACTTCCATTATTGACACTTCATAACAGTGTAATAAAAGAGCGTAGACATTTTATATCCACCATTATTGATGACGTTGTACCTTCCCTGCTCCGCTCTCTCCGCTGACCACCAGAGACTGGTTCACGGGCTCCACCTGGCCTTGTACGTTTCTGTAGGCCTCCTCAGCCACTATGAAGATGTGGGGTTTGGACTCCTGGACAGACAGAGAAAACATTTATTAGAGACAGTTGTAAGAATTCATGAACTGTGACTCCTTTCCGTCAGCATTTTTTTTATTTAACCTTTTATTTAACTAGGCAAGTCAGTTAAGAACTAATTCTGATTTTCAATGACAGTCTAGGAACAGTGGGTTAACTGCCTGTTCAGGGGCAGAACGACAGATTTGTACCTTGTCAGCTCGGGGATTTGGGTTCCGGTTACTAGTCCAACGCTATAACCACTAGGCTACCTGCCTCCTCTACACTCTAACCATTAGGCTACCCTGCCGCCCCTACACTCTAACCACTAGGCTACCTGCCCCCCTACACTCTAACCACTAGGCTACCCTGCCGCCCCTACACTCTAACCACTAGGCTACCTGCCGCCCCTACACTCTAACCACTAGGCTACCTGCCGTCCCTACACTCTAACCACTAGGCTACCTGCCGCCCCTACACTCTAACCACTAGGCTACCTGCCGCCCCTACACTCTAACCACTAGGCTACCTGCCTCCTCTACACTCTAACCACTAGGCTACCTGCCTCCTCTACACTCTAACCACTAGACTACCTGCCTCCTCTACACTCTAACCACTAGACTACCTGCCTCCTCTACACTCTAACCACTAGGCTACCTGCCTCCTCTACACTCTAACCACTAGACTACCTGCCTCCTCTACACTCTAACCACTAGACTACCTGCCGCCCCCACACTCTAACCACTAGGCTACCCTGCCACCTCTACACTCTAACCACTAGACTACCTGCCTCCTCATATTTTTTAACTATTAAAACATTAATTTACCCAACTTTGTTTCATGTGTTTATATATATATATATGACATTCTATAAACCAAAAAGGCCATGATAATACCATTGATAAACAGACTAATGGTTGTACAGTACCTGTGGCTGTGGAGCACAATGGTATTCCTTCATCACATCCAAGGAATAGAGGTCAGGGACTGGCTGGAAAGGGTTGAGGGCCACCAGGGTACAGCCAGCATGGGTGTAGAACACCTTCGCCCTGTACCTGGCTTGTAGGCATTTCAGCACTAACCACAGAAAAACACACAGGGATTTACACATGGAACACACAGGGATTTACACATGGAACACACAGGGATTTAGGCAGAAAAACACAGGGATTTAGGCAGAAAAACACAGGGATTTAGGCAGAAAAACACACAGGGATTTACGCAGAAAAACACACAGGGATTTACACATGAATTAACAAGAAAACAGAAAGTAGTAAACTAGTAGCTAGTTTGTTAAAAAAGGAACCACCGTTTAAAGTCCCTCTGAAATATATGTCAGTTGCAGTTCCAAAGCGAAACAAGCCTGACTGCTGTTGAGTCATGTCTGGCTCTCTCCAACACAGAGGTAGCCATGGCTTTGGGCCTACCTGTTGTTGGGGTCACGGGGTTGACTTTGGTGAGGTCGTCGTAAGTGTGCAGTTGACCCTCGTCTAGGAGGAAGGCCTTGACCTCTCCCTCCAGTGAGTCATTCAGAGACTTCCTGTGAGCAAGTCCAGACTTCTTCCTGACTCCTCCTTTCACCTGTGGTAACCAAGGGAGAGGACCAGGGTAAACACCAGAGGCCTGTACTATTCCACAGGAACGCAGGTCTGTATCATAACAGGCGTTAGCATTAAATGAGGGCTTTGCACTGAGATTAATCTAAAAAGACTTTTAAACAATTACCGCTGAACATTTTACAAAAACACATTTACTTGAACAGACTGGCCTACGGGACAAACCAGACTGGCCTACGGGACAAACCAGACTGGCCTACGGGACAAACCAGACTGGCCTACGGGACAAACCAGACTGGCCTACGGGACAAACCAGACTGGCCTACGGGACAAACCAGACTGGCCTACGGGACCGGGACAAACCAGACTGGCCTACGGGACCGGGACAAACCAGACTGGCCTACGGGATCGGGACAAACCAGACTGGCCTACGGGACAAAGACTAACTGCACCACAGCTTCAGTCAGGAAACTACAAAAACAGCTGTAGGTTAAGTCGATTTACATTCAACAAAATAAACGTTTAATCTCCAGCTAGCTTGCTTATCCTAAGTGTCTAGTTAGTGTGTTCTCTAGACATCTTTATTGGATTGGTTAAATCCTACCAAATGCTTGAAATGGTGCTCAGTTAAATATAGCTCTTTAGTCTGGCAACAGATGTATTTAATATGTGCATTTTGCATACAACGTGTGCAGAGGCATATTTTATTTTTTAAATGTACATACATACCATCAGCGTTGTCGTGATACAATTGTTTTACCTTATCATAAAACAATCATGATCTATTTACGCTATTTGTCATGTGAAACTGTGTAGCTTCAAATCACGTGTTTTTTTAAAGCCATTGTTACACATGAAAATGTTCGTTGAGCACTAGATAGCATAAAAGTATGAGGCTATAACGGGGTGCATTTTATGCTCCGTTGTCAATGTTAAAATGTATTTGTATTCAATTGGATTGTAACAAGTGATGATTGCTGTCAGTAAAAGGTTGAAAATAACTGGTCTTGGAGATTTTTCAAAAGGCTGAATGAAGACAACTCTAGATTATCGAATTTTGTCAATTCTATGAAACTGTGAGGAGATTCATGACAGTTACAGATTAACTGTTGCATATCAACATACATGAGCTACACAGGTGTGGCAACAGCTAGGCAAAATGTCACTGTTCTAGACCAGAGTTTCCCAAACTCTGTCCGTCCGCCCCCCCGGTTTGCCCTAGCAATACACTACTGATTCAAATCATCAAAGCTTGATAATGAGATGGTTATTTGAATCAGCTGCTGGGGAGAAGAAAATAAAAAACGTGCCCCAGGACCAAGTTCGGGAAACCTGGTGTAGACAACATTTCTTTATGTAACGCTACACTCTGCTGAACAAGCCCCTCTACGCAGAACAGCATCAATGCAAGATAAAGCCGACTTTAGTTCATATTCAGACGTCGATTCATTGAGAAATGTGGAATTCATTAAAAACACTTTAAATACAGCTAACTACCAAAGTTTTCAAAAGGCCCCCTGTTGTCTCCTACCTTTTCCCCGTGTCCATTTCCTATGCGCTGACTCCTCTCAGAATTCATGGATTTTGGAAGTTGTCCCCGCCGCCCTTGCGAAGAGTAGAAAAGGCAATGCTGTTAATCAATGATTTTCCCCCCTTTGACACCAGGCACAAGTGAATCAGACTTTAATATAATTTAGACGTGTCGGGTGCATAGTCTGTCTTGACTATTCCGCCGCCCTTTGACATGGAATGTGAAACTTTCCCTATCCCTCTGTGATAAAATGCCACAGTGAAGGACAAAAAACACTTAACCCGCCTCGTTTTGCTCACACCGGCTGCTGAGACATGGGCATAGTACGCACACTCTTCGTGACGTAGAACACAGAAACGCCCAGCTGCAGAACGCGGAAGTAAGAATTCACCAGGTTGTGGTAGCTTTTTAAATACATTCATCGAGGATGTGGGCTACATTTTATATCCGATTAATCTAGGACGATTCATCTATTATAAACAGAGATTTGTTTTGAACCAGGCTAGCTACCGAAGTAAAGTGCGGTAGGTGGAAAAAAAATGATCTAGTCTTTTCTGTGTGTTTGTGATGTTAGCGCCAAATGCTGGCTAGCCAGACTCATTGTCTCATTGAGGCGTAAATGATTTTCAATCTTGTAATCACATTTTGTAATGAAATAACGAGTTGGTTGGCATAAAAGTAAACTTATATTTGCTTGTACTTTATTTATATATATATATATATATATATATATATATATATATATATATATACTGCTTAGCTATCTCCTCATGCAACAGTCTCAACTGGATCCTGAGTAGGCTCCCGGGACTGCAACTCAGTGCTTGAGGCGTCACTACAGACCCTGGTTCGATCCTGGGCTATCACAACCGGTCGTGATCGGGAGTCCCACAGGTCGGCGCACAATTAGCCCAGCGTCTTCCGGTGTAGGCGTCATTGTTAAATAATAACTCGTTCTTTTAACTGACTTGCCTAGTTAGATAAAGGTTTAAAAAACATTTTTAAAAACTTTGCTATGTTCAGCTCTGACTTCACCTCATTGAAGTTGAAATTAAAACAGTCATGGTGCTTTCAAGACAATTGGGAACTCAGAAAAAAACAAGGTCAAATCATGACGTCAGTGGTCTTCAGGTCGGAAAGTCTGAGCTATAGAAAGATGCCCTAGTTTCCGACTTAGAATTCCGAGTTGGATGACCGTTCCAACGATTCCACGCTCGTCCCCCCCCCCCCCCAGTTCCCAGTTGTCTTAAACGCACTGAAGTCTAAAGTAGCCACCCTTCGCCTTGATGACAGCTTTGCACACTCTTGGCCTTGATATTTTTTATTGAATTGACAATTTTACTTCTAAATACTACCACAAAGATGATCGCCGGTCCACCCACCGTCAAATGGACATGTCTATTCTATTATCTATATTTCTATTGTTTCCTATGGAGGAGAGAGTTTAATTTAAAACAACAGATATTCATGTCAACGTTCTCTGATGTGTGGACCTCCAACCATCTTTGTGGTACCATTTTGAAAAGGGTATTCTCACCCTGTATTCAAGAGCATGTGTCTCAACCGATGGCGGGCACAACACGCCTCTTGGATGATGTAAAATATGGTCTAAGCAACAAGATAATAGAATATGAAAAAAATCTGCGTTTTAGATAATTGACATTAAAGAAAATTAAATAAACACATTTTATTTGGGGTAATGGTTAGGGTAATGGTAGGAGGTTAGGGTAATGGTAGGGGTTAGGGTAATGGTAGGAGGTTAGGGTAATGGTAGGGGTCAGGGTAATGGTAGGGGTTAGGGTAATGGTAGGAATGTCCTTATCCTGATGGCTACTGTCCAATACTTTGAGGTGTTGGAATGATGATTTTCTTTTCCTCCTTTGTAGGAAATGTCAAGTCAGAAGGAATTGAAGGAGGCGTTCGTCAGCAATCTGAATGGGACCAGCCTTGGGGAAGTTGCCCTGGGCTCCTTTCTGGCCCCACTGTGCCTGATCAGCCGAGGACTGTTTCTGATTCTATACCATCTGGGTAGGGGGGCGCTCCCCCTCCCCTGGATCGCCCACCTCGTCCTGGACTTCTCCATGATCATACTGCCCCTGGTCTTATCATGCACCGTTCTGAGTGACATCCTTCACCTAGTCATCCTGGGCCTGACTGTTGTGTCTGGGGCTGTGCTGTGCTATATCTACCGTACCAAAAGGCCAACCAGGCCCAGTGCAACTTCTAAGGACACTGCTGCCAAGAGCTTCTTCCAGAGCCATGTTCAGTGCGACCAGGTGCCCTTTGTGACGATCTTTCGAGTCCTGGTCAATGTGAAAACGGCCATTAGCATTCTAGCTGTCGACTTCAGCGTGTTCCCAAGACGCTATGCAAAAACGGAAACCTATGGAACGGGGGTTATGGACTTTGGTGTTGGAGCCTATGTCCTCGCCAACGCCCTGGTCTGCCCAGAGGCACGGAGGAAGGAAGTCTCAGGATCCAAGTTAAGCCAAGTGGTTAAACAGCTCGTGTCTGTCTGGCCCCTGGTCATTCTAGGCTTGGCCAGGCTGGTGAGTGTGAAAATGTCTGGTTACCACGAGCACGTGTCTGAGTACGGCGTGCACTGGAATTTCTTCTTCACCTTAGCCATAGTCCGAGTGGCGGCCTCTGTGCTGTTGGCTCTGTTCCCTGTCAACGGGTCATGGCTCCTGGCCCTTCTGATTGGAGGACTTTACCAAGTGACCCTGGAGATGTCTGGACTGAAGTATTCCATCATCCACAACAATGACAGGACGGGAGGTTTTCTGCAAGCCAACATGGAGGGGGTTTCATCTGTTGTGGGCTACATAGCCATCTATATGGCAGGGGTCCAGATTGGACTGTATGTAATGCGACCAAGGACACAGGTCAAAGAGTGGATCGGAGTGATTTGGAATCTCTTATTAGGAAGTGCTGTGTTGTACACTGGCTTGATCCTGTGTCAGGCCTCTGTTGAGCCAGTGTCTCGCAGGATGGCCAATCTGCCGTTCTGCCTCTGGACCGTTGCCCAGTCGATGTTTTTCTTGTCCTGTTTAGCAACTGCCGATGTTATTTTGTTTTTTATGAAAACGGTATCAGGTTGCGTACTGGTGTCGTCTTCCTGGTATCCTTGTAGAAAGGAAGCCTCTGTATCTGAGGAGAAAATGGAGAAAAAAGTTCAGGGACTTTGTCTCATTCAAGCTGTGAACCGTAATCAATTGTTGTTTTTCATGCTTGCCAATTTACTGACTGGAATCACAAATGTGCTAGTAGATACATTCAATAGTAGTGGTTACATTTCTGTGTGTGTTTTGCTGTCATACATGTTCATAAATAGTTTTGCAATATATATTTTACATCTCATGAAAATCACAGTAAAATTCTGGTAAGCACAGTGCCATTCTCTTTACAATGACTGCCTGTTCTTCTTATTTTAATTAAGTCGTAGACTTATTCCAATACACTGTAGTGTTTTTTTTACGTTTTCCAATTTATAGTTGGTGTTAAAGGTCCCGAACAGTCATTCTGATTTCCATGTAAAATAGCCTTTTGAGTAACTTAAATATCACCCATAATTTAATTAAAAAATGTTCTCTCATGGCTAACTACCAGGAAGTTAGAAAATACAGGCTGGGTGGGCAGGGATCTTATATTCATGAGCTCCCCTTGACAGACAGGTCTTTGAAACGCCTACGCCAAGCAACGTGGACACAGTGTTGCAGTAAAATCATCTCAAGCTAATTTTGGTGAAACTCAAAACATCCCTAACCACGTTTTGATCCAGTTTTAATGTGGGTAAAGTCATACCGTATTAAAAGAAAACCATGACAGCTGTGATGAAAACTGGTAGTTTCAGGACAATCTTTGTAAATGCCGACAGAATTTGTTCGTCCGACATGCCTGGGATCTTTTTGTGCCTGTAAAATTAATTATGTGAGAAATGGTGTTGGAAATGCCTTTATGTGCAAGAATATCAAAGGTAACTTGGAGTCACTCGATGATATGTTGTGTGGTACGCCCACTATGACCTCGGGAACCGTGCAGTTTATTAGGCTACAGATTAAATGAATGATGATGAACTTCACAGGGTGGTGAAAGTGCACGTGATGAGTTTATGCACAAAGTAAGTATTTGGATTTACTTCGTTCAATTTTGCACAGTAGCTACACCTAATGGAAACAGGTTATTTTTCCTTTAAATTATTATTACAGATATACTTAATTTACTTGTGTTGTTCAAACACTATTGAATTGAGAAATAATACGTGTCAGATTCACCAAATGTATTTGTGTTTCTAACACAGAAAGCATGCAGTTTATTAGGCTACAGATGAAATAAGTTATGATGAACCTCACAGGGTGGTGAATGTGCACGGTGATGGACTTGATGCTCCTTTCCAATAAATATCGAGGGTCTTATTCTGGTGACATGATGATCGATACTTGGCTGCTGTTTAACAAATACTCTTTTTTTAATCCCATCATGTAGACTATACCCACATTGTATCTGCCAGCTGTTGGCTGGAGCGCACATGCCAAGACCAGAGGGCACAATCCCTAATATAACGCTAAATGTTTTGCTACAAAACCTTCAGTAGAGTTGAAAATGTGATGGAAACCCATTTAGCTTGTATTTTTTATTTGGTACGTGGGGATTAAACAGCAAAAGTAATTTTGATGTGCACTACGTCATCACGCACAGCCAGGTACATTTGATGGAAAATACGTGAAAATCGGTCGCCATTTGGATGAAAACCTAGCTACTGATGTCAATTTATTTTATGCTTCTCCCGTTTGGCATGTCTAGCAGCATTGACGGATGTATTGACGACAACTGTGTCAGAGTTTTGAACTAACCTTTCCTCCCTTCCTCCCTCCCTCCCTCCCTCCCTCCCCCTTCCCCTCCCTCCCTCCCTTCCTTCCTTCCTCCCTTCCTCCCTCCCTTCCTTCCTTCCTTCCTCCCTCCCTCCCTCCCTCCCTCCCTCCCTCCCTCCCTTCCTCCCTTCCTTCCTCCCTCCCTTCCTCCCTCCCTTTTGTTCCATGCTGGTTGCAGACCTAGCTAGACAGTAATTAGTTTATACCTTACACAGATGAAGACCTAGCTAGCCAGTAACTAGCTAACACCGGTATCTTCGCCATAGACGAATAGTATAAAACACGCCTTCTCCGATGTTGGTCACAAGCGGGTCCTTATTTAAGAGAATATCATGTTACCATTGGTGTGTTAAAATTAGAATTATGGTGATGTCAACCTATCCCCTTAATAATCCCGCCTCCTGAATCCAATGCGTTTGATATGGGGAGGGGACCAGTAACTTTATGATCCAACTTTATCAATGTAATTTTTCATAATTTGGTCATCAATACTTTGGTCTGGTTTCATCCAAATATCATCACATTTCGTGAAAAACATGATTTTGACTGTTTATGACCTTTAAAGCAAAAGTTGCCATTGTAAATATTATGCAAATATGTTGTACAAATATGATCTCTTGATAATAAACTGCTTTGAAATGTTCCGTTTATAATTCACATGTAATGTCACTTTGATCAAATATATTATCATAGAGCCAGCCAGGAGAAAAAACAGACATTCATCTTTACTGTTTAGGTCCACCAGAAATAACATGTCCCCTCTTTGTCGACCCCTAGCGTTCGATTTTGAAAAATAACTTCCAGCAGGGTTAGTGCTATTAAGAATCCTTGGGACGGCCATAACACCCATTGAAGTCGACATTTCAAATGTTTACGGCAGGATTTCCCAAACTCGGGACTCGAATGGGGTTCAACTTTTGGTTTTTGCCCTAGAACTACACAGCTGATTCAACTAATCATCAAGCTTTGATAATGTGAATCAGCTGTGTAGCTAGAAACCAAAACGTGCACCGAGTTTGGGAAACGCTAGGGTTAAGGTTAGGGTTGTGGTAAGCATTTCGCAACACTCGCATTAACATCTGCTAACCATATGTATGTGACCAATAAAATTTGATTTGATTTGAAGAGAAGTCTGCCACAGATATAACAATGAGACAGATATTTCACCAGATGTATAAATATGAAGCATCCGCTTGGCATTTCCACTCACTACCAAATATGGTAGTGAGAGGAAGCCCAGTGGACGGCAGTGGGAGAAGATGGAACGAGATGTATTTTGGCCGATATTCTGCTAATTTTCTCATCGATGAAACCTTTGACCTCAATACAGTTCTCTGTTCCCAAAACGATAATATGTTACAAACAGAGTGGACACTTTTTTTTAGACTTTACCCTTTGCCAAAGTATTAAAAAATGCAATTGTTTAGAAGGAGTGCAAAGGCGAATTGAGTTTTTGCACACGCGCACTTCCCAGAGTGGGCGTTGCCTAACATAAATATGCAAATTATTAATAGAACGCACGAATAGGATCTCTCTAAGATCGTGATTGGCTTTGCCCATTTCCTTGCTTGTTCTGCCCACTATGACTCTTTGTTTTCATTTAAAACGACGGGCTGTGGTCTTATCTAGGTTTAGTTATACAAATCTTTGGTCTTTCGTTGCCATACCTCCAAAATCACGAGGTTAAAGGTTAGGGACGTCCCAATAATCTCGGATTGCACAGACCCTGGCCGGAAGTATTTTTTTGTTCGTACGTCTTGAGGGCGAAGGTTACATGAATATTCTGCCGCCGGTACATACACCTCTGTCGCACTTGTTTTATTTTATTTTTTTGTATAAAAAGGCAACTTTTAAAAGCGGGTAAGTAATGTACGATGTGTTGCTTGTGTTTTACAAAAATTGTCATTACATGGAAACATGGACAAGATTTGTTATTAAGTCATTTACCCGGTCTGAGGCGAGAGTTAACCAGCTGTCTGGCGTTTTGACGATTCAATTAGAATTTCCTCAGACCCTGAACGTAACTAACTAACTTAATGTTAACCACAACTAGTTACTAGTAAATATACACAAAGCCTAATCTAACACATGATGACTGGAGTTTTTTGTTTGTTGTATTTTCTTAAAATATTGCGCCTCAGTTTCAAACCAATTGAAGTTCTTTTAAAACTATAGCGAGTAAATTTTACTACTGAAATCCCCAATGTTAACATGTATTAGCATTCACTTCACTAGCCAGTTAGCCATGATAAATATACCAGAGACTTGGTACAATTTGTCAACCACGTTATGCGTTTGAAGAATAGCTCAGGAAAATTGTTACCGTTTCCATATTGTCATGACATTTGACTAACGTTAGTTAATAACTAGTTGAAGACACATTGCAATGTCACCTTCCAATTTTATAATTCCTTTTTTTTTTTATTGTGGGAGTGGGGGGGGGGTGATTTTACGCCATGACACGGCATAGAAATTGAAATGACCCGCGGTGTAAAAACGTTAAGCTCAAGCTATTGGTGAAACTGCGACTGTTGTATTTGCTCCTCCGTCTGTGAACAGGCTGCTACCCACCACGACAGGAGCCTGGAAGACATGGCGCGCCTCGTTGCTGTTTGCAGGGACGGGGAAGAGGACTTCCCTTTCCTCGCAAGACAGATTCCCTTATACATCGATGACACTCTCACGGTAAACCAATTTATTTATTTTTACCGTCTCGTACAAGTTGCTGTAGTTAGTTTTTTCTTTGTAAGGCTTTGCAATCAGATACTCTTCTGAAAGAAGCTAGCTATGTCGACCAGGAAACTCGGGTCAAAATGCTTTATTAACGTTGAGTTGTTGAGCGAGATGTGACTGACTACCTGTAACTAGGCCTCTCCAACAAGCTAGCGTTAGCAAGCTAACTCAGCTAGCCCGATTCTCCAACCGGCTTTCCAGTCAGCAATGTTTGTTAGCTCGTTTTATGTCAAAATGGCTATCTCGATCTGTCACGAATTTTCAAGGATTCCCTGATGTTACGTTTACGCAATGTATTTTAGAAAAATGTTTTCTGAGCTGTTAGGCCAGCCTAACTGACCAGCTAACCGGTAAAACTGTTAATTGTATGCGGTTGCTAGGTAGCTTGTTAGCTGGGTGGGTGGCTAACCTAAATGGTTATCCTTTGAGCAGTATTGGGTACTGAGCCTGGACATATATCTTGCATGCAGGAACTGTATGGACAGGTTACTGTTGAAATAGCATTCATTTAGTGGATAGTTTTACTTCCTCCACTTAGCCTGTGTACCAGTCGCGTTGTGGGATACTTGTGCTAATGACACTTTCACTATCAATATATGCCCCTTTTTTTTATTACAGATGGTGATGGAGTTTACTGACAGTGTCATGAACCTTGACACTCACCAAATCAACAGCGCTCAGATGAAGCAGTTTGTCGAGGTGAGTGCTGTGACAGAAGATTTGTGTGTACCTTTCAAACATGTCTGGATAATATTTACCCATAAGACTGTTGGTCATAGTTTGCTCAAG
Source organism: Oncorhynchus clarkii lewisi (assembly GCF_045791955.1). Lineage (NCBI taxonomy): Eukaryota > Metazoa > Chordata > Actinopteri > Salmoniformes > Salmonidae > Oncorhynchus > Oncorhynchus clarkii. The sequence continues at coordinate 5,906,093 of NC_092156.1, read as the reverse complement.
GATTATGCCTTTTTATTTCTTCAACACTTAACTATTACACACGGTACTAAGTCAAGTGGTGTCTCGTGTGCCTGCCTCTCCCCCCCAGCATCACAGCATGCTGAAGCAGCAGGACCTGAACATCGCCATGATGGTAACTTCCAGGGAGGTGTTCAGCGCCCTCTCCCAGCTGGTGCCGTGTGTGGGCTGCAGGCGGAGCGTGGAGCGCCTCTTTTCCCAGCTGGTGGAGTCCGGGAACCCGGCACTGGAGCCCCTCACTGTGAAGCCCACCGGCGTTCTGTCTGTCACCAAGACCTGCATGGCCGACGCAAAGACTCTCTACACCCTCTTTTACATCCACGGGTGAGTGAGACGCGTGTCACAAGACTAATACTTCTGTAACCTTCATACTTACTTGGCCTGTCAGACTGCTTCACTTGAAGCCTACCTTTTATTGACCACAAGAACGAACTCTTGTTGTGGCCTATCTTTTATCTGTACTTTATTGGCCAATTTACCTAAGAAACAATCTTTCTAAACTGTGCCCTCGATTTGACAGCAGAAATATTACATACTATTTCTTGCGTCCCTGTGAGAATCGGCTGTATTTGTGTGTGTGTGTGGAAGGTTTTTTTGTTTAGCATATGTAAGTACTGAAACAATCTGACCACTATGTTTTTATGGTAAACTATTAGTATAAGTAATGTGCTAAACAGGAGAATGTTTTTTGTTTTTTTGTTTTTGTAGGTCAAAGTTAAATGACATGATCAATGCCATTCCAAAAAGCAAAAAGAATAAACGCTGCCAGTTGCACTCCTTAGAAACACACAAACCAAAGCCTTTGGGGTGAGTCACATTTACCACTGCTTTTTATCATCTATTAAACTGCTTGTAATTGAACTTGATGTCATGTATGATACCATTTTTGAAAAAACAAGTTGTAAAGCCTGTTCTCTCAGACCTTGTACATTAAATGAAGGCTGAATGTCCACATTTGTCATACCAGGGCCAAACTAGGCTTTTGAAATGGCAAGAAGTCATTTGTGATGTGCAATATTGTAGTGTCTTTGAGATGTCTCTATGAATCTTTAGAGGAGAAGGGAGCGTAGACAAAAGGCTAGGTTTAGAGAAAGACAAAGATGGAGGAGCCAAGACAGGCAGCCGATGTAGCGTCGTTTTTCACTCTGGACCACTTCAGGCCCCCAGCAGGTAGGCAGCAAAGCAAACACAGCTCGTTCATTCAGAGCATTTCTGGACCCTAGTTAGTTAGCGCCAGTCTGAAGTAGTTTACTTCATTGTCTGGATCGTGTCATGCATTATGTTGTGCGCATGTACATCTGTGAAGCTCTATGTTTTTGACAGTAAAATACTTCTGAGTCAAAGAGCATTTTAATCCGGATTTATCCAGTGAATACTCACCGGCGTTAAGTTGGCACGCCTGTCCTTTTCGTCACCTCTATTGTGAAGCTGACTTGATAGGTTTATTTATTGAAATAATACGCTGATTGATGAGTCGTGCATGATGTTAACGATGGGGGATTTGCTGCTGACAGGGGAAGCTGGATGGATGTGTGGGAGCTCATGTCTCAGGAGTGCAGGGACGAAGTCGTCCTGATCGACAGCACCTGCCTCCTGGAGACCCTGGAAACATACTTGCGCAAGCACAGGTAAGTCACGGTAATGGTTTTAAGTAATATAGGCCATGTTTACATCCAATGGGCTTTATTTTCGCATTAGACTGTTTAGGAAATTGTACTAGTGTTTTTTAATCTTCTCTTCTTTTCAGGTTCTGTACTGACTGCAAGAACAAGGTACTGAGAGCATACAACATCCTTATAGGGGAGCTAGACTGCGCTAAAGAGAAGGGCTACTGCGCTGCCTTGTACGAGGGACTCCGCTGCTGTCCCCAAGAGCACCACGTCCACGTCTGCTGTGAGACTGACTTTATGGCACATCTACTGGGCCGGGCTGAGCCGGAGTTCTCCGGAGGTTACGAGTATGTAGACTGCTGCTTTTTCCTTTGTTCTATTCACATGTAGTAACCTTCAGTACTGGACAAATAAATTGTCATCTTTTAAACTTAAATAATTCCTTATTTCTTAAAAAAATGTGTTCATATTGAAAGAAAGAACTTTTGGTCTCCCACATATTAAAAAAAAATAGAAATAGAAATCCTGGACCAAAGGATTGGCCCCACAGCTGGTACTTGATTTGCACAGCCTTTAACTGCTCTATTTCTTCAGTGTTTGAGGGGTGCTCTCCACCAACTGCTGTTGTCAGCACTTGCCGTAGGTTTGGATGGGATTCAGCCACTCCACAGGCATGGAGAAACTAGTCACCTTTCGTCGAAATTCGCCGTTTTGAATCCAAAATAGGAGACCTATGCGATTCGTGTAGATTCAATGAGAAACGTTTGGATCACTACTGGCTGTAAGCTGGATGAGTGATGCACGTTTGGATCACTACTGGCTGTAAGCTGGATGAGTGATGCGCGTTTGGATCACTACTGGCTGTAAGCGGATGGGTGACGAGCGTTTGGATCACTACTGGCTGTAAGCGGATGAGTGATGCGCATTTGGATCACTACTGGCTGTAAGCGGATGAGTGATGCATGTTTGGATCACTACTGGCTGTAAGCGGATGAGTGATGCATGTTTGGATCACTACTGGCTGTAAGCGGATGAGTGATGCGTGTTTGATTCACTACTGGCTGTAAGCGGATGAGTGATGCGCGTTTGGATCACTACTGGCTGTAAGCGGATGAGTGATGCGCGTTTGGATCACTACTGGCTGTAAGCGGATGAGTGATGCATGTTTGGATCACTACTGGCTGTAAGCGGATGAGTGATGTGCGTTTGGATCACTACTGGCTGTAAGCGGATGAGTGATGCATGTTTGGATCACTACTGGCTGTAAGCGGATGAGTGATGTGCGTTTGGATCACTACTGGCTGTAAGCGGATGAGTGATGCATGTTTGGATCACTACTGGCTGTAAGCGGATGAGTGATGCATGTTTGGATCACTACTGGCTGTAAGCGGATGAGTGATGCGCGTTTGGATCACTACTGGCTGTAAGCGGATGAGTGATGCATGTTTGGATCACTACTGGCTGTAAGCGGATGAGTGATGCGTGTTTGATTCACTACTGGCTGTAAGCGGATGAGTGATGCGCGTTTGGATCACTACTGACTACTGGCTGCTGTATCCAAGGCCAATTCTTTTGTTTTAATTAGTTAAAACCTGCATTTCCCCCCCTGGCGGGCATCTTTTTTGTTTTTACATGTTTCAGTGCAAAACAGAAACGTGAGCATGGCGCATGACATCAGCAGACTATCAGGGGTTTTGGAGTCCAATGTTTAACAGTGTCCCAAAAACTGGGTCTCCATTGAAGGCCCCAAACACACATCAAAAAAGCACCCAGGAATGGTTCAAAAAGAGTTGCTAGACTGTCCAGATCTGAATCACATTCAAATCCAGCGAGTGCAGAGAACAGAAGTTGGTGGAGGGCATCCCCTTTAAACGTTGAAGAAGTAGAGGAGTTTGTTGCTGGAAAAAAAATGGGCAAAACTTCCAGTAGAAAAGGGGCTGCAAACTCATGGCTACAAACTACAAACTGTTTGTCTGCAGTTGTCTTGGCCAAAGGCTGTGCGACCATCTCCCAGTCACGTAACCTCAAGGTGTCCTAGTGTCCAAGTCTGAATCCTTTATCTATTTTTTTAAATTTATTTTACATTTATTTAACTAGGCAAGTCAGTTAAGAACAAATTCTTATTTTCAATGACGGCCTAGGAAGAGTGGGTTCACTGCCTGTTCAGGGGCAGAACGACAGATTTGTACCCTGTCAGCTCGGGGGTTTGAACTTGCAACCTTCCGGTTACAAGTCCACCGCTCTAACCACTAGGCTACTCTGCCTCAAGCCACAAGTCCCTTGGTAGTTCTAAAAGTAGCTGTTTTTTTTTTTTTTTTAAAGCAGCATTTCATTACACTAACCAGGTTTTGATCCAAATGAAAGTAAAGTACGTTGGATAAAATATATGTCACGACAGAACGGATGGAAAGGGCAAATTTGTCAGTTAACTTTCCAAATGTTCACCAAATGAAATTCTCTAGACAGGGTGGGATCTTTTTGTCTCTAACATTTATGTGAGAAATGGCTTTGGGAACAGCTTTTTATGTAAAAAAATATATATTTATATAACCATATCGAAGTAAACTTGGAGTCACGCGATATGTTGTGTGGTCCTACCATTACGACTTGGGGGGGAAAGCATGCAGTTTATTAGGCTACAGATGAAATAAGTTATGATGAACCTCACAGGGTGGTGAATGTGCACGGTGATGGACTTGATGCTCCTTTCCAATAAATATCGAGGGTCTTATTCTGATCGATGCTTGGCTGCTGTTTAACAAATACTATTTTGTCCATGATAATCTCATCATGTAGACTATACCCACAATGTATCTGCCAGCTGTTGGCTAGAGAGCACGTGCCAAGACCGGAGTGGGCACAATCGCTATATAACTCAACAGTTTTTGTGACAACCATAACTAGAGTAGAAAATGAGATGAGATGGAATTTTATGTGCACTATGTCATCACGCACAGCCTTTTCTCTGCAACAAGTGAATTTTATGGAAACTCGTCTCTGGTGGGAAACCAAGGTTTTTATGTGAATTTTAGAATAATTTCAAGGGTGCCAATTGTGTATTTAGAAAATAAAGTTTACGATTGTGTATTTAGAAAATAAAGTTTACGATTGTGTATTTAGAAAATAAAGTTTACACACATACATTTGCTTCTGCAATGTTGAAACACCAATAACATGGTGTGGAGCACAAACTTTTTTTTTCATGTTAATTTCTCAATTTCTTGTAAAATAAGGAAAGTGCCAGTATATTTGACCAGCACTATAGTTGTGAAGTATGATTCACTCTCCTGGTGACCTTCTGATGTACTTTACTTGTAGTTCTTCACTACCTTTTTTTTGTTGGCTAGTTAAATGTTCTAGAATTCTATGACATTCTAGAATGTCATTCTAGAATTAACATGCAAATTCTAACACGACTCCTTGCCCTTCTCTCTCGTTTTATAGACGCAGAGAACGACACGCCAAGACCATTGACATTGCACAAGAAGAGGTGCTCACCTGCCTGGGCATCCACCTGTACGAGCGACTGCACAGAATCTGGCAGAAACTGAGGGCAGAGGAGCAGACCTGGCAGATGCTCTTCTGCCTCGGCATTGACGCTTTGCGCAAAAGCTTTGAGGTTTGTGTTTTGCACGATGCCTGCCTGCATTATGCTACCAATAACAAGCTTATGTGACAAAGACATATTTTGTTGATGGAAGTGATGTATGGCGAGTGCTTTCCCATCCGACACACGTCTATGTTTACAGTGTTGTGGCATGTCAGTGTATGTATTGATTCATTTGACATAAAAAAAAAAAAATTATGTATCATGTTTATTTAGCCAGGACTCCTCTCTTTATAATAACGACGTGGTAACACCCGTTTTCCCCTCTAGACGGCGGTGGAGAAGGTGCAGGGCTTCAGTCGTCTGGAGCAGCTGTGTGAGGAGCTGTCGGAGGAGGAGAGGGCCAAGGAGCTGAAGCAGGAGAAGAAGAGACAGAAGAAGAAGAACAGACGCAAAAACAAGTGTGGCTTCGACATGTCTGAGCAGGAGGCCGAGGGCAAGAACCTGGCTGAGGTAACGCTTAGTTTTCCACACACACACACACACACACACACATACGAGCACTGAGGCAGCATGACAACAGGGGAAATACCAGTGAGTCTGTTATAGGAAACTGTCCTCACATGCCATCCGCATGCTTGTTCCACATTATCTGGTTACCCTCATCCAGGCTAGAGGTCGACCTCTAATCCAGGCTAACCATGTCATTGTATGGATTAATAATGCATTCTGTTTGTGACCTTGTTGTTGTTCACACATTGTGCTTCGTCACATTTCAGACTTTCTAAATGCCGTCAGTAGGTTTAAATGGCAAATATAGCTATCAAATGTTCAGTGTATTTAAATTCCTTAACTCTCACTGCCCATAACACTGTCCTCCCTTTTCTATGGTCTGGCCACTTAGGGATGTTACTCTAATAGTGTACTGTCATTCTATGTTATCCCCCTCCATGCAGGGTTCATTAGAGTCTGTGGAGAACGGTGGCTGCAAGGCCTGTGGAAGCCGAGAGGAGGAGGAGGAGGGGCATGTCAGCTGTGTGGAGGTGGTCGTCACCAGCAACGAGAGCACTACTTCCTGCAGCTGCCCAGACAGCACCGTGCCCATCCTGGGCTCTCCTAAAGTCAAGAAAGGTAATGCTGTCACCACCATCCAACCATCACTCAAGACCAGACACCTGACCCTGGGTAAGATCAGTCTTACCAATGACAGCCATCCTTTCTGAAATGTATTTATTTGAGTTAAGGGACCATTTTACAATTGAAATGTGACTCTCAAGAGCAAATGTGATGTATTTATATCATAGCTAGACAGCTAATTATCATCTTCAGTCCCCGTTGATGAATCGACAGGCTGAACTCTGTTTGTTCCAGTTCAGTGTATATATTTCATGATTTTCCCTTTATTCAGACAGGAGGCAGAGTAGCAGTGGGCTTGGGATGTGTACCTACACTGACTGTGATGGTGTATATTGTCAACACTCCGTTGTCTGGCTTATCGTTTTAACATCTAAAATCATTGAAATTGTTGAGTTTTTTAAAATGTTTTATATATATTTTATTTCAGTGTAAATGCACAATTTGTAAGCTATTCAAAATAATAGCCTAGTCTTTCACGATCAACCATTTGAATGACTATTAGGCTCAATGGAGTAATCTTAGAAAGTTGTTTTGTGATTTTTAGCATTAAATAAAAACATAGTAACAATGAGAGAGAGAGAGACAACAAACAATTGCAAGCGACTAATGGAATAGGAAGTTGAAACGAACCTGGAACGTTACTGCTTTGTTTCACTAAAATCACTCCTGGCAAACCAAAACAGACCATAATAGGCTATAGACCTACACGTAGGCTACTGTCAATAAAAGTTTCAGTAGGCTAAACATGACTTATAAATTAATTATTTATGTTATTTACAAAGTGTTTATTAATGTGCTTGAATTGCACAATGAACAGTAGGGCACAAGCTCCTACAGCTGCACTTCAATAAGCGGGAACAAAAAATAAATGAATTATCTTACTAACTTTATTTTAAATAGCTTACAAATTGTGCATTTACACTGAACAAAAATATATAAATGCAACTATTTCAAAGATATATATATATATATATATATATATATATATATATATATATCATTTTTTTAAAATTTTTTTACTGAGTTGGTTTCATATAAGGAAATCAGTCAATTGAAATAAATTCATCAGTCCCTATTTTATGGATGTCACATGACTGGGAATACAGATATGCATCTGTTCATCACAGATACCTTAAACAAAACAACCAAGATCACGCTGAAACCTGAGGTGATGGCGGCGGATGAATGACACGACAATGGGCCTCGGGGATCTCGTCACGGTATCGCTGTGCATTCAAATTGCCATAGATAAAATGTAATTGTGTTCGTTGTCCGTAGCTTATGCCTGCCCCATATCATAACCCCACTACCACCTTAGGGCACTCTGTTCACAACGTTGACATCAGCAAACCGCTCACCCATAAGACAAATGGGTCTATTTTCCAGGCTATGCCTTTTTGCCTATCGAACTGCAAATCCACAACATACAATCAGATAAAACAAATGATTATTTATAACATTCTTTATGACCCTATTTTAATAAAAACAATGTATCAACATTGGCTTAGGCTAAAATCAAATAGCATATGATGATGTGCATTTTGCATATTGAACTGTACACATCCTAAAGATCGGCATGTAAGTTACACAATAAAGTAGCCTAAACAAAATAAGTAGCCTTAACAACAAAAAAATGCTATTAAGTCTTACGGTTTGACAGAAATGTTTTTTTCCTATGCTTGGGGCTGTCTCTGTCTTCCAATAAGATGCTTCTAGATTTGAATATAGGGCACATTTTTATTAATTTTTTTAAATTATTTTTAAAAAGTGCAATGAGGAACCATTTTAGGGGTAGTTGATTTACCATGTCTGTCAGGGAACACCAGAATGTTGACCTTTTCTGCCCCAGAGTAGTGAATTCAGCAGGATGGATGGACTTGTAAATGTTGACAGGTTTGTAATCTCTGTCCGTCCTTTTCCCTGAATCTTTTTGCTTATTCTGCAAGGGACTTCGGTCAGGTCTTTGCTGCTGTTCCTGCATCTTTATTAGAATGACATTATGCACCAAATCACACTTCTGTTATAACCAATGTGTAGTTTATATTGTGTAGTTTATATTGTGTAGTTTATATTGTGTAGTTTATATTGTGTTTTCCCTGCCATTTGACACCTACGAGTGCAACTATATCTGGACAGGATGATGTGTCATACCAGACATTGCCTAACCTGTGTGTTTGTGCGCGCACACCATGAACAAAAGTATGTGGACACCTGCTGGTTGAACATCTCATTCCAAAATCTTTGGCATTAATATGGAGTTGGTCCCCCCTTTCCTGCTAGAACAGCCTCCACTCTTCTGGGAAGGCTTTCCACTAGATGTTGGAACATTGCTGGAGGGACCTGCTTTCATTTAGCCATGAGCATTAGTGAGATCGGGCTCTGATGTTGGGAGATTAGGCCTGACTCGCAGTCGGCGTTCCAATTCATCCCAAAGGTGTTCGATAGGTTTGAGGTTAGGGCTCTGAAGGCCAGTCAATTTCTTCAACACACTCTCAACAAACCATTTCTGTATGGACCTCGCTTTGTGCATTGTCATGCTGAAACAGGGCCTTAACACAAACTGTTGCCACAAAGTCGGAAGCACAGAATCGTCTAGAATGTCATTGTATGCTGTAGCGTTAAGATTTCCTTCCACTGGAACTAAGGGGCCTAGCCCGAACCATGGAAAACCAGCCTAAGACATTATTCCTCGTCCACCAAACTTTACAGTTGCCACTAATGCATTCGGACATGTTCTACTGGAATCTGCCAAACCCAGATTCGTCCGATGGACTGCCAGATGGTGCAGCAGGATTTATCACTGTTGCTTCCAGAGGCCGTTTGGAACTCGGTAGTAAGTGTTGCAACCAAGGACAGACCATTTTAAGCGCTTCAGTGCTCAGCGGTCCCATTCTGTGAGATTGTGTGGCGTACCACTTCGCGGCTGAGCCGTTGTTGCTCCTAGACGTTACCACTTCATAACAACAGCACTTACAGTTGAGGCAGCTCTAGCCGGGCAGAAATTTGACGAACCGACATGTTGGAAAGGTGACATCCTATGACGGTGCCACGTTGAAAGTCACTGAGCTCTTCAGTACAGGCCATTCTCACAGACGTTTGTCTATGGAGATTGCATGGCTGTGTGCTTGATTTTATACACCTGTTGGCAACGGGTGTGGCTGAGATGGCTGAATCCACTGAAGGGGTGTCTGCATACTTTTGTATACAGTGCCTTGCGAAAGTATTCGGCCCCCTTGAACTTTGCGACCTTTTGCCACATTTCAGGCTTCAAACATAAAGATATAAAACTGTATTTTTTTGTGAAGAATCAACAACAAGTGGGACACAATCATGAAGTGGAACGACATTTATTGGATATTTCAAACTTTTTTAACAAATCAAAAACTGAAAAATTGGGCGTGCAAAATTATTCAGCCCCTTTACTTTCAGTGCAGCAAACTCTCCAGAAGTTCAGTGAGGATCTCTGAATGATCCAATGTTGACCTAAATGACTAATGATGATAAATACAATCCACCTGTGTGTAATCAAGTCTCCGTATAAATGCACCTGCACTGTGATAGTCTCAGAGGTCCGTTAAAAGCGCAGAGAGCATCATGAAGAACAAGGAACACACCAGGCAGGTCCGAGATACTGTTGTGAAGAAGTTTAAAGCCGGATTTGGATACAAAAAGATTTCCCAAGCTTTAAACATCCTAAGGAGCACTGTGCAAGTGATAATATTGAAATGGAAGGAGTATCAGACCACTGCAAATCTACCAAGACCTGGCCGTCCCTCTAAACTTTCAGCTCATACAAGGAGAAGACTGATCAGAGATGCAGCCAAGAGGCCCATGATCACTCTGGATGAACTGCAGAGATCTACAGCTGAGGTGGGAGACTCTGTCCATAGGACAACAATCAGGCGTATATTGCACAAATCTGGCCTTTATTAAAGAGTGGCAAGAAGAAAGCCATTTCTTAAAGATATCCATAAAAAGTGTTGTTTAAAGTTTGCCACAAGCCACCTGGGAGACACACCAAACATGTGGAAGAAGGTGCTCTGGTCAGATGAAACCAAAATTGAACTTTTTGGCAACAATGCAAAATGTTATGTTTGGCGTAAAAGCAACACAGCTGAACACACCATCCCCACTGTCAAACATGGTGGTGGCAGCATCATGGTTTGGGCCTGCTTTTCTTCAGCAGGGACAGGGAAGATGGTTAAAATTGATGGGAAGATTGATGGAGCCAAATACAGGACCATTCTGGAAGAACCTGATGGAGTCTACAAAAGACCTGAGACTGGGACGGAGATTTGTCTTCCAACAAGACAATGATCCAAAACATAAAGCAAAATCTACAATGGAATGGTTCAAAAATAAACATATCCAGGTGTTAGAATGGCCAAGTCAAAGTCCAGACCTGAATCCAATCGAGAATCTGTGGAAAGAACTGAAAACTGCTGTTCACAAATGCTCTCCATCCAACCTCACTGAGCTCGAGCTGTTTTGCAAGGAGGAATGGGAAAAATTTTCAGTCTCTCGATGTGCAAAACTGAGAGACATACCCCAAGCGACTTACAGCTGTAATCGCAGCAAAAGGTGGCGCTACAAAGTATTAACTTAAGGGGGCTGAATAATTTTGCACGCCCAATTTTTCAGTTTTTGATTTGTTAAAAAAGTTTGAAATATCCAATAAATGTCGTTCCACTTCATGATTGTGTCTTACTTGTTGTTGATTCTTCACAAAAAAATACAGTTTTATATCTTTATGTTTGAAGCCTGAAATGTGGCAAAAGGTCGCAAAGTTCAAGGGGGCCAAATACTTTCGCAAGGCACTGTATATGTAGGAGGGCATTACCTGCTAGACCAGCCTCATTGAGTGTATGTATATATATTTAATTGTTTGGTCATTTCTTTAGGTCTTTCGCCTCACAGTAATGGGAGTGACTGTGGTTACTCGTCTAGCATGGAAGGCAGCGAGCCTGGCTCACAGGAAGGATGTGACGTCGCCTGCGCTGAGGGTATCTGCAACCACCACGAAGCAGGTTAGTCCATCTTTAGTTAATGGTCCATATAGTGGCTAGTTGTGTCAAAGCTAGAACAAAATGGGGATTCGTAACGTTAAGAAAAAAATATTTAAAAAAAAACACAAGTTTTAATCACAGTGCGGTTATTACAAAACATTTTCCGTGTTATGGCCTAACTAGACGATAAGCTGTTAAGGCCTGGGGAACCCGAGTAAGAGGTGAACTTCAAGCTACTTTTGTGAATTTGCGAGGCCTGTAAGACGAGACACGGATTACGAAGTCGTATGCGCTGGCTCCACCTGCTCTTTCTCTTTGCTAATGATGTGTGTTCAGTCTTCGGTCTGTTGCCTGTAGATGATCCTAACCTATTCATTGATGGTAGCCTCTGATTTACTGAAGGTATCAGATATTGCATGCCAAAAGCTTGTCTTCGCTATTCACGTGGAATTTTAAGATTTTTTTCTTATGGTTTTAACAGTCCCCCCCCCCCCCCCCCAAAAAAAAAAATGATGTACACCTTATGACCCCCCCATCCCCCCATCCCTATTTGTTCCATCCCTAGTAGTGTTGCTGTCTGTTATTTTGTTGAATGCTCAGAATGTGGCATACGTGCATAGAATGCTTGTCATATCCTTGTCTTGTCGCCTGAAGGAGACTACTTGTGTGGTCATCAATGTGCTGAAGACAAGGAGGAGGACTGTATGGACAGCTGTGTGGAATGCTGGGCCAGCTCTGAAGAGAACACCAAGGGCAAGAAGAAGAATAAGAGAAGAAAGAACAATGGCTTGTTATCTTACCATCAGGTTAGATGAGAATGTCCTTAGGGATGGGATTTAGCAGGAATTGCTGTTTTTAAAACAAAATATATGTTTTAGTGTTTTCCCGTATAGCTTATAATTGAAATTGACCTTTCACCTAGCCAGATTTTCCTGATGGATATGTTAGCCCAGTCAGAGATGTGGATCTGGTCATGTCATTCATTGCTTCTCAGGTAAAACTATTAAAAAAATAAACCTTTGTCTTTCTCAACCAGGGTCCAAATGCAGAGGTTTGTGTTATGGAAGAGAACAGGAAAGGGCAAAGCACCGCTGCAACGTCACCCGTGTGCAGAACCAAAGAGACGTGTGCCCAGTTGTGCCTCGACATCTTTTCTAGTATCCCACCGCAGTTACCACGTGCAGAACATCGAAAGAACATCAGCCATTATCTGGAGGAGACCAGTGCCAAGAGTCTCATGGAACTGCTGGTCAGTGAAAAAATGTTTTTCAAGAAGTCGGGATGGTCACTTCAGTGTTGACATTATTTGTACTAGTTTTGAGTTCTGTGTGAGTTGGTAGGATGTGAAGCGTTTATTCAATGCGTTTGTGTGTTTTTGAAAGGTCCGTTTGATCAATGCTTTTTTTTTTTTTTTTTTTCTAAAAACAGGACGACTCTGAAGTGACTTCCGATGAAGAGAACTGCCTCACGCAGGACGAGATCCAGTCGTTTGTGGACAACAACAAGTCCTTCTACAACAACCGTGACCAGTACCGACAGCGCCTGAAAGATAAATTCACCAAGTACTGCCACGGAGGTGCAGATTGGTTTGCTGCTGCCACCACCAGCGTCAATTAATGAATTAGCTCCTGTTGCACTACTCTACTGTCATGATATCTTGTTACTGGGACAACACACATGGTGATTACCACCCCTCTGCTCACACCACCTTTTAAAGGAGAAAGAATTCAGTAGTACATTTTAGTGTCTTGTTCAATGAGCTCCCACCCCCCTCTTTGGTTGACGTACATGTGGTTCCTATTTTCCTACCTTTGTTCATCTTCTGTCACCTCTACCTGTTCATCTTGTCACACACCGTCCTTGTTGTCGTCCGTCCCACCCTGACCAAACCCGGTTTCTTTTCTTGGTCTCATTTTGTAGGGCTGTTGGTTTAGAGCACAGTGGATCTGATAATTAAGCTTGCAAGCTGTGACATTAGGGTTTAGATGTTAGTAGTCTTGTTTTAGTTTTTTTTGTTTTTGCATTTTCCATTTTTTTTCTCTTGTCTCTTCCTCTGTGACGCTTCATTTTAGTGGGAAAAGTTGTACCAATAAATGTGTACAGAAATTATATAATCTGAATAGATTTTACAGTAAAACATCCATTTATAACAGGGGTTGGATGTGATGTTAAGGGGTGCAATGTGTAAAATTGACAAATAAAGAATATTTATTAATATGCATTAGAAAGTTGTTTGTGCGGTAACTTTTTTATTTTTTTTCTGACATGGCAAACAGCTCGTGCTATGTTCATAAAGACACCAGGAGATGGCGTGATATGACGAGTTTACCCTCACAGATTGGGAGCTGACCATTAAATGGTGAGGATGACGTTTGTCTCCTTTAAAGATTCAATGTTTAAGCATTGAATGCATCTTTCGCCTTGTTCCAGCCATATTTGTGATCTCAAACCACCATTTTATTTGCAGCACTATTGGAGTTGAGTATTCGCCACTTTTTTTTACATTTTTAACCCATTTTGTCTTATGAATCTATTTTTATACATCTTTAGAAGCTAGTATAATTTATAAATAAGAAACTATCCAGGGCCCGCTTCCCAAAATAATTCCAAAGCGAAATGCATCGTTAGAATCATAGGAACCAGTGGTTCTAATGCCGTAAGATTATTTTGGGAAACCGGGACCAGGACTGGCTGAGCAAGTTATTTTTTAAAAACATTTTACAGTCATCAGATGTAACTAAATTACTTCTGCGTTGGAAATGTCCAAACGAATGCGTTATGAAATCATATTCGAAAGGAGGCTTGCGTCAACAATGTTATCAGACTAGCAGAGTACATGATTTATCAGTGGGTGCACACTAAAATCCCATATGTCTGTTTTTCAATATGAAGATTACTCATGAACACAGTGGAGGTGTCAGACTCGTCTTTTCATACTAAAACAAATACGCGTCCTGATCCAGGAAGTAACATGTCTGAATGATTGACATTGTTTTTTAACCAACCGAAGAGCAATCTAAACATGTTAATTCCGCCTCCATTAGAAAATAACCAATAGTGATCCAGGAAGAACTTCCGCTGCAGGAACAAGGCATGTTCATTGTACAAGGCTCTTCTGAAAGAATACCGCGACAATTATTAAGGTGAAGTCTGAAATATGTGACTACTTCAAAGTTGTTTAATCAGTTAAAAACGACTTTTGTGTTCCGATTTAGTTTGATATGTGTTAACCGGTTGGAGCCGCATGTGCGAATGACCGAAAAGTAAAGGTTGCACGTTGTACAAAATCGACATCACCGTTTTTGTCGGCTCAGGAATTTGTTCGCTAGCACAGCTAGCTTTGATAGCAAGCCACCTTGTGGTCCTGTCTTGGCATTCTAGCCTGAATTGTGGTATGGATTATTTTTTAAATCTATATACAGTTTATAGTTTGATCAGGAATCTCGTTTAAAGTTTCGTTTTTAATTGTTTTTCCGCATTTTGTTTAATTTGAGAAAAACAGCTTTCTAGTTCACGCTTGTCTGTATAAAAAAAAAAGGGGGGGGTGGGACATTTTGGGAGGAGAAAATAACGTTCTCAGTGGGTTTTTTACAACAAAAAAACATCCCCAAACCCAACAATCATGAACGGGTTCAGCACTGAAGAAGACAGTCACGACGGCCCCCCAGCGCCGCCGTTTTACGGTCAGACTTGTTGTTTGATTGAGGACGGTGAGCGCTGCGGACGATCAGCTGGAAACGCCTCCTTCAGCAAACGGATCCAAAAAAGCATATCGCAGAAAAAACTAAAACTGGACATCGACAAAAGCGTAAGTGTTTTATTGCTAACTAACGTTAGTCTCAAATGGTTGAGACAACTATGTAGTTCGTCCCCATAGACATCCCCTTCTACCAACTGGCTAAGCAAACCAAGCACTGGCTAATCGAGCAAGCTTGTCAAATTCAACCTCTCTTTTATTATAAGGTTTGTTCTGCGCCATAATTATGTATCACGGAAAATGGTGGACTTCTCTCTGACTGCTTATGGTTTCATTTGGAGTAGCAGCCAGTGGGACAGCAAACAAGAAAGGGTTTCTCCCCCACCTCCAATCCGAGCCTTGGCTGGCAGTTTTACCCTGCGTAGACAGTCTTTTCCACGCCTCCACTCCCTAAAATGGCTGTTACTAAGGAAGCTATAGGTTGTCCTGGGGGGGGACACAAAAGTTACGAGGCAGTTCTATTTGGCTACAAGGCAAGTGTGATGAAGAAGGAGAAGAAAATAAACTCCCTAGTGTATAGTTAAAATCCAGCTGTGAAATGTATACAATGTATCCGCCACAGGCAGATCGAACTCTTGTCTTTTAGCACTCAATGCTACCGCCCCAATTGAACTTGAAATGTAAAATTGCGGCTTTGCTATCTGGAAAACAACACGTTGCTATGTTCTGGTCGGGGGTGTGGATTCTTGCTCCCTCCCTAACTACTAACATAAGATGAAAGGTCCCCAAGTGGTGATCCATGGCCATTTCTCTTAGATGATTTTATGCACAATGGTTGAGTATAGGAAAACCTGCTATTTTATTTTTTATTTAACTAGGCAAGTCAGTTAAGAACAATTTGTTATTTACAATGACGGCCTTGTTCAGGGGCAGAACAATATATTTTTACCTTGTCAGCTTGGAGATTTGATCTAGCAACCTTTCTGTTACTGGCCTAACGCTCTAACCACTAGGCTACCTACTGCCCCTACACTCTAACCACTAGACTACCTACCGCCCCTACACTCTAACCACTAGGCTACCTACCGCCCCTACACTCTAACCACTAGGCTACCTACCGCCCCTACACTCTAACCACTAGGCTACCTACCGCCCCTACGCTCTAACCACTAGACTACCTACCGCCCCTACACTCTAACCACTAGGCTACCTACCGCCCCTACACTCTAACCACTAGGCTACCTACCGCCCCTACACTCTAACCACTAGGCTACCTACCGCCCCTACGCTCTAACCACTAGACTACCTACCGCCCCTACACTCTAACCACTAGGCTACCTACCGCCCCTACACTCTAACCACTAGGCTACCTACCGCCCCTACACTCTAACCACTAGGCTACCTACCGCCCCTACGCTCTAACCACTAGGCTACCTACCGCCCCTACACTCTAACCACTAGGCTACCTACCGCCCCTACACCCTAACCACTAGGCTACCTACCGCCCCTACACTCTAACCACTAGGCTACATAAGGCCAGAATTTTGGCTTCCTCTTCCTGTGGCACTCCCAACACAATATTACCAGAGCTACCACACTTGGTTAGGCTAACTCAAATAGAAATAATTATTCCCTTTGCTTTCCCAAATTATCTTTTGTCAAGAACACGAGCTAAATACAAAATGATCTGGAAACCTACGTTATGAGGAGTTAAACTAGCCTAGTTGAATAGCGCATTGAGGCGGCAGGTAGCCTAGTGGTTAGAGTGTAGGGGCGGTAGGTAGCCTAGTGGTTAGAGTGTAGGGATGGTAGGTAGCCTAGTGGTTAGAGTGTAGGGATGGCAGGTAGCCTAGTGGTTAGAGTGTAGGGATGGCAGGTAGCCTAGTGGTTAGAGTGTAGGGATGGCAGGTAGCCTAGTGGTTAGAGTGTAGGGATGGCAGGTAGCCTAGTGGTTAGAGTGTAGGGATGGCAGGTAGCCTAGTGGTTAGAGTGTAGGGATGGCAGGTAGCCTAGTGGTTAGAGTGTAGGGATGGCAGGTAGCCTAGTGGTTAGAGTGTAGGGATGGCAGGTAGCCTAGTGGTTAGAGTGTAGGGATGGCAGGTAGCCTAGTGGTTAGAGTGTAGGGGGGCAGGTAGCCTAGTGGTTAGAGCTTTGGGCTAGAACAGATCCTTGAAGCTGAATCTGTCGTTCAGCCCCTGAACAAAGCAGTTAACCCACTGTTCCCCGGTAGGCCGTCATTGTAAATAAGAATGTGTTCTTAACTGCCTATAACAGCCTAGTTAAATAAAGATTAAATAAATAAATTGAAATAGTGTCACATCTGTCACACCCAAAAGGAGAATTATCTGGTGAAATTTCGATTGTTTTTCCACTTGTGCGTCATCATAATTATACAGTACCAGTCCAAGTTTGGACACATGCATGTACTCATTCAAAGGGTTTTCTTTCTTTTTACTATTTTCTACATCAAAACTGTGAAATAACACATGGAATCATGTAGTAACCAAAAAAGTGTTAAACAAAAAATATATATATATATATTTGAGATTCTTCAAAGTAGCCACCCTTTGCCTTGATGACAGCTTTGCATTCTCTCAACCAGCTTCATGAGGTAGTCACTTGGAATGCTTTTCCTACAGTCTTGAAGGAGTTCCCACATATGCTGAGCACTTGTTGGCTGCTTTTTCTTCACTCTGCTGTCCAACTCATCCCAAACCATCTCAATTGGGTTGAGGTCGGGTGATTGTGGAGGCCAGGTCATCCGATGCAGCACTCCATCTCTCTCCTTCTTGGTCAAATAGCCCTTACACAGCCTGGAGGTGTGTTTTGAGTCAGTGACCTGTTGAAAAACAAATGATAGTCTTTCTAAGCGCAAACTAGATGGGATGGCGTATCGCTGCATAATGCTGTGTTAGCCATGCTGGTTAAGTGTGGACTGTCGTTTCTCTTTGATTATTTGAGCTGCTCTTGCCATAATATGGACTTGGTCTTTTACCAAATAGGGCTATCTTCTGTATACCACCCCTACCTTGTGACAACACAAGTGATTGGCTCAAATGCATTAAGAAGGAAAGAAATTCCACAAATTAACTTTTTACAAGGCACAACTGTTAATTGAAGCTGGTTGATAGAATGCCAAGAGTGTGCAAAGCTGTCATCAAGGCAAAGGGTGGCTACTTTGAAGAATCTCAAATATATATATATTTTTTTTGTTTAACACTTTTTTGGTTACTACATGATTCCATATGTGATATTTCATAGTTGTGATGTCTTCACTATTATTCTACAATGTGGAAAATAGTTTTAAAAATATATATATATAAAGAAATACCCTGGAATGTGTGTCCAAACTTTTGACTGGTACTCTATATCTGTTTTTATTTTAGGTTCGACATCTCTACATATGCGACTTCCACAAAAACTTCATCCAGAGTGTTCGTAACAAGAGGAAGAGGAAGACGAGCGACGACGGAGGGGAGTCTCCGGACCATGACGTGGAAGTACCAGAGGTAACAGACCCCATTGTCTTCCCTTTCATCGTCTTACTCTAAAACACAACATCGCTTCCTCAATAGGAAACATCCTTGTTGAAGAAAAATACCAGCAAGTTGAATAGATATGAAAGACGACATAAGATGGCTATTGATGAAAATTCCTAACTGCGTGAAATCTCTTTTAAGCATTTTATGTGTGAAATGTAATTGATAGAGAACAGTAAAAAAAAAAGGTGCTTAAAGGTATTAAATCCTTTATGGATAACACACCCGTCTTTCCTCACGGTCTGTTTCTGTGATGTTAGGTGGACCTGTTCCAGCTTCAGGTGAACACGCTGAGACGCTACAAGAGACACTACAAGCTGCAGACCAGACCTGGCTTAAACAAGGCCCAACTGGCTGAGGTAGGCCTACATTTAAAGTGGAGTTAAGTTCACTCTCTGATTCAGAAAGTCTTAGTCAGTGCATTCAAGTAAGGTAGGTAGCTAAAGACAACCACGTATCGCAGTCAAATAAAACTTTTTTTCTCAAAATAAACGACTGTTAGAGAAATTAGTGCTTACTAAGAAATACAAGTGCCTGTGTTACATCAAGGTCAACAAGTAAGCCTACAGCAGTACTGTGTATGTAAGATGTTATAGACCGGTAACAGTGTACCCACCAGTGGGGTGTCTAACAACATTTTCCAGCTAAAGACAAGCATCAGGCGCTTTTTTCCTTATTTTTGTTTAACTTTGATGAATGTATTCATGTATTGTCTTATATGGTGTATTGATATTTTGCAATCTAGATGTCCTTTGTAATACTGGACTACTACCTAGCAAGTCTCCCAGCAGGCTAAAACAAACTGCAACTTGCCAAACCAGTTCAGTTTAACAGCTGCTCCGTGCTGGCCAAAGAGTTGCTGGCTGGTAGAATGGAACACCTAACTGGATAAGCGCCAGTTAAACCCACGGGTGTTGAAACTACTCGTGTCACTCCCATTCCATGTCCAAATAAGCTTATTCCAACCTAATTTGGGCTTGGACTGCTTAGTGTTAATATATCCATAGGACATTACAGTGCAATGTTTATTGCCACAATGACAGTAGATGGACTTTAAAAATATTACGTCACAGATTTCAACATTTGCGTTCATTTTTTTGTGTACAACAATGTAGCACTGTAATATATATATATATATGAGCTAGTGTCCCATCCAAAGAACTCGATAAGCTGTCTCAGAAGGACTTAACTCTGTTAGAGCTAACTTCTGTCTTGGGGTTTCGCTAGGATAATTATTCTTAGTGATTTTCCTGTAAAGGGGTACCCTCACCCTCAGTAGGTGTGCCCAGCCCATCCAATGGAACCCGTGGCCCATAACATAAATATGATTATTATTTACCATGATGTATGTGGTGTGGGAGACCAATTACAAACTAATTGGACATAGACGGATTGTTAGGAGAATTTGTGAAATCGACATGTAATCTTGCAGCTGGCTCGACTCCTGTCCTTACAAATACTCCTCTATGATGTTTCCAGCCCGACCCGGTGATGCAGGGGGGGGGGGGGGGGGGGGGGTCGTTGCGGGAGCTGGTTGAAATAAATGAAACTGCCCTGTAAGTTGAATGTTTCCCCAGGCTGTAGAGAGGCCCAGACCTCCATTAATGAGCCTGTCACATCATTAATAAAGTGCACGCCAACAGGTCCAACCAATTACAGCTCTCCATGTGCCGCCCACATTGAGTAGGAACTGTCAGCCTGAATGGAGCTGGGTGAAACTACACAGAGGATGTTTATTTCCCCTCGACCTTGTTATTTTAAATTCAAAATGATCTCTGTGTGTTTTGGGTTTAGAAGGGGATTGAATGTCTCCTAGAAACACATCCTTTTATACATGGGGTTCTAATCCTTGACAGTATGGGAGGATTCAATGTTTTGTCACTGGGTG
This sequence comes from Oncorhynchus clarkii lewisi, assembly GCF_045791955.1. Classification (NCBI taxonomy): domain Eukaryota; kingdom Metazoa; phylum Chordata; class Actinopteri; order Salmoniformes; family Salmonidae; genus Oncorhynchus; species Oncorhynchus clarkii. The sequence continues at coordinate 5,885,651 of NC_092156.1, read as the reverse complement.
GTTAACCAGACTGGTGATCTCACTTGGTCTTCGTTGGTCTTGCCTCCTGCTTTTTAAATATAATATTCTATATTCAATACCACTAATCTTTGCCAGATTTTTACATTTTATTTTTATTAAAGTGGGCGGAAATAAACTGGATGCTCAATCAATAGAGGGATTACACTGACCTCCTCTTTCTCTCTGATGTACTCTCTGAAATATAGAACCTTTCTCTCTGATGTACTCTCTGAAATATAGAACCTTTCTCTCTGATGTACTCTCTGAAATATAGAACCTTTCTCTCTGATGTACTCTCTGAAATATAGAACCTTTCTCTCTGATGTACTCTCTGAAATATAGAACCTTTCTCTCTGATGAACTCTCTGAAATATAGAACCTTTCTCTCTGATGTACTCTCTGAAATATAGAACCTTTCTCGCTGATGAACTCTCTGAAATATAGAACCTTTCTCTCTGATGTACTCTCTGAAATATAGAACCTTTCTCTCTGATGAACTCTCTGAAATATAGAACCTTTCTCTCTGATGTACTCTCTGAAATATAGAACCTTTCTCTCTGATGAACTCTCTGAAATATAGAACCTTTTTCTCCTCTGTGATAAATTAATCATTTAAATCTAAAACATTGTTCTCCTCAATGATAACTTTAGTGATTTTTAAATCTAGAACATTGTTCTCCTCAATGATAACTTTAGTGATTTTTAAATCTAGAACATTGTTCTCCTCAATGATAACTTTAGTGATTTTTAAATCTAGAACATTGTTCTCCTCAATGATAACTTTAGTGATTTTTAAATCTAGAACATTGTTCTCCTCAATGATAACTTTAGTGATTTTTAAATCTAAAACGTTGTTCTCCTCAATGATAACTTTAGTGATTTTTAAATCTAAAACGTTGTTCTCCTCTCTGTGACAACTAAATGATTTTGTCCTCCAATGTTGTTTGTTTTCAGACTGTCAGTCGTCACTTCCGTAATATCCCGGTGAACGAGAAGGAGACTCTGACCTATTTTATTTATATGGTGAAGAGCACCAAAAGCCGACTGGACCAGAAGTCGGACGGTAGCAAACAGCTGGAGTAAAGGCCACCGATTTAACTTCCCATACCAAGACTTGGACATGGACACGTGTGTTTGATAACAAGGTGTTTTTCCAACAGGCAGCCAAAACTGATCTTAAGACAGTTGTTGAGACTCTGCAGGGTAATGTATTGCTGTAATGTGAATATGCTGATATGTACAAAATGCACAGATTATGAAGAAATCAGCAAAAAGGTAGAATGCAATGTATGATAACTGCCTTAAAGATGTTTGTTTTGGGGGGGGGGGGGGGTTGTTTTGTTTTTGCGTTGACTGTTAACAACTTTTGAAGAAGAGAAATGGTTTGTGCCAAACCAGAGTGTGCAAACTTAAGATATCTATAAACTGGACAGGGTGCATTTTGTGAATGAAAAGATCATTTAAAAAGGTTTTAATAAGCATTGTACATTTTCCTGTTGCCCAGCTAGTACTCATTCTGTTATCTGGCAGTGTGACATGCATGTGAAGACTGAGGAAGTTGAATGATGTAGCATTTTGGCAGACCCTTTTCAATTTTTTTTTTGTTTCTCTCACTCGGACTTTTCCCTCTCGTCTATCTTCTACACTGAAACACACACAGACAGACTGAAGTGGTGTTTCAGTTAAAAACAAGTTATTTTCAAATATTGGTGTCGATTTTTATTTTATTTTATTTTTTAAAATTTTTGTTTGTTTTTCTTTACCCACTACCTTTTTTGTGATAAATATAAGAACAGTACTTTAGTTCATCCTTTATTGTAAGATTTCTATGTGAAGTTGTGTTTCTGGTGGGAGTAACTATTTCAACATTTGTTTTAGATTTTTGTCATTTTATCATGCTTTCAGCATTTTGAGACTAATTTTAAGCAATTAATTGAAGCTGTGTTCATTAGAGTGGGAAATGCCTTATTACCACAATATATTATTTCCGAAGCAAACGTTGTTGCTCTACTAACACCGGCACAATATAGAAAGTCTCAACTTTGGAGAGCAGTGAACTGTGTTTGAACCACCTAAATTGCTTTCACAGTGCACAATGAGCACTGTCTGTACTTTTGCTTTAGTGTTTACAATATCTTAGTTCTATTCTATTGGAATGTATTTCCGAGGAATCATGTCACCCTGGACTTGTCAAGTCCATTTCCTTTCCTGGCACAGTGTTGAAATAATGTGTTCTCTAGTGGATCACAGTACCAACTATAGTCACTAGAGGAAGATGGGAGTTGTTTTTTCCTCTGTGTCGCTAATTAATGAGTTTCTTCACTTCAACACCACTGTATGTTCACTGGTTTGTTTGAGTCAGTGGTCTCTCCACATATGATGGTATGTCTTTTTAGTATTGATTTGTTTCCAATTTTCCCTGTCCTTATTTATAAGTCCCAAGAAATAAGTCATGTCTGCTGCGTTCCATGTTACACCATCAGTTAGCCATGTCCGGTGTGTCATTGCTGAAGAATCGATGGCTTTTTTATTTTATTTTTTATTTTTTTGTCGCTTGTAGCCTTGTTAGCACCATATAGATTTCCCCTCTTGAGCATATTGGCTGTGCTGCGTTAATACTGTAATGGCTGTGCTGCGTTAACCTAACTGTTGTAATAGATAATACGTGTATTTAAATATGGCTGCGTATTGCTTTTAATAAACGTATTGTACATAGATAATGGCTTGTCTTTTTTTTTTTATTTGCTCTGGGGTAGTCACTCTTTTTGTGATTTAGTAGCTGGATAGAATTAGTAAGGGACAAACTGCTCTCCCCTTCCATGCTTTTTCAACCACAAGACAGCGGAGTTGTCATGCAGCCCTATCACTGGTGTTGCAGATTTACAGTGCACCTCTACAGCATGCATTAGCCTCTATCGCATGCATTTTCCTCCACCTTCTCTCTGTAGTTACTCGATCTACCGGTAGGTGTCAGCAGCATTCTGTTGGGCTCCAGTGGTTGAACGGCAGAAACAACGCTAGACCTACTCCTACATGAAGGTAGCAGGGCTGAAACCTGACGTGTTTCCTACATGTGACATTTCGTAGGCTATGCAATAAGAGAATGACACGTGTGCCCCCCCCCCCCAATAAAAATGACCTGTACATGATGAGCAATGAACTTTGCCGGTTGAGACCATCCATGTGTACAGATGCAATTATTTGCTGGAGGAATCAGTTTCTTGCCTGTAGACCTATAGGTTAGACGGGACATATATAGCCTGTATAACCTATGGCTAGTGCTTTCCGGGGTTCCCTGGGACGTCCCTACCGTAAACCTTAACCCCTAGCCATAAAAAGGCTATGGCTTGGGTTTAAGGTTTACGGTAGGGACGTGCCGGAACCTATAACCGTAGGAACGTCCCAAGGATCCCAAATAGCTATTTTGTCTTGTTTTTTTTTTTTTCACAAAAAAACAGTAAGAACGGTACTTTTAATTCATCCTTGATTGTAAGATTTTTATGTAAAGTTGTGTCTGGTGGGAACTAAGTATTTCAACAGTTTTTTTTTTTGTCATTTTTTTGGTCATTTTCATGTTTTTAGCTTTTAAGACTCATTTTAAGCAATTAATTGAAGTTGTGTTCATTAGGGTGGAAAATGCATAATTGTTACTATATATGTATATATTATGTCAAAAGTAAACGTAGTTGCTGTACTAACACAGGCACAATGTAGAAAGTCTCAACTTGAGAGCAATGAACCATATTCGAACTATCTAAAAAAAAAAATGTTGTCGCTTACCTACACAATATCCCATAAATGAAAAGCTGAATTGTCTTGAGTCAATAAGTATTCAACCCCTTTGCTATGTCAAGCCTATATAAGCCCAGGAGTAAAGATTTGCTTAAGCTTAACAAGACATATAAGTTGCATGCGCTCACTCTGTGCGCAATAGCAGTGTTCAATATGATTTGTCAATGACTACCTCATCTCTGTACCCCACACATACCATTTTCTGTAAGACCTCTCAGTCGAGCAGTGAATTCCAACCACATAGACCAGCATGGATTTCCAATGCCTCGCAAAGACGGGCACCTATTGGTAGATTGGTAAAAATACAAATAAATCAGACACTGAATATCCCTGAGGATGGATCAACGACATTGCAGTTACTCCACAATATTAACCTCTTTGATAGAGTGAAAAGGAATCCTGTACAGAATAAAAATATTCCAAAACGTTCATCCTGTTTGCAACAAGGCACTAAAGTAATACTGCAAAAAATGTGGCAAAGCTATTAAGTTTTTGTCCTGAAGTTAAAGTGGTATGTTTGGGGCAAATCCAATACAACACATTACTGAGTACCACTCTCCATATTTTCAAGCATAGTTTGGTGGCTGCAGCAGTGGTGGCTGCATCATGTTATGTGTATACTTGTAATCGTTAATGACTGGGGAGTTTTTCAGGATAAAAAATATTAACCTAATGGAGCTAAGCACAGGCAAAATTCTAAAGGGAAACCTGGTTCAGTCTGCTTTCTAACAGACACTGGGAGATGAATTCACCTTTCAGCAGGACAATAACCTAAAACACAAGGACAAATCTACACTGGAGTTGCTTACCAAGGAGACATTGTGGCCGAGTTAAATCTATGACAAGACCTGAAAATGGTTGTCTAGCAATGATCAACAACCAATTTGACAGACAGAGCTTGAAGAATTTAGGAAAGAATAATGGGCAAATGTTGTACAATCCAGGTGTGGAAATATCTTAGAAATTTACACAGAAAGACTCTGCTGTAATCGCTGCCCAAGGTGCTACTACTTTCACTTTACCATGATGGGATATTGTGTGTAGATGGATGAGAATGTTTTATTTAAATTTAGAATTCAGGCTGTAACACAACAACACGTGGAATAAGTCTGAATACTTTCTGAAAACACTGTATAGGCAAATATGGACGTCCAAACCAATAGTATGCTGGCCTAATATTAAGCACTAGTTGCTGATGGATCTATAAGCACATCTTTGTTCAAGCATATATGTTTTTGAAATCATTGAAATAATAGCCTAATCTTATCTCTTAATTTGATTATTCTATACTAAAATAGGCCAGGGTTTCACAAACTCGGTCATGCTCGAATCAGCTGCTAGGGCAACAACCAAAACGTGGCCCCGGGATCTAATTTAGGGAAACCCTGGTATAGGCTATGCTTTGAAATTGATTGATTGATGGGACGAGTTTATCTTGTGGGCTGATAAGTCAATCGAAAGACGGTTTTATTGGTTCCGGGCGAAACAGCGTGCGTCTGTCCCATGACAAAATGCAACGTAATCACCGTAAATTGAACGTAACCAAATATTCGTTTTTCGTCTACTTTTTAACTGAATTACTATAGACCTATATTGATCTATAATGAATTTCTGAATATGGTAAATATCGTATAGAGCCAATCAAATGTTTTAGCTCATACCCAAGAAAATTGCTTATAACTGCCATCACGACTGGCATATGACTTCCCTCGCCTATATCAATTATGACTAGAGATATATGCCACTGATTATTTATTGTACTTCGGACCAAGCACCCTGAAGCATGTGTTTTCCATATTTTAAACCACTGCACCTCAAACCCGTATGTTATCTAGCACATTACCATAAAACAAAAGATTGAAGAAACAAAATGAGAAAATGTATCCTCGAGGGCCCAGCTGTATGGGGTCCTGGGATAGTGGGAGAGAGGGAATGAACTTCTTATGATCTTCCACAACCTTTTTATTTTGTTTATTTTTTTGCACACATGCTATGATTAAATCATTCCATTTGTAACCTAAAATGTTTTACCAAACTGTACCATTACCCGGATGTGTCTCGTGATTGGTAACAATACATAACAAAAAATGTACTCTTAGAAAATGGATCCTCCAATAAAGGAAAGTAATATATTGTAGCCTAGGGATATGCACATCAAGACCTATACCTAATCGTTATTTTGAAGCACTGAATGATTTCATTGCCGTTTTACAACGATTTTGTGATTAATTATGTAATTAATTTATTAAGTCATCTATTTAATATAATTGTACATCCAATTCACACAAAGACAACAATTTCGTCAGATTCAAATATACAGTCTAATAATTAACCACCTGTGTGTCCTTTGGAATTACGTTCCGTTTTTTTTTTTTAACAGATATTTGTCCTGCACTTCTAAATGTAATTGTTTTCTATTTCAAAGGGACAGTTACATTAATTTGAGGTAGATTCCCAAAACATATTAACAAGACAACACGACAAGTCGACACTATTATAACAAGACAATGCATAGCATAAAAAAAACAGTGCTGAACATTGATTGCCGCGTTAAAGAATAAAGAAACACCACACATATACCACCGTGTCAGTCTCTCCGTTCAGTATTGTGGCCTATCCACAACCAAACATATTTATTCTAAGCTATATAGCCTAACGTTCATTTATATTCTATCAAAGAATACAAATGACAAAGAAAAGGTATCCAGGCAGTTTTTTTTTTGAATCATTTGCATAATATTGCATTTCACCAAGTCTACGGTGTTTGAATTTGAACATTGCACGTAGAAGGCCTATAGATGTGTATATAAGTGGTTGTATTCCTGGCAGCGAAGTGCTTGAATACGGAGTCTGCGTGGGTTTCCTGCTGCTAGGCTCTGCTCAGCGACGTCAGAACAGTCACTGGTTCAATTCCAAAGCCCAGACTTGCTGAGGCCAACCTGTCCGCCCTTTGAACTTTTTCTCGTTTCCTAATGACTCTTGCAGGTCCTCGTTCTGTGAAAGAAAATACAAAAGGGGATCAGAATATTGATATAGCATAGCATTAGGCAGTTGTATTGCTGACTGACTTTTAACTAAATGTATATGATGGACATGGTCTGAATGAAATAAACACCTATTAGCCGACATGTACCATGTAACAACCAGGCTAGCAGGATCACAATGCTCTACTGTGAATCTTTAAAGGCCTTCTAAAGGCTTGTTCAATTGACTAGAAAAAAAATAATGTAACTCTGATATGCGATTCTAAAATAAGTTTCATTGTTCTAAACTGTGAAATATTTTCGCTTTAAATTGTCAACAAATGTGGTTAAGTAAATGATTTTAACATTAATTGAATAGACCTATACATGAATTACAATATTATGGCCTCAACTTTGTTTCAACAGTTAAAACCACAATCACGACGGTGCATATTCCCTTACTTACGCATTAAATACACTCAATAACGATGAAAATAATGTAGGTTGATGGTATAACGTAAATTCCAACAAATACTTTTTAGGCCTACAAAGTTAGAATAATATACCGTTTATAACACATAGCCTACCGTTTCCCGTTTCCGTTTCAAATCTCTGTTATCATATTTCTTGATTTCGGCATTGAATCCCTCGGTCTCTCCAGTGTCTTTAGCCAGCACGTCCATTAGGTAGGCAATATAACTTGTTGCTAGTCGTAATGTTTTAATTTTGGACAGTTTCGTGTCTGCCGGTACGTTTGGTATACATTCTCTCAGTTCGGCGAACGCAGTGTTGATGCTCTCCGTCCTCCTCCGCTCCTTCTTCGGCCCGGAGGCTCTCCTCTTCCCAGTGCGCGCTGAGGGAGCGTCCAGCTGGCTTTCGTGAGCCGGACCCTGAGCCCCAAACTCCGTGGAGTACGGAGACTGGATCTGGAAATCAGGAGGGACTTCGCTGTGGTTCACCACCCAGCTTTGGAAGTACGGGTTATCTTGATGACACCTCTGCACGAATGGAAAGGTCTCGTGCATCAGATGATGATGCTGGTAGCTCCCAATAAGGTTCATTTTGGAAAATAGATCAAAAACAAAATCTCCTCAGGTCCCAGCAGGTCTTTTGGAGTCTTGAGGTTGGTAACACTCGTCACTGACCAATGCTCTAGTGATCAGGGGAAAGTGACATTAGCGAATGATGCTCCAAATCGACATAGGAAGACCTTCACTATAACAAATACAAACACATAAGACAAGCAACAAACGTTTATAAACGTTTCTCCTAAAAAAAAAAAAAGTGTCAAATTTGTTGAAAACCCGTCGTTGTCATTCTGATAGGCTAGAACAAGTACGTGTAAAGTGAAGTAGTATAATCCAGGCAGATTTTGACAATCTGTAGAGCACTCCTTTTTCGTGGGATTGCTCTCATTTACCCAAGAAATTTGACCCTGCTGAAGGCGCGAGGCCTCAGGTTTATATGGTTTCGAAAACAACAGAACGACCAGTCAGCCAATGAGGTGAGATGGCCACAGGTTGGGGTGGAGAGTGTGGGAGAGCAGAGCATTCAGCAAAGTTTAACAATAACATGCGCCATGGTGCCACAACCAAAACCGGTATGAGAACGTATGCAAACCAATACATAATTTGCACGGCCTGTTCCCCTTTCAACCCGAAGAAGAGTATAGTTTTCATGTTTAGTTCGATTAGTTATAGTTGAAAAGGCTCCTGCGGATCCCATATTGAGCTCTCTGCAGCCGTTACGCACGGGTTTTCCCCCATACTCAGAATTTATAATTTGTCTATATTGCTTCGGTTAGTACAATATTGTGTTTTTGTTTAGCATAGATTCCATTGGTACTATATTGCATGCATTTGTGGAAGAATAAAACAAGTTCCTTGTATGCATGTTGCAGCTTATTTATTTGTGAGCACATAGGCTATGTGATATAGGCTATATATGTAATACAATTCGATGTGAAATACTTTGAGAAAGGGAAATGGTTAATTAAATATAACGTAGGCTAGACATAGGAAGGAAAAATGAACGTGTAGGTAATACGCCTACATATTGAAGAAGAATAACAATGCAAAGGTGTATTTTAACATTGTTATTTTGCTAAATGTATAATATGGTCTACTCGGTTAGTGCGCAAACTGTGTTTTCTCATTTGTGAGATGTGTGACTGAGCAGTGGCAACCCTATAAGAACATGTGGAAACAAACGTTTTATCAATTAACCTTTAAAATGCGGTCAATTATTGTTTTCTCTGATTTCACCCCCTTGCATTGAAATCGTCCATACTTTTAACAACTGTTGCTTTTAATAACCATACCAACAACCGTAGAATCAACCTTTGTTATAGTTTTATAAATGCCTAATCAAATAAAACCATATAAACTGAATTTATAAAGATAATTTAAATCACGACCTCACTTGATGAGCTTACCCGAATAGAGGGGGTAGAACAAAAAGTGTAGCCTAATATTTGTGTGTCCTCTGAATAATGAAATGGTTAATATCGTTTGGTAAATCTAGCAAGCTACATTCAACAGCGTGGATCATTTGGAATATGTGTCCTGTATGGGAATAAAATATAAACTTTTCGAAGCTGCCTATTTCGTCAAATAAGTCTACTTGTTTACACAATAGCATACATTCATTAGAGGCTATTATTAAAATGTCTATACAGTTAATGTGATCAACATGGAAAATATACAGTATTTATTAGCCTATATTCCATTAATTGTAGAGGCTTCTGATATTAGATTTTTAATTCACTGTTCATGTAATTAAATGTATATCAAGTAAGAATATGCAGTAACGTCATATAGTGTAAGTATGGTATGCTACAAAAACATTCATGTTAATATATATATTTTAAAATGTAATAAAAGTATTCATTTTCTCATTGGCTAAATGTTTAAAATTCAAACGCAATGGACGCACAATTTGAATTCATGTTTATGGTCTTGGGGTTGAAATGAATGATGGTTCTGTGTGTGTGTGTGTGTGAATATTATTATTTTTAAAATGTTTTGTGTAACACGTGTGGACAAATACACAGGCCTAAATAACAGATCTTTAACATCACGTGCTTCTGTGATGCTATAACACGAGAGCCAGTCGAGAGGGAGGCGGTTGAAAAGAACGCGCGCTGGTTATCTCTCTTCTGGCTCAGGAATATTCATTCTCCATAGCTCAGTCAAGTAGAATTCCACATTGCTGCCTGCAGCCCCATACTAACATACCATCTAATCTCTATCGGCCTAAAACATTATCCCATTACATTGTATGACCTTGACGCTATTTAGAAACCATTTACTTCATGTCTTATCTAAATATAGTAATAAATCAGAGGTGTCACGTTCCTGTTTATCACACATATTCCATAAAAGCACTCCTTGGAAGGCCACTGTTTATATTAGGGCAGTTGGTTACATATTTTAACGTCACCTATGTTAATGCCGACGGTCACGAGAAATAATCAATCACAACAATATGTCCATTATGAATGGCCATGCAGTCATGATCGGCTAGCTGCCTTTTCAGCGTCAGTAAGATGTGGGATCATATCAAATGACTGTTGCGCAGGTTGTTAAATTGCAACAATAATCATTATGTCCGTGTCATTTTCTTTTTTTTTTGGGGGGGGGGCAACACTTGTTTTCGAGTACACCAGAATTGTCGTGCTTGACATTTTAAATATTATTGGATGTAGTCTACATTGTTCTATTAATATTAGACTATATTAGATTCAACGGGTTGCATCTTGCCAGCATTTTAAATCGTTGTCTCTGCCTTTTCTTTAGCTTCTTGAATATATTTTTTGGGGGAATATGTATTTTTTTCCTGCTGTTCTTTGATTTCTATTACGTGTCTACTGTTTATCATTTCTGATGGTATATAGACAAATTAAACCCATGTCATGTTCTACCCGTCGGGCTCCCGAGTGGCGTAGACGGTCTAAGGCACTCAGTGCAAGAGGCGTCACTATAGTACCTGGTTCGAATCCAGGCTGCATCACATCTGGCCTGTGCTTGGGAGTCCCATATGGCGGCGCACAATTGGCCCAGCGTCGTCTGGGTTTGGCTGGAGTAGGCCATCATTGTAAATAAGAATTTGTTCTTAACTGACTTGCCTAGTTTAAAAAATAATAATAATAGTATGTGATTTGCAAAAGGTTATCATTTATATCCATTTTCTTTCTGGCATTAAATTACTGGGCACACACTGGTTGAATCAACGTTGTTTCCAAGTCATTACAATGAAATTATGTTGAACCAATGTGGAATAGAAGTTGATTTGATATCTGTGCCCAGTGGGAAGGTTCAATCTCCGCATATCTCAAGAAGAATGAATGCCTTACAATCATTCCATGTAATATACCCTCCGTTTGTATGGTATAGTTCTCCTGTTCGTATGAAACAACCAATGCGGACCCAGCCTCTTGAAAAGAAAACCTGACACTGTTGATTAAGAGTCCACTACGCAGATATGAAATACAATACTGGTCATATTTTTCTGTAGCTCGCTGTAACCAACACCTTTTAACATGAAAAAGGCAATCAGCTTCCTCATAGGCTTGGATAGGCTTGGGCATCTTGTAGCACCAACAGGAGCACTGAAAGACCCTGGGCCCTGGCACCAACAGTGACCTCTTAACCTTATGCCTTTACCCCTCCACTCCCATCTCCCTCTCTTTCTCTCACTTTTGCTCTCTCGCTCTCTGTCTCTCGTTCTCTCTGTCCTTTCTCCCCCCCCCCCTCTCTCTCTCTCTCTTTCCCTCTCTCTCTCTCTCTCTCTATTTTTCTCTCTCTCTCCTTCTCTCTCTCTCTCTCTCTCTCTCTCCTTCTCTCTCTCTCTCTCTCTCTCTCTCTCTCTCTCTCTCTCTCTCTCTCTCTCTCTCTCTCTCTCTCTCTCTCTCCTTCTCTCTCTCTTTCTCTGTCGTTTCTAGCTGTGCCTGTGGAAACATCCAAAATAGGTCATAGGAGCCATCTTGACCGTGTTATGAATTCTCCTCAGAATTATTTGTGTCATCATGTAGATTTTTCAATGGTGCCGTTTCCCCCCTCTTCAAAATGCTTACTCTGGACTTCAGATTTTAAACAAATATCCCCAGAATGATTCAAAGCTAATGTGCTCAGCATGGCATAATAACTAACTCTAGGAAACTATTCTACACAGTATGTTCCCTCGCTTCTTCTCTTTACTTTCAGGGCTGTGTTTACCGTATTCTCTTATATCCATCTCTCACACGAAACGTCTAAATGCAAATTGATTAAACGTTATGCACACAAACAGACAGTCTCTCTCCATGGCTGCTTGTTAGGGGGGGAAATATGCTCTTTGGCTTCATGTGGCTCCCTGGCTGTCTCCCTGTCCCATTCAATCTCAAGCAGCATCTCTCTCATGCATCACCCTCATGACTGTCGGTCGCTGTTGTGTTTTTCCCCCATCCTCCACTAATAAAGATAAGACACCCCGGCTGGAATGTGGTGAGGGTGGCTCGGCGAGGTACATTTGGGGCAGATTCTTGTGATTGTTTACAGCAGTGATGAGCCTGGGAGACCCTAGTGCCCTCCGAGCTGATTTATGCTGTGTGTACAGCCAGGGAGAGAGAGACCAGTGGTCTGGACAGAAGCCTACCCAGCCCGACAGAATACCACCTCAGCCCCATCTCTGGGCAGACACGAGACCACCCCCCCCCCCCCTCCCCGCGCGTTTTACAGTCCCGGCTCCTGAGACCACCAACCGGACTGGCACTAACGATTTCACAGCAGTCATTTTTAAAAGTACACAGCTGTTCTATGTATAAAAAATTAAAAATTAAAATTAAAAATAAAATAAACTGCTGCATTATTATTTTAGTATTTTGGGAGAACAGCATTGACACACAAAAACATCATCTTATAGATGTGACCCTGGGAAGTTTGTTTTTAAAAAAAAGGCTTTGTTGATACTAGAAATAACGTGTCTTAGTAAAAAAATAATCCGTTTTTATCTACCCATTCTATAATACTATGTGTATGCTATAATGCTGCTGTTGTCATTGTGTTAGTAGAACTAATTGCCTTTAATGGTAGAAACAGGGAGCCACTCTGTTCATTCATGCTTCAAGTCTCTCCCGCTCATTAAAACCAATGAATGAGCTACAGATGTCAGATTGTCGTTAGCTTACCTGGAGGGAGCATTGTAAGAGGTTGGTTGAGGTTTATAACGAAGTTACACATCACACAGACTGAGAGAGAAACCAAGAGACAGAGGGGAGGACTGAGAGCCATGTGGTAAAATCTGAAAGAGCATAGTGAACCTGTTACTGTAAGCATCTGGAAAACCTGTTTGCTTGAGGCAAAAAAAAAGGGTTTTCAGTGAACTGTAAGAGGATACAAATATGGTGTAGCATATAACTCTTAAGGCCATGGAGGGGAAAATTCCCCTTAACACTATCATAAGTGTCTTGCATTACAATAGCCTCGTTCTGCTCTCTGGCATGCCACCCTCTCTTGACAACTCCTTATGGAATTGTCACGCCGAACATGATGATGATGTGAGCCAATGAGTGACAAGGAGTAGGCAAAAGCACAAACAGATCTGGGAACAGGCTATAGAAGGAGACAACAGATCTGGGACCAGGCTATAGAAGGAGACAACAGATCTGGGAACAGGCTATAGGAGGAGACAACAGATCTGGGACCAGGCTATAGAAGGAGACAACAGATCTGGGACCAGGCTATAGAAGGAGACAACAGATCTGGGAACAGGCTATAGAAGGAGACAACAGATCTGGGACCAGGCTATAGAAGGAGACAACAGATCTGGGTCCAGGCTATAGGAGGAGACAACAGATCTGGGACCAGGCTATAGAAGGAGACAACAGATCTGGGTCCAGGCTATAGGAGGAGACAACAGATCTGGGACCAGGCTATAGAAGGAGACAACAGATCTGGGACCAGGCTATAGAAGGAGACAACTGATCTGGGACCAGGCTATAGAAGGAGACAACAGATCTGGGACCAGGCTATAGGTGGAGACAACAGATCTGGGACCAGGCTATAGAAGGAGACAACAGATCTGGGACCAGGCTATAGAAGGAGACAACAGATCTGGGACCAGGCTATAGAAGGAGACAACAGATCTGGGACCAGGCTATAGAAGGAGACAACAGATCTGGGACCATGCTATAGAAGGAGACAACAGATCTGGGACCAGGCTATAGAAGGAGACAACAGATCTGGGAACAGGCTATAGAAGGAGACAACAGATCTGGGACCAGGCTATAGAAGGAGACAACAGATCTGGGACCAGGCTATAGAAGGAGACAACAGATCTGGGACCAGGCTATAGAAGGAGACAACAGATCTGGGTCCAGGCTATAGAAGGAGACAACTGATCTGGGTCCAGGCTATAGAAGGAGACAACTGATCTGGGACCAGGCTATAGAAGGAGACAACAGATCTGGGACCAGGCTATAGAAGGAGACAACAGATCTGGGTCCAGGCTATAGGAGGAGACAACAGATCTGGGACCAGGCTATAGACGGAGACAACAGATCTGGGACCAGGCTATAGAAGGAGACAACAGATCTGGGTCCAGGCTATAGAAGGAGACAACTGATCTGGGTCCAGGCTATAGAAGGAGACAACAGATCTGGGTCCAGGCTATAGAAGGAGACAACTGATCTGGGTCCAGGCTATAGAAGGAGACAACTGATCTGGGACCAGGCTATAGAAGGAGACAACAGATCTGGGACCAGGCTATAGACGGAGACAACAGATCTGGGACCAGGCTATAGAAGGAGACAACAGATCTGGGACCAGGCTATAGAAGGAGACAACTGATCTGGGTCCAGGCTATAGAAGGAGACAACAGATCTGGGACCAGGCTATAGAAGGAGACAACAGATCTGGGACCAGGCTATAGGAGGAGACAACAGATCTGGGAACAGGCTATAGAAGGAGACAACAGATCTGGGAACAGGCTATAGAAGGAGACAACAGATCTGGGACCAGGCTATAGGAGACAACAGATCTGGGAACAGGCTATAGAAGGAGACAACAGATCTGGGAACAGGCTATAGAAGGAGACAACAGATCTGGGACCAGGCTATAGAAGGAGACAACAGATCTGGGAACAGGCTATAGAAGGAGACAACAGATCTGGGACCAGGCTATAGAAGGAGACAACAGATCTGGGACCAGGCTATAGAAGGAGACAACAGATCTGGGACCAGGCTATAGAAGGAGACAACAGATCTGGGACCAGGCTATAGAAGGAGACAACAGATCTGGGACCAGGCTATAGAAGGAGACAACAGATCTGGGACCAGGCTATAGAAGGAGACAACAGATCTGGGACCAGGCTATAGAAGGAGACAACAGATCTGGGACCAGGCTATAGAAGGAGACAACAGATCTGGGTCCAGGCTATAGGAGGAGACAACAGATCTGGGACCAGGCTATAGACGGAGACAACAGATCTGGGACCAGGCTATAGAAGGAGACAACAGATCTGGGTCCAGGCTATAGAAGGAGACAACTGATCTGGGTCCAGGCTATAGAAGGAGACAACAGATCTGGGTCCAGGTTATAGAAGGAGACAACAGATCTGGGACCAGGCTATAGAAGGAGACAACAGATCTGGGACCAGGCTATAGGAGGAGACAACAGATCTGGGACCAGGCTATAGAAGGAGACAACTGATCTGGGACCAGGCTAGCATTACAAGGGATGTCAATTTGCTGGTCCGAATCATTTGGGTTGCCAGGAAAGGGGGTCTGATGTAATAATATGCCCACGCCATGCAGTGTCCTGCCCTGTTCACCTCCCTGAAGCATCTAGATATATCTGAATAGACCCTAAAACAGACACAGGAAGTCTATCTGCATCAGGCTGCATGATAATGTCAGAACTGCCGCCGGAATGCAGTGACAAGCTCTCAGACCAACGCTTGATTGGATCCTTATCATAGCAATGCTGTTCCTGATTGGATCGCTTATCATAACCATGGTCGGCTCTGTGCTAATGTTATGATATTCAGGTTACGTCCCAAATGAGCGACCTATTCCCTATATAGTGCACTACTTTTAACCAGAGCCCCTATTCCCTATATATAGTGCACTACTTTAGATCAGAGCCCTATTCCCTATATAGAGCACTACTTTTAACCAGGGCCCTATTCCCTATATAGAGCACTACTTTTAACCAGAGCCCATATTCCCTATTTAGTGCACTACTTTAGATCAGAGCCCTATTCCCTATATATAGTGCACTACTTTAGACCAGAGCCCTATTCCCTATATAAGTGCACTACTTTAGACCAGAGCCCTATTCCCTATATAGTGCACTACTTTAGACCAGGGCCCTATTCCCTATATAGTGCACTACTTTAGACCAGAGCCCTATTCCCTATATAGAGCACTACTTTTAACCAGAGCCCCTATTCCCTATTTAGTGCACTACTTTTGACCAGGGCCCCTATTCCCTATTTAGTGTACTACTTTAGATCAGAGCCCTATTCCCTATATATAGTGCACTACTTTAGACCAGAGCCCTATTCCCTATATAAGTGCACTACTTTATACCAGAGCCCTATTCCCTATATAGTGCACTACTTTAGATCAGAGCCCTATTCCCTATATAGTGCACTACTTTAGACCAGGGCCCTATTCCCTATTTAGTGCACTACTTTTGACCAGGGCCCCTATTCCCTATATAGTGCACTACTTTTAATCAGAGTCCCTATTCCCTATATAGTGCACTACTTTAAATCAGAGTCCTATGGGCCCAGGTCAGAAGCAGTGTACTACATAAGGAACCTGGTTCCATTTGCGACACAGCCTGATTATGAGCCCCGAACGCCTTGCCTGGATGAGGTAGCTGCTATCTGCAGTCTGGACTTTCCCATGGATAATAATCACGGAGTGGAACGTGTGTGTGGCAAAACTACAAAATAGCATTATGACCACAGGATAAAGTCACGCGAAGAGAGAGAGAGAGAGAGACGTGAGTGTTTTGAACGCCGTACCTCACGCAAACCCCCCCCCCCAAAAAAAAAATTCTGTCTGGGCCGTTGCAATTTGAGGTCTCGTCTGAGAGGAAGTGGGCTCACTTCTCAAAAGGAAAGAGGATACTGCTGTCGTGGTGCTCCCCTGTTTTGATTTCTACAATAGGGACCAATTCTCTATGAAATGGAATTGTCCATTCAAAAATACACACTATTTTAGTGTGTTTCCATTGAGAGAAATAACGCTCCCTGTATCAAATGTAATATTGTTATTTATCCATCAATGACAATATTGTACATGTAGATGTTTTTTAATAGAAATATTGGAAGGATGGATCATAAAATGTGTCCATATTGTTTGAACCTTGTTATGGAGGGAATTCTCTGGGAAGAGAATATCTCAGCTGAGCTCCAATGGTGCCCGGTGAACCACCTTGCTTGTCTGAACCCAGGATGGGCCGTCACAGCCTAACTCTGGCCCTGGGTTTCATCTGGACCCTAACTGCCCCTGGGACCAGGGCTGTGTGCTGTCCCTGTCCTGAGTTGTGGGCCTGGGGTGGGTTTGGAGCCATGCTTAGGGTTGGAGGTTCTGCTCGCACCGCTTTCCCATTCCCTGGCTTTTCCACGTCGGCCTCGCTCTGCAGCCTTGCTCCTGAGAAAAAGCAGACACCACCACCCCTCCTCCTCCCCTCCTCCCCTCTCCTCCTCCCCTCTCCCAGTTCTCTTTTCTGTACCTTTTCCTCTGGGGGGTTTTTATGGCAGCTCCTCTGTCTCTGACATATGACCTCTGCCATGCATTAGACAGCGTGTACACTATAATGCAACGTTAGAAATACAGAGCATGTGATTATATATTTATGTCCCATGTAGATATGTAATAGGAAGCATTACTTTCCAATCTCTGTCCATGCCAGTTTTCAGCAGTGATAACATTGTTGATTTATCCTCCCTAAAACGTATATACTTTAATCCAATTCACTTGGATATTTAGTACACTTGGATATTTAGGAAGGTAGGAAATCATCTCTGTGTAGTGTAGACCTCATTGGGCAATTTTTTTGTTAAAGCTTTCTACCTTGCATGAGTGCAGGTTTCTGCGAACTCTCTGCTCAACTATTGTCTTATGCAGTATGACATGTTGTAATTCTCTGTATACATTTCACTCATTTGCATGAAGACTATTTGTGCTGCTTGGCTGCCACCAAAATGAATGATTTTTTTTTTGTTTTTTAATGAACAAAGGGAGCTCAATGTTACTCGATTTACACTGGAAAGGTAAAAGGAAAAAAAAAGTTGTTGTTTAAAAACAACCTTTTGTTGTTAAAGGTTTGTGTCGTTTAGTTCCTGTGTAAAGGGTGTCCTCCTTTGTGGAGGAGATGTACCGTCGGACCTGATCCTAGATCAGATGTTGAGTCGATGTTTTAAAGGCCATCCTATCTGAGGGAGAGAAGCGTTATCCTGTCTTTTCATTGATCTTTATTCTCATTCGTCTTCGTTTATTCAACATTCAACACAAAGGGACTGCAGTTTAATATGAACTACGTCATTAAATCTGGTACAATAACTGTTGAACGTGTTTCCTGACAAATTAAAACAATACACATTATAATACAAATTATACAAATTATAAGGACTTATTTCACTTTTATTCAGAATATCTGGAGAGAAAAAAAAAATGTAATTATCCAGTTGTAATGCATGGACAGTAAGTCAGGGTGGAAGAGAGAGAGCAGTGTCCATAGATCTCCTGTGAACTCATCTCATGGCATATGAGCCCGTCAAGTAGGTCTATTTCTGTTCATGCCGTTACGAAGGATTTTGTGCCTTATTTGTTTGTTAAAAACAAAAAGAATTAACACATCAGCCATGAAGCCATGATTTTGACTGGCAGAATGTAGCACAGGGTGCCCTGATGTGTTCTTCTTAAAGTCCCAGTGCAGTCGACAATGTGAATTTCCTGTGTTTTATATTTATACATGTATATATATATTCCCACACTATGAGGTTGGAAGGATACTATGAAATTGTGAAAATGGTGATAATTCCCTTTTTTGTGTAAGAGCTGTTTCAAAAGACCGCCAGAAATTTCAGACTGTTTTTGGTGTGATGGAGTTTTGGCCTGCCTGGTGACATCACCAGCCGGTAAATTAGTTAATAGACCAATAAGAAACAGAGCTCCAAACCTCTCTGCCAATAACAGTTCATTTTCAGTTTCTCCCTCCCAACTCAGACCATTCCCAGACAGTCCTAGCAAAACTTTTGCCTGAGAAATGGCTTTTTGCTAAGTAGCTATTTTTGTTAATTTTTACCATTTTAATTAAAAACAATCACATTAAGGAACTTAATTTTTACCCCAAAATGATTTGATGTCGAGATAAAAATGGCTGAACTGGGTCTTTAAGTCCCCCTCTTGAGAGTCATGTATTATATATATAGTTTGTTTGTGAGTAGGATTTAAATGTTCTGGGCCAACAATCCATTCTCGGGTTTAAACACGCTCCCCCTCAAATCTATGGTCTGTCATTGGACGAACTCTGAACCTGCGGGCTCCCCTCTGCTGGTGAGAAGCACCGTTGGCTGCTGGAGATGAGGCACGTTGTTTTATGATGCGATCTGTCTTGTGTGTTTCAGCCCAAAATCCTATTTTTATGGCTTGCTTATACATTCCTGCTGCAAATGGTTTACATACCAAGGCAGGGAGCCTTCCTAAATCAGCTGGCAGGTCCAGGCAGCTGGGACAAGGAGGAAACCCTGTCATCGGGCCGCTCCGCACCGGATTAATGAACCCCAAATCGAGATAATAACATCTCTGCTTGACCCGGAGCACCGGATTACATCACTTTCACAGTAGTTCTATTTAGACTCTTGTCGTTCTCGGTACTCTGTGACCCTTTTCTCCCTCATTCTTTATGAAAGCCCAGAATGCAACACCCATTCATGAATGATATGGGTGTTTTTTCTCTTCAACCCGAGGGTCCTTCAACACCGTTCAAACATAGTTTGAGTAAAGGTGGAGAACTTCATCCCAAATGGCACCCTATTTCCGTAGAGCTCTGGTCAAAAGTAGTGCACTATGTAGGGAATAGGGTGCCATAGGGTGCCATAGGGCTCTGGTCAAAAGTAGTGCACTATGTAGGGAATAGGGTGCCATAGGGTTCTGGTCTAAAGTAGTGCACTATATAGGGAATAGGGTGACATAGGGCTCTGGTCTAAAGTAGTGCACTATATAGGGAATAGGGTGACATAGGGCTCTGGTCTAAAGTAGTGCACTATATAGGAAATAGGGTGTCATTTGGGACGTAACCTAAAAGTGGAGGAGTTAAAGGGTGCTGACTCAACCATTCAGAACCGGGCAACAATCTAGGCCAGTGTTCAGGAGGCCCCAGAGTGCAGCCACACAAATCCTCTGTTACCTACTCTGTTTTAAAACCTTGTTTCATTCATGTTAGCAGCTCATAAAGGGCCGCCCACTGCTTCGGCAGAAACAATCTAGGGCCTTCAGATTTTATACGACACACTCCTGTGAGCTCTAATCACGCTTTGGCTTTTTTTAGTAGACTCATTTGGCTTGATAAGAGATATGTAGAGGTCATGAACCGTCTCTTGACACTGCTATCAGAGTAATCCGACTTTCCATAAATAGCCAAAAACTCCCTGGACTGACTACTTTCGGTTTTGTTTATGTTGACGTAGCAAATTAGACAATAGCTCTTAACGTTTTCCTCTCCCCTTCGCCTCGGTGGAGAACTGCATCCTCGCACGTGGGAGAAAACGGTTCTTTAAAAAAGTCTTTATGAGTGAAAAGGATGTTACCTCATTAAAGAAAGGCACGTAAATCTGTCTACCTACTCAGCCTCACCACACCACATCTGTCCCGCCCCGCTCCCTCTAACCACTCATTGTTCCTCATGCCTACTCAGCCACGGAGCTTACACCCCATTTTATAGGCCATGCCGTTGACCTCACATGCTGTTTAGCCTCCCTTGAGTCCCTTCACTGTCCGCGGTGTCATGTTATGGTGGTTCCGACTGGAAAAGCATGTACAGTATTAGGCATTAGGTACTGTTATGGGAACATGGCTTGGAAGCACTTAAAACAAAGGAGGAAGACTTGATAGATACATTGGTGGGTGTCCAAAATAGCAACCTAATCCCTATGTAGTGCACTACCTTGGACCAAGGCCACATAGGGCTCATTGGACTGTGGTCAAAAGTAGTGCACTAAATAGGGAATACTATAGGTTTCCATTTTGGACCCAGACTTTGTATTAGTCGATGAGGCTCGTCCTATATTATATCAGAGAGAGGAGGAACTCCCTTGTCTCTGGGGTGAAATAGAAATCATTTAGATTCCTATAATATCTGTTCTCTTCGTCCCTGCTTGGTTTGACCGTCCCTCAGTACCAGTGTTTTGTCTTTTCTGAGGTATTTACGACCCAAAGTGCACCAGTGTTTCAGAGATGTTCCTAGAGTTTTTCTCTCCCACGGGACAAAGCGTCTCACAGTCAATAGATCAGTGTAAAATGGCTGTTACGTTTTAGTCGTGATATACTGGGACTCACCTATAACTGTGTGTCCAGGTCGGAATCTCTCTGTACGTGAAGACAGAAGCACTAAGGCCGTAGGCTAACACGCTGCACCAGACGCTTTCAATTACATCCTCATGTCCGCGTCCCAAATAGCATACTATTCCCTACATAGTGCACTATTTTTTGACTAGGGCCCATAGTCCACTATATAGGGAATAGGGTGCTATTGGGGACGTACTCTATTATATCTGTCAGGGGCCTTAAAGTATGTTCTTCATGAAAACAACGACTTGGAAGAAGAAAAAAAATCACTGAAGCCAACCAAGGATTGGATGTAAGAGGTTTGGATGTAAGAGGTTTGGATGTAAGAGGTTTGGATGTAAGAAGATTGGATGTAAGAGGTTTGGATGTAAAGAGGATTGGATGTAAGAGGTTTGGATGTAAAGAGGATTGGATGTAAGAGGTTTGGATGTAAGAAGATTGGATGTAAAGAGGATTGGATGTAAGAGGATCGGATGTAAGAGGTTTGGATGTAAAGAGGATTGGATGTAAGAGGTTTGGATGTAAGAAGATTGGATGTAAAGAGGATTGGATGTAAAGAGGATTGGATGTAAGAGGTTTGGATGTAAGAGGTTTGGATGTAAGAAGATTGGATGTAAGAGGTTTGGATGTAAAGAGGATTGGATGTAAGAGGTTTGGATGTAAGAAGATTGGATGTAAAGAGGATTGGATGTAAGAGGATCGGATGTAAGAGGTTTGGATGTAAAGAGGATTGGATGTAAGAGGTTTGGATGTAAGAAGATTGGATGTAAAGAGGATTGGATGTAAGAGGATCGGATGTAAGAGGTTTGGATGTAAAGAGGATTGGATGTAAGAGGTTTGGATGTAAGAGGATCGGATGTAAGAGGTTTGGATGTAAGAGGATTGGATGTAAAGAGGATTGGATGTAAGAGGATCGGATGTAAGAGGTTTGGATGTAAAGAGGATTGGATGTAAAGAGGATTGGATGTAAGAGGATCGGATGTAAGAGGTTTGGATGTAAAGAGGATTGGATGTAAGAGGTTTGGATGTAAGAAGATTGGATGTAAAGAGGATTGGATGTAAGAGGATCGGATGTAAGAGGTTTGGATGTAAAGAGGATTGGATGTAAGAGGTTTGGATGTAAGAGGATCGGATGTAAGAGGATCGGATGTAAGAGGATTGGATGTAAGAGGTTTGGATGTAAGAAGATTGGATGTAAAGAGGATCGGATGTAAGAGGATCGGATGTAAGAGGATCGGATGTAAGAGGATCGGATGTAAGAGGTTTGGATGTAAGAGGATTGGATGTAAGAGTTACATTGAGTTCCGTCATTGTTAACAAGAATTTGTTCTTAACTGACTTACCTAGTAAAATAAAGGTAAAATAAAAAATAAAAGCTGGATTTCAGAGGGATAGAAAGCAATAACTATTTTCTGAATGTGAAAGATGAGAACCCAAATGATTGAAGAGATGAAATATAAGAGGTACGCAGGGATCAGACATGGCATGGGGAGAGTTGAATGAATATCCCTGTAGGCAGGGAATAGCCTGTCCTGTCCACCCCACCACTGCAATAAAAGGGATTGTTAAAAACAGAGGACTAATACCAATGATCAGTAACGGCCGGCTGCACTAACAACATCCAAACAACAATTTCCTCGTGAGAAATGACTCCATCGACCATAACAAATAGACATTGTTACCATTTTTTTTTTTGTAAAGTCAAGTTGATCATCTCTGTGTTTTCTCAGCCAAAAAAGTCATTGATTTTTCAAGATGATATGCACCAGCACACAAGGAACAAACATCCTGACGGCACAGAAAACATGGCACCGTTTATCTTGATGAATCTCAAAAGCCATCCATCTCACTGAAGATGAAGAAGGTTTTCTCTGCTTGGAAATGTAATAACAAAATATTTCTAATGGCTCTTAGTTGTATTAAAGGCTGGTTATAAAAACCATACGGCCACCGTCATGGCAGGAGAAGGATACAGCTTCATTACTGTAGCAACATACATCACTTTCTGATAACATTAAAGGAAAGCTTCCTTTGTGTGGCTGCAATCTGTTCAGTGCCATTCTAATGGCGTCTGGCGTGAACCAGACAGAGGACGCTTTAAAGCCACACTCCATAGCCAGGGATACTTATCTGATGTCGTTGGAGCAACATGGACAACCATAGCTAGAGGCTATTGAATTACAGTCACCAGAATAGGTTAGGGTAGAGACAATATGTCATGTGCGAATGTAGGTCAGTTGAAACTACTCGAACGCAGCACTTTGACTCTAGCGACTGGCACTCAGTACAATACAATGTACATGGCACAAGGTTTTACTGAAAGGCAATGTGCTTTTGAAGGTTGACATTTCAGAAAACTCCTGCGAAGCTGAACTCTGAACTACTCTCAACTTTACCAAACAAGAGTAAGAATAGGCCAAATATAATGTTTACAACAGATCACTGATGAACTATTCACAATTCATGTCTGTAAAACATTGTTATAAATAGTATCTTCTGTCTGTGCCATTCAAGGCCTCAGACAAAAGAATAGGTTCTGGGAAAGTAAAAACCTTCTGTTTAACCTTTATTTAACACGGCAAGTCAGTTAAGAACAAATTATTAGTTACAATGACAGCCTACCCCCCGGCCAAACCTGGGCCAATTGTGCTCCGCCCTATGGGACTCCCAATCACGGCCGGTTGTGATACAGCCTGAAATCGAACCAGGGTCTGTAGTGACACCTCTAGCACTGAGATGCAGTGCCTTATACTGGGCCACTCGGGAGCCACTCAGCTTGCCTCAGTCTAAACACTAAATCAAGACAAAACAGCTAGATTTGACATTCCAACCGCTTCTCCAACTGCGTTTTTTAACTGTGTTTTGTTTATTTAACATTGTGTTGTAAAAGATGTCATCCGACTCCCAGCATAGGTCAGTTTGTGTACAGGCTTTGATGAACACCCCTCGGACCCCCCCCCCCCCCCCCCCCCCCGGCCCCTCGTTCCAATTCTAAATGGGGGTCTTTGATGTTTGTGGACGGTGCCTGTTGTTTTTGTTTGTATCAGGGCTTATCAGTGCAATGCTACAGCTCTCCCCCTCCATCCCCCCCCCCCCTCCCTCCCTTCTTCCCTCCCTCTCCCCCTCACTACCTCTGTCTGCCGGTCCCAGGGTCCTGGGCCCCAGGAGCACTCACTGGGCCAGCCCTCTGCTCTCCTCTCCTCTGGGGCAGGCCTTGCTGGGCCTGCTGCAGCCTGGGACCCCAGTGCCGCCAGACTCCCCCCTGATAAGGATGATGGATGGGCAGGTCTCTGGCTCCACCAAAGCCCGGCAGCTTCCTGGGAGCTGGAGATAGGTCCGCCATGGCAGGGGGCACAACGTCTTTATTTTGGAGTTGACCCTTAACCTCAACCTCACACAACCATCACTAGGCCCTATCCACATTCCCAGGAATGATTTGTTTGGTTCTCAAGATGATCATGAAACGAAGGAAAGTGAAGGATACCTCCTCACACGGCGAGCTTTATCCTTACACATTCATCGTTGTATAATTGCCTTCAGACATTGGTTTTCATCAAACAATATTTTTAATTATTATATATTTCATGTTTTTTTTTTAAAACAACATTTTTTTAGTTTATTATAAGTGAAGAAGAGGGAAGCATAGAAAAAAACAGTATAACAGTATGAAAGTATAATCACAGATCTAAGTGATGGGAAAAAAACCGTTGTGGCTAGAGCTGGCAACAGCTGCAGGTTTCAACCAAATCACAGCGTTTGTGTGGCTTTCTTCTCTCTCTGTGAGAGTTAATCATCCAAACCGTTCCTCTGCCGCACTTCAAATATTCACACAGAGACAGCTAAGAGACAGATCAGACACGGCTAAGAGAAGGCTAAGAGACGCCTAAGAGACGGCTAAGAGACGACTAAGAGACGACTAAGAGACGGCTCAGAGACGGCTCAGAGGCGACTAAGAGACGACTAAGAGACGGCTCAGAGACGACTAAGAGACGACTAAGAGACAGATCAGAGACGGCTAAGAGACAGATCAGAGACAGATCAGAGACGGCTAAGAGACAGATCAGAGACGGCTAAGAGACGTCTAAGAGACAGATCAGAGACGACTAAGAGACAGATCAGAGACAGATCAGAGACGGCTCAGAGACAGATCAGAGACGGCTAAGAGACAGATCAGAGACAGATCAGAGACGGCTAAGAGACGTCTAAGAGACAGATCAGAGACGACTAAGAGACAGATCAGAGACGACTAAGAGACGGCTAATAGACAGATCAGAGACAGATCAGAGACGGCTAAGAGACAGATCAGAGACGGCTAAGAGACGTCTAAGAGACAGATCAGCGACGACTAAGAGACAGATCAGAGACAGATCAGAGACGGCTAAGAGACAGATCAGAGACGGCTAAGAGACAGATCAGAGACGGCTCAGAGACAGATCAGAGACGGCTAAGAGACAGATCAGAGACAGATCAGAGACAGATCAGAGACGGCTAAGAGACAGATCAGAGACAGATCAGAGACGGCTAAGAGACAGATCAGAGACGGCTAAGAGACAGATCAGAGACAGATCAGAGACAGATCAGAGACGGCTAAGAGACAGATCAGAGACGGCTAAGAGACGTCTAAGAGACAGATCAGAGACGACTAAGAGACAGATCAGAGACAGATCAGAGATGGCTAAGAGACAGATAAGAGACGGCTCAGAGACAGATCAGAGACGGCTAAGAGACAGATCAGAGGCAGATCAGAGACGGCTCAGAGACAGATCAGAGACGGCTAAGAGACAGATCAGAGACAGATCAGAGACGGCTAAGAGACAGATCAGAGACGTCTAAGAGACAGATCAGAGACAGATCAGAGACGGCTAAGAGACAGATCAGAGACAGATCAGAGACGACTAAGAGACGACTAATAGACAGATCAGAGACAGATCAGAGACAGATCAGAGACGGCTCAGAGACAGATCAGAGACAGATCAGAGACGGCTCAGAGACAGATCAGAGACGGCTAAGAGACAGATCAGAGACGGCTAGAGACGTCTAAGAGACAGATCAGAGACGACTAAGAGACAGATCAGAGACAGATCAGAGACGGCTAAGAGACAGATCAGAGACGGCTAAGAGACAGCTCAGAGACAGATCAGAGACGGCTAAGAGACAGATCAGAGACGGCTCAGAGACAGATCAGAGACGGCTAAGAGACAGATCAGAGACAGATCAGAGACGGCTAAGAGACAGATCAGAGACGGCTAAGAGACAGATCAGAGACGGCTAAGAGACGTCTAAGAGACAGATCAGAGACGACTAAGAGACAGATCAGAGACAGATCATAGACGGCTAAGAGACAGATCAGAGACGGCTCAGAGACAGATCAGAGACGGATAAGAGACAGATCAGAGACAGATCAGAGACGGCTAAGAGACAGATCAGAGACAGATCAGAGACGGCTAAGAGACAGATCAGAGACGTCTAAGAGACAGATCAGAGACAGATCAGAGACGGCTAAGAGACAGATCAGAGACAGATCAGAGACAGATCAGAGACGGCTAAGAGACAGATCAGAGACAGATCAGAGACGACTAATAGACAGATCAGAGACGACTAAGAGACAGATCAGAGACGGCTAAGAGACAGATCAGAGATGGCTAAGAGACAGATCAGAGACAGATCAGAGACAGATCAGAGACAGATCAGAGACGGCTAAGAGACAGATCAGAGACGACTAAGAGACAGCTCAGAGACGACTAAGAGACAGATCAGAGACGGCTAAGAGACAGATCAGAGACAGATCAGAGACAGATCAGAGACGGCTAAGAGACAGATCAGAGACGGCTAAGAGACAGCTCAGAGACGACTAAGAGACAGATCAGAGACGGCTAAGAGACAGATCAGAGACAGATCAGAGACGGCTAAGAGACAGATCAGAGACGGCTAAGAGACAGATCAGAGACAGATCAGAGACGGCTAAGAGACAGATCAGAGACGGCTAAGAGACGTCTAAGAGACAGATCAGAGACGACTAAGAGACAGATCAGAGACAGATCAGAGACGGCTAAGAGACAGATCAGAGACGGCTAAGAGACAGATCAGAGACGGCTAAGAGACAGATCAGAGACAGATCAGAGACAGATCAGAGACGGCTCAGAGACAGATCAGAGACAGATCAGAGACGGCTCAGAGACAGATCAGAGACGGCTAAGAGACAGATCAGAGACGGCTAGAGACGTCTAAGAGACAGATCAGAGACGACTAAGAGACAGATCAGAGACAGATCAGAGACGGCTAAGAGACAGATCAGAGACGGCTAAGAGACAGCTCAGAGACAGATCAGAGACGGCTAAGAGACAGATCAGAGACGGCTCAGAGACAGATCAGAGACGGCTAAGAGACAGATCAGAGACAGATCAGAGACGGCTAAGAGACAGATCAGAGACGGCTAAGAGACAGATCAGAGACGGCTAAGAGACGTCTAAGAGACAGATCAGAGACGACTAAGAGACAGATCAGAGACAGATCAGAGACGGCTAAGAGACAGATCAGAGACGGCTCAGAGACAGATCAGAGACGGATAAGAGACAGATCAGAGACAGATCAGAGACGGCTAAGAGACAGATCAGAGACAGATCAGAGACGGCTAAGAGACAGATCAGAGACGTCTAAGAGACAGATCAGAGACAGATCAGAGACGGCTAAGAGACAGATCAGAGACAGATCAGAGACAGATCAGAGACGGCTAAGAGACAGATCAGAGACAGATCAGAGACGACTAATAGACAGATCAGAGACGACTAAGAGACAGATCAGAGACGGCTAAGAGACAGATCAGAGATGGCTAAGAGACAGATCAGAGACAGATCAGAGACAGATCAGAGACAGATCAGAGACAGATCAGAGACGGCTAAGAGACAGATCAGAGACGACTAAGAGACAGCTCAGAGACGACTAAGAGACAGATCAGAGACGGCTAAGAGACAGATCAGAGACAGATCAGAGACAGATCAGAGACGGCTAAGAGACAGATCAGAGACGGCTAAGAGACAGCTCAGAGACGGCTAAGAGACAGATCAGAGACGGCTAAGAGACAGATCAGAGACAGATCAGAGACGGCTAAGAGACAGATCAGAGACGGCTAAGAGACAGATCAGAGACAGATCAGAGACGGCTAAGAGACAGATCAGAGACGTCTAAGAGACAGATCAGAGACAGATCAGAGACGGCTAAGAGACAGATCAGAGACAGATCAGAGACGGCTAAGAGACAGATCAGAGACAGATCAGAGACGGCTAAGAGACAGATCAGAGACAGATCAGAGACAGAGACAGATCAGAGACGGCTAAGAGACAGATCAGAGACAGATCAGAGACTAAGAGACAGATCAGAGACGTCTAAGAGACAGATAAGAGACAGATCAGAGACGGCTAAGAGACAGATCAGAGACAGATCAGAGACAGATCAGAGACGGCTAAGAGACAGATCAGAGACAGATAAGAGACAGCTCAGAGACTAATAGACAGATCAGAGACGACTAAGAGACAGATCAGAGACGGCTAAGAGACAGATCAGAGACGGCTAAGAGACAGATCAGAGACAGATCAGAGACAGATCAGAGACGGCTAAGAGACAGATCAGAGACGGCTAAGAGACAGCTCAGAGACGACTAAGAGACAGATCAGAGACGGCTAAGAGACAGATCAGAGACGTCTAAGAGACAGATCAGAGACAGATCAGAGACGTCTAAGAGACAGATCAGAGACAGATCAGAGACGGCTAAGAGACAGATCAGAGACAGATCAGAGACAGATCAGAGACGGCTCAGAGACAGATCAGAAACGGCTAAGAGACAGCTCAGAGATGGCTCAGACACAGATCAGAGATGGCTCAGACACAGCTCAGAGAGCTTCAGTACTCATAGTTCCTCCATGCTCCCCTAAGGTGCGTGTACGAACACCCAAACATGATTTAGAAGTGTTTACCACGGCTCACTTAAACATTTACTTTTGTGCTCAAGGTGATGCTGAGAGTCTGAGATTTTTTTTTTCTTCTTCGTAAGTCTTGTTCTGTGGTTGAACTTTGTGACCCCCGGAGGTTTAAAATGGGGGTTTGGGTGTCTCAGCCTAAGTCCCAAATGGCACTCTAATCCCTATACAATGCACTACTTTTGACCAGAGACTAATGGGCCCTAGTCAAATGTAGTGTACTATTAAGGTAATAGGAAACCATTTGGGACTCAACCTCAGTTTACTCCTGGATGACATCTCTCTCCGAGTTCACCTGACATTTACTAGGCGGGAGAAGCTGGCTGCAGAAGGTGGTGTATCTGTGGCCCGACCTAGCCACACAGTCTCTTAAATGTGTACTTTTATTTATTTAACTTTTATTTTTAAACTAAAAGTTCATCAATATAATACCAGCACATTGTTTTGATCCAGTTCCTTTTCTTTACTGACTCTTAATTCATTACGGCTAAAGACTGGGACTGAGTTTCAAAGCCTACCGCAGAGTGACTTATTATCAGTGTTCGGATGGAAATGAACTACACAGATGTTTTGACAACAGTGGTTGGAATGTTATTCCGTTCTGGAGTTACTTCACTCGCTCTTACCGAGACACCGGTTCTAGCAAAAATGGATCTCTTCTCTTTAAAAAGAGTTCCTCCCCTCACCTCAGCTGTTAAGCCTTGGCACTGTGCAACACCTTGGACTTTAAGAGGTGCAATTAAAGAGAATTAGTGGAGAGAGATGGAGAGTAAGTGCCTAGTCTCCCACCTCAACTCTGTTTAGACCAAGGAGGATGTGTGATAGAGTATTTGTGTGTGTGTGTGTGTGTGTGTGTGTGTGTGTGTGTGTGTGTGTGTGTGTGTGTGTGTGTGTGTGTGTGTGTGTGTGTGTGTGTGTGTGTGTGTGTGTGTGTGGGTTGAGGGGGTGGGGGTCTCTAATGGGTTTTGCTGGGGCCCATTAAGACCCTTGGAAGAAAACAGCAGAGCGTGATTAGTGACTCTCTCAATGATATAATGATGGCTCTATTTAAGGGCTTGCAACCTAGGGTGTGTTTGTGTGTGTGTGTTCATCTGTGTGTGTGTGTGTGTGTGTGTGTTTGTGTGTTGTATGGTGTGTGTGTGTGTGTGTGTGTGTGTTCATCTGTGTGTGTGTTCATGTGTGTGTGTTCATGTGTGTGTGTGTTTGTGTGTTGTATGGTGTGTGTGTTCATGTGTGTGTGTGTGTTCATATGTGTGTGTGTTCATGTGTGTGTGTGTGTTCATGTGTGTGTGTGTTTGTGTGTTGTATGGTGTGTGTGTTCATGTGTGTGTGTTCATCTGTGTGTGTGTTCATATGTGTGTGTTGTGTGTTCATGTGTGTGTGTGTGTGTGTTCATCAAATCTAATCAAAATGTATTAGTCACAGGCGCCGAATACAACAGGTTACCTTACAATGAAATGCTTACTTACGAGCCCCTAAACAACAATGCAGTTTTAAAAAATACAGATACGAATAAGAGATAAAAGTAACAAGTAATTAAAAAGCAGCAGTAAAATAACAATAGCGAGACTATATACAGGGGCGTACCGAGACAGAGTCAATGTGCGGGGGCACCGGTTAGTTGAGGTAGTATGTACATGTAGGTAGAGTTATTAAAGTGACTATGCACAGATGACAACAACAGAGAGTAGCAGTGGTGTAAAAGAGGCAAATAGTCTGGGTAGCCATTTCATTAGATGTTCAGGAGTCTTATGGCTTGGAGTTAGAAGCTGTTTAGAAGCCTCTTGGACCCAGACTTGGCGCTCCGGTACCGCTTGCCGTGCGGTAGCAGAGAGAACAGTCTATGACTAGGGTGGCTGGAGTCTTTGACAATTTGTAGGGCCTTCCTCTGAATAGGTTGTGTGTGTTGTATGGTGTGTGTGTGTGTGTGTGTGTGTGTGTGTGTGTGTGTGTGTGTGTGTGTGTGTGTGTGTGTGTGTGTGTGTGTGTGTGTGTGTGTGTAAATGCTGGGTACTGATCTATGTGGTAACGTGCTGCTGTCTCCGAGGGGAGCTGTGAACCACGACAGACATGTTGACCGCTGCGACACGCTGACGGCCTCATCTCTCTGTAGAGTTAAGTGCAACAAAAAAACAAAACAGCAGAGCCACGAGACATCCCAACCAGCAACACTCTGTCATGAAGCCCTATACCATTTAGCCATGAGATGGGCTTTTAGATTCTTCTCTTACCAAGGTCTTTCCATTTTAAATCCGTTCACATTCAGGAAGTGACTTGAACATTAAGGGAACAGGTATAAAATCAAATGCTATTTGTCACATGTACCGAGTACAACAGTTGTAAGACCTTACAGTGAAATGCTGAATACAACAGGTAGTTGACCTTATAGTGAAAGTACAACAGTTGTTGACCTTACAGTGAAATGCTGAATACAACAGTTGTAGTAGAACATGCTGAATACAACAGGTGTAGGAACAGAAATGTGAATACAACAAAATCAGTGAAATGCTATTTGTCACATGTACCGAGTACAACAGGTAGTAGACCTTACAGTGAAATGCTGAATACAACAGGTGTAGTAGACCTTACAGTGAAATGCTGAATACAACAGGTAGTTGACCTTATAGTGAAATGCTGAATACAACAGTTGTAGTAGACCTTACAGTGAAATGCTGAATACAACAGGTGTAGTAGACCTTACAGTGAAATGCTGAATACAACAGGTGTAGTAGACCTTACAGTGAAATGCTGAATACAACAGGTGTAGTAGAACCTTACAGTGAAATGCTGAATACAACAGGTGTAGTAGACCTCACAGTGAAATACTGAATACAACAGGTGTAGTAGAACCTTACAGTGAAATGCTGAATACAACAGTTGTAGTAGACCTTACAGTGAAATGCTGAATACAACAGGTGTAGTAGACCTGACAGTGAAATGATGAATACAACAGGTGTAGTAGACCTTACAGTGAAATGCTGAATACAACAGGTGTAGTAGACCTTACAGTGAAATGCTGAATACAACAGGTGTAGTAGACCTTACAGTGAAATTATGAATACAACAGGTGTAGTAGACCTCACAGTGAAATGCTGAATACAACAGGTGTAGTAGACCTTACAGTGAAATGATGAATACAACAGGTGTAGTAGACCTTACAGTGAAATGCTGAATACAACAGGTGTAGTAGACCTTACAGTGAAATGTTGAATACAACAGGTGTAGTAGACCGTACAGTGAAATGATGAATACAACAGGTGTAGTAGACCTTACAGTGAAATGCTGAATACAACAGGTGTAGTAGAACCTTACAGTGAAATGATGAATACAACAGGTGTAGTAGACCTCACAGTGAAATGCTGAATACAACAGGTGTAGTAGACCTTACAGTGAAATGCTGAATACAACAGGTGTAGTAGACCTTACAGTGAAATGCTGAATACAACAGGTGTAGTAGACTTCACAGTGATATGCTGAATCAACAGGTGTAGTAGACCTTACAGTGAAATGCTGAATACAACAGGTGTAGTAGACTTCACAGTGATATGCTGAATCAACAGGTGTAGTAGACCTTACAGTGAAATGCTGAATACAACAGATGTAGTAGACCTTACAGTGAAATGATGAATACAACAGGTGTAGTAGACCTTACAGTGAAATGCTGAATACAACAGGTGTAGTTGACCTTACAGTGAAATGCTGAATACAACAGGTGTAGTAGACCTTACATTGAAATGCTGAATACAACAGGTGTAGTAGACCTTACAGTGAAATGCTGAATACAACAGGTGTAGTAGACCTTACAGTGAAATGCTGAATACAACAGGTGTAGTAGACCTTACATTGAAATGCTTACTTACAAGCCCTTAACCAACAATGCAGTTTTAAGAAAATACCTAAAAAAAGAAGAAGTAAGAGATAAGAATAACAAATAATTAAACAGCAGCATTAAATAACAATAGCAGGGCTATATACAGGGGGTACCGGTACAGAGTCAATGTGCAGGGGACACCGGTGTCGAGGTAATTCAGGTAATATGTACATGTAGGTAGAGTTGTTAAAGTGACTATGCATAGATAATAACAGAGAGTAGCAGCAGCGTAGAAGAGGGTGGGGGTGGGGGGGTACTGGGCCATTCGCACTACCCTCTGTAGTGCCTTGCGGTCGGAGGCTGAGCAGTTGCCATACCAGGGAGTGATGCAACCCGTAAGGATGCTCTCGATGGTGCAGCTGTAAAACCTTTTGAGGATCTGAGGACCCATGCCAAATCTTTTCAGTCTCCTGAAGGGGAATAGGTTTTGTCGTGCCCTCTTCACGACTGTCTTGGTGTGCTTGGACCATGTTAGTTTGTTGGTGATGTGGACACCAAGGAACTTGAAGCTCTCAACCTGCTCCACTACAGCCCCGTCGATGAGAATGGGGGCGTGCTCGGTCCTCTTTTTCCTGTAGCCCACAGTCATCTCCTTTGTCTTGATCACGTTGAGGGAGAGGTTGTTGTCATTGCACCACACGGTCAGGTCTCTGTCCTCCTCCTTATAGGCTGTCTCGTCGTTGAGGGAGAGGTTGTTGTCCTGGCACCACACGGTCAGGTCTCTGTCCTCCTCCTTATAGGCTGTCTCGTCGTTGTCGGTGATCAGTCAGCAGACTGAACGATGGTGTTGGAGTCGTGCCTGACAATGCAGTCATAAGTGAACAGGGAGTATAGGAGGGGACTGGGCACGTACAATGAATAGCATTCTCACATAGGTATTCCTTTTGTCCAGATTGGAAAGGGCAGTGTGGAGTATGATAGATATTGCATCATCTGTGGATCTGTTGGTGCGGTATGCAAATTGGAGTGGGTCTAGGGTTTCTGGGATAATGGTGTTATGTGAGCCGTGACCAACCTTTCAAAGCATTTCATGGCTACAGACGTGAGTGCTACGGGTCGGTAGTCATTTAGGCAGGTTACCTTAGTGTTCTTGGGCACAGGGACTATGGTGGTCTGCTTGAAACATGTTGGTATTACAGACTCAGACAGGGAGAGGTTGAAAATGTCAGTGAAGACACTTTCCAGTTGATCTGCGCATGCTTAGACTACATGTCCTGGTAATCCGTCTGGCCCTGCGGCCTTGTGAATGTTGACCTGTTTAAAGGTCTTACACACATCGGCTGCAGAGAGCGTGATCACACAGTTGTCCTGAACAACTGATGCTCTCATGCATGTTTCAGTGTTACTTGCCTCAAAGCGAGCATAGAGGCTATAGCTGTTTTCTTGTACATAACCCAACTAAAAGTGCTGCCAGATCATTGTAGGGTGGGGTCAGGGCCCATTATACCCTGCAAGGCACCCTGGGTAAAGCCCCTGGGGAAAGCCCCTGCAAAAGTGCCTACAAGGAGGTAGAAAGGGGGAAAGTCCCAGAGAGAACTACTGCAGTGCACTCCAATCAGCCCAGTACAGATCACTGGGGTGGCGTTGGAGGGCACAGAGGAGAGACTTGTTTCCGGTTCCTCTTCGACCAGGGGGAACATGGTGTGTCGCTGTATAATTTATCAGGACGTTTCAGCCAGAGTACTGGTATGTAGGAGCAGCCCCGCAGCCCCCATGCAGGCTATTAGGCCCCCCGCGTCCCCTACAGAGAGAGGCTCAGATAAGAGAAATGGAAAAACGAAGAGGAGGAGAAAGACATCTCTCCATCCACAGACTTCCTTCTCTTACTCCTCTGCTATCTTCTCCTTCGGTTGATTAGCCTCGAGGCTCAAGAGGCCTTGTTATCAACTTGGAGACGATAGAAGTTCATTGGCCACGATGTTGGAGTGATGGGGGGGGAGGGGGCGTCCTGGTGGATAGAATGGGGGGTTCCAGTCCTCAATGACCACAGGGTCTACTGTTTTTTTCTTTCGATCGTAACATTTTGATATGGGACTAATTCAGACCTGATCAAGTTTCAAGTTTTATTAGACTTATGTACAGGATACACATGGTATACAGTGTCCAACTAAATGCTTAATTGCAGGTTCCATCTGGACAATTCAACCAATAAGAAATAAGGAAAGATAAGAAAAGAAACATAAAGTAAATGGCTCAGTAGAATAGAATGAACCTTTTAGCATGTGCCACTAATTCAGACCTGATTCCGACCTGGTTAGGAACCTGTTGGGTGTTCCGACCTGGTTAGGAAGTCGTTGGGTGTTCTGACCTGGTTAGGAAGTCGTTGGGTGTTCTGACCTGGTTAGGAAGTCGCTGGGTGTTCCAACCTGGTTAGGAACCCGTTGGGTGTTCCGACCTGGTTAGGAACCTGTTGGGTGTTCCGACCTGGTTAGGAACCCGTTGGGTGTTCTGACCTGGTTATGAAGTCGTTGTGTGTTCCGATCTGGTTAGGAAGTCGTTGTGTGATCTGGTTAGGAAGTCGTTGGGTGTTCCGACCTGGTTAGGAAGTCGTTGGGTGTTCTGACCTGGTTAGGAAGTCGTTGGGTGTTCCGACCTGGTTAGGAAGTCGTTGGGTGTTCTGACCTGGTTAGGAAGTCGTTGGGTGTTCCGACCTGGTTAGGAAGTCGTTGGGTGTTCTGACCTGGTTAGGAAGTCGTTGGGTGTTCCGACCTGGTTAGGAAGTCGTTGGGTGTTCCGATCTGGTTAGGAAGTCGTTGGGTGTTCCGACCTGGTTAGGAAGTCGTTGGGTGTTCTGACCTGGTTAGGAAGTCGTTGGGTGTTCTGACCTGGTGAGGAAGTCGTTGGGTGTTCCGACCTGGTTAGGAAGTCATTGTGTGTTCCGACCTGGTTATGAAGTTGTTGTGTGTTCCGACCTGGTTATGAAGTCGTTGGCTGTTCCGATAAGGTTAGGAAGTCGTCGTGTGTTCCGATCTGGTTAGGAAGTCGTCGGGTGTTCCGACCTGGTTAGGAAGTCGTTGGGTGATCCGACCTGGTTAGGAAGTCGTTGGGTGTTCCGACCTGGTTAGGAAGTCGTTGGGTGTTCCGACCTGGTTAGGAAGTCGTTGGGTGTTCCGATCTGGTTAGGAAGTCGTTAGGTGTTCCGACCTGGTTAGGAAGTCGTTGGGTGTTCCGACCTGGTTAGGAAGTCGTTGGGTGTTCCGACCTGGTTAGGAAGTCGTTGGGTGTTCTGACCTGGTTAGGAAGTCGTTGGGTGTTCCGACCTGGTTAGGAAGTCGTTGGGTGTTCCGACCTGGTTAGGAACCCGTCGGGTGTTCCGACCTGGTTAGGAACTCGTTAGGTGGACTTGCTGTTCATTCAGTTACACTAGTTGAATATAACAGACAGTAACTCACCAATGAGAGAAGAGAACAACAAAAAACACTGTGGGCCCTGAGAACTGAACACAGACAAAGTGGCTAACAAATTGAACCCTATTCCCTATACAGTGCACTACTTTAGACAAGGGCCCATCCTTCAGAGGTGTCAGTTAGTTTCGTGGATTCACGTGACATTCAATTACACTATTTGAATATGTCAGTAACTGTAGAAAGACCTATATGGAAAGCAGCCGATGAGGACCAGTTCATAAGGACCCTTTCCTACACCACATGAATGAAGCCTGCTCTTGAACCTGCTTCAGAGATGCCAGTTAGTTTGCCTCATTATTTCCTCTCACACTTGTGATTCCTCAGTGGCTTCGGAGGAGCCCTCAGAGGGCGTCAAATTAACATAAACATTCCCAGTCTAGTGGGCCCTTGTCTGTTCTGTTCTGTTCTGTCTGTCTGTCTGTCTGTCTGTCTGTCTGTCTGTCTGTCTGTCTGTCTGTCTCTGTATGTCTGTCTGTCTGTCTGGTCTGGTCTTGTCTGGTCTGTCTGGTCTGGTCTGGTCTGGTCTGTCTGGTCTGGTCTGGTCTGTCTGTCTGGTCTGGTCTGGTCTGGTCTGTCTGGTCTGGTCTGGTCTGTCTGGTCTGTCTGGTCTGTCTGTCTGTCTTGTCTGCCTGTCTGTCTGTGTTTGTTTACTGCCTTAATAATTTTAGGGACACGTCACAGCTCAGCTGGAGTGTGTGTGTGTGTGTGTGTGTGTGTGTGTGTGCGTGTGCGTGTGTGTGTGCGTGTGCGTGTGCGTGTGCGTGCGTGCGTGCGTGCGTGTGTGTGTGTGTGTGTGCGTGCTTTTGTGTTCAGAGTTTTACTTCCCGTTTGAACGTCTTCATGTTTTAATGATCCAACGCTCAGAGGGCCTTGGGATCTGGTGAATATTGTCCGCTGTTTAGTCTACCAATCACCATGGTGACAAAGAGTCTGGGGGTGGGGTCAGGGAACGTTCTCCTCTCCTCAGCCTTGACTGAGACATACATATACATATACATACACACACACACCACCCCCTTGACAGGGAGCTCTGGTTAATTTAAAGGCCTGCTGACGTTGAAAGGTAATTCAGGGGAACATTATCAGGCACATTCTTACACTAACACATTCATACTCAACCTGTAAGAAATGTTGAGACAATGTGGGACGTATTACAGTGAATATATAAACACGTCACGTGAGACCTTTAGACGGCGGGGTTTGTGTTGATCTCTTGCAGCAGGTCAGAGGTGATAAATAGCAGCAAAAACCTAACGGCTACAGAGTCCGGGATGTCTTGATGAAGTTTACCTTTCTCAGTACTGCCATCTAGCGGGAAAGGATGTTGCAAGCAGCTCCAGGCATCTTCTACTAAGATATTTGGTCTCGGGATATTTCTTTGTCGGTTTCGGGAGATCGCATTCACGGTAAACGCTGATCCAATGTAGGCTGAATTTAAGCCGGTATTCAATCCGATGTGCTGTTATAGCGTAGCACACTGTACGGTTCACTCCGCGGGAGATGGCATTCACGGTGAACGCTGCGCATGTAGGCTGAAGCGTAAATTGCCTCTCAAAGTCAAGAGCAATGCGTTACTCTATAACACGTATCCTAATGTGTTTACAATAATAATACTATGTCATGTTT
This sequence comes from Oncorhynchus clarkii lewisi, assembly GCF_045791955.1. Classification (NCBI taxonomy): domain Eukaryota; kingdom Metazoa; phylum Chordata; class Actinopteri; order Salmoniformes; family Salmonidae; genus Oncorhynchus; species Oncorhynchus clarkii. The sequence goes on along the minus strand of NC_092156.1, from coordinate 5,847,459 downwards.
ATAGTCCCATAGAGACACATATTTATCTAGGTGGGTTTATCTCAACGACAGGGTTCAGTAATCACAGAATGTCGAATCACAGAATGTCGATCCCAAGATCCCCCCCCCCCCCCCCACCTTCACTCTTTATCTTTGAGACCATCTCTCTCTCTCTCTCTCTCTCTCTCTCTCTCTCTCTCTCTCTCTCTCTCTCTCACACACACACACACACACACACACACACACACACACACACACACACACACACACACACACACACACACACACACACACACACACACACACACAACTGCCCTGTCATTCCCTAGCCAGACAGACAGACAGTGAGTTCCAGATAGTGTGCTTGCCCCTGTGCCCCCTGCCTTGACCCCCTCCCCTCCTCTGCCCTCCTCCATCTCTCTCAGTGTGTGACAGTGTGTGATAGTGTGTGATAGTGTGTGTATAGGATTACATCCCACTGCCCCATCTTATCCTGGGGTGTAGTGGTTATCACCCCACTGCCCCATCTTAACCCTGGGTGTAGTGGTTATCACCCCTCTGCCCCATCTTAACCATGGGTATCACCCTGCTGCCCCATCTTAACCCTGGGTGTAGTGGTTTTCACCCTGCTGCCCCATCTTAACCCTGGGTGTCACCCCACTGCTCCATCTTACCCTGGGTGTAGTGGTTATCACCCCTATGCCCCATCTTAACCCTGGGTGTAGTGGTTATCATCCCTCTGCCCCATCTTAACCCTGGGTGTAGTGGTTATCACCCACTGCCCCATCTTAACCCTGGGTGTAGTGGTTATCACACATTGCCCCATCTTAACCCCGGGTGTAGTGGTTATCACCCGGCTGCCCCATCTTAACCCTGGGTGTAGTGGTTATCACCCCTCTGCCCCATCTTAACCATGGGTATCACCCTGCTGCCCCATCTTAACCCTGGGTGTAGTGGTTATCACCCTGCTGCCCCATCTTAACCCTGGGTGTAGTGGTTATCACCCTGCTGCCCCATCTTAACCCTGGGTGTAGTGGTTATCACCCTGCTGCCCCATCTTAACCCTGGGTGTAGTGGTTATCACCCCACTGCCCCATCTTAACCCTGGGTGTAGTGGTTATCACCCTGCTGCCCCATCTTAACCCTGGGTGTAGTGGTTATCACCCCGCTGCCCCATCTTAACCCTGGGTGTAGTGGTTATCACCCCTCTGCCCCATCTTAACCATGGGTATCACCCTGCTGCCCCATCTTAACCCTGGGTGTAGTGGTTATCACCCCGCTGCCCCATCTTAACCCTGGGTGTAGTGGTTATCACCCCACTGCCCCATCTTAACCCTGGGTGTAGTGGTTATCACCCTGCTGCCCCATCTTACCTCTGGGTGTAGTGGTTATCACCCCGCTACCCCATCTTAACCCTGGGTGTCACCCCACTGCCCCATCTTAACCCTGGGTGTCACCCCACTGCCCCATCTTAACCCTGGGTGTAGTGGTTATCATCCCGCTGCTCCATCTTAACCCTGGGTGTCACCCCGCTGCTCCATCTTAACCCTGGGTGTAGTGGTTATCACCCTGCTGCCCCATCTTAACCCTGGGTGTAGGGGTATCACCCTGCTGCTCCATCTTAACCCTGGGTGTAGTGGTTATCACCCCACTGCTCCATCTTAACCCTGGGTGTCACCCCGCTGCTCCATCTTAACCCTGGGTGTAGTGGGTATCACCCTGCTGCCCCATCTTAACCCTGGGTGTCACCCCGCTGCCCCATCTTAACCTTGCGTGTAGTGGTTATCACCCACCTTGGCTACTCCAAACTTGTTTTTTAAAGGAACGTTTCCCGAGGAAATGACTGATTGGGAGATAGGCTTGCAATATTCCGCGTTCGTAATTGGTGAAACTTAACAGAGATCCACAGAATTAATGGAATCTGTTTACATTGTATATCCTGGAACTATGGATATGAGTTGTCATATTGGATATGAAACACTATTAATACATACACTGCACTTATTTTATACATTCAGCTGGTTTAAATGCTGTAATTCCTAAGAAGGGTATTTCAACATCGTCTCACCACTGTGGTATGATGACTTGTCCCATCTGCGTGTAGTCACATGATGTCTCTAAATCTCTTACAGTACAGTGGGGCAAAAAAGTATTTAGTCAGCCACCGAGCCTCTTAAAGAAGAAGTTACAGGTCTGTGAGAGACAGAAATCTTTCTGTGGACTACATTCCCTATGTAGTCCACAGGGCTCTGGTCATTCCCTATGTAGCCCACAGGGCTCTGGTCATTCCCTATGTAGCCCACAGGGCTCTGGTCAAATAGCACCCGATTCCCTATATAGCCCACAGGGCTCTGGTCATTCCCTATATAGCCCACAGGGCTCTGGTCATTCCCTATGTAGCCCACGGGGCTCTGGTCATTCCCTATGTAACCCACAGGGCTCTGGTCATTCCATATGTAGCCCACGGGGCTCTGGTCATTCCCTATGTAGCCCACAGGGCTCTGGTCATTCCCTATGTAGTCCACAGGGCTCTGGTCATTCCCTATGTAGCCCACAGGGCTCTGGTCATTCCCTATGTAGCCCACAGGGCTCTGGTCATTCCCTATGTAGCCCACAGGGCTCTGGTCATTCCCTATGTAGCCCACAGGGCTCTGGTCATTCCATATGTAGCCCACTGCGCTCTGGTCATTCCCTATGTAGCCCACAGGGCTCTGGTCATTCTCTATGTAGTCCACAGGGCTCTGGTCATTCCCTATATAGCCCATTAGGGCTCTGGTCATTCCCTATGTAGCCCACAGGGCTCTGGTCATTCCCTATGTAACCCACAGGGCTCTGGTCATTCCATATGTAGCCCACGGGGCTCTGGTCATTCCCTATGTAGTCCACAGGGCTCTGGTTATTCCCTATATAGCCCATTAGGGCTCTGGTCATTCCCTATGTAGCCCATTAGGGCTCTGGTCATTCCCTATGTAGCCCACAGGGCTCTGGTCATTCCCTATGTAGCCCACAGGGCTCTGGTCATTCCCTATGTAGCCCACAGGGCTCTGGTCATTCCCTATGTAGCCCACAGGGCTCTGGTCATTCCCTATGTAGCCCACAGGGCTCTGGTCATTCCCTATGTAGCCCACAGGGCTCTGGTCATTCCCTATGTAGCCCATTAGGGCTCTGGTCATTCCCTATGTAGCCCACAGGGCTCTGGTCATTCCCTATGTAGCCCACAGGGCTCTGGTCATTCCCTATGTAGTCCACAGGGCTCTGGTCAAATAGCATCCTATTCCCTATATATCCCATTAGGGCTCTGGTCCAAAGTAGTGCACTATAAAGGGAATAGGGTGCCATTTGGGACGCAGAGGCCTCATTCAGTACGTAGCCAGCATAACGTGCCTCATCAATACAGATCAGCCCAGTCTCAGAGCAGCCCAGTCTCAGATCAGCCCAGTCTCACAACCAGGACGATTAGATTCCCTGAGAGATGGGGCTCAATGCTTTTCTTATTTCATTTTTTTATTTTTTTATTTTTTAGTAAATACTTTCTTAACACTTTTTTCCCCCCTTAAAACTGCATTGTTGGTTAAGGGCTTGTAAAGTAAGTATTTCACTGTAAGGTCTACTACACCTGTTGTATTCAGCATTTCACTGTGAGGTCTACTACACCTGTTGTAGTCAGCATTTCACTGTAAGGTCTACTACACCTGTTGTATTCAGCATTTCACTGTGAGGTCCACTACACCTGTTGTATTCAGCATTTCACTGTGAGGTCTACTACACCTGTTGTATTCAGCATTTCACTGTGAGGTCTACTACACCTGTTGTATTCAGCATTTCACTGTAAGGTCTACTACACCTGTTGTATTCAGTATTTCACTGTAAGGTTCTACTACACCTGTTGTATTCAGTATTTCACTGTAAGGTTCTACTACACCTGTTGTATTCAGTATTTCACTGTAAGGTTCTACTACACCTGTTGTATTCAGTATTTCACTGTAAGGTTCTACTACACCTGTTGTATTCAGTATTTCACTGTAAGGTTCTACTACACCTGTTGTATATGGCGCATGTGACGAATACAAATTAATTTGATTTGATCACAGGGAATGTTCCGCCCACTGGGATGGGCCAGCCGGATCCCGTGCAAAACTAGGTCTGCTTTCTCTCTCTGAGACTCACAACCCTGCTGCATTATACTGCATTATATACCGGCTGGTTTGAGCTGATTGTCTGAAAGCCGTGGTATATCAGACCGACAGTCATACCACGGGCAAAAGTACTTTTTACTGTTCTAATTACGTTGGTAATCAGTTTAGAATAGCAATAAGGCACCTCTGGGATTTGTGGTATATGGACAATATATCACAGCTAAGGGCGTAGTGCACTCAGCAGTGTTATTAGGAGAACTAGAGCCACAAAGGATAGTGGAGTACAGTGCAATACATATTAGCAGGGCTAGGCTGTGATAGTACAGTACAGTACATATTAGCAGGGCTAGGCTGTGATAGTACAGTACAGTACATATTAGCAGGGCTAGGCTGTGATAGTACAGTACATATTAGCAGGGCTAGGCTGTGATAGTACAGTACATATTAGCAGGGCTAGGCTGTGATAGTACAGTACATATTAGCAGGGCTAGGCTGTGATAGTACAGTACATATTAGCAGGGCTAGGCTGTGATAGTACAGTACAGTACATATTAGCAGGGCTAGGCTGTGATAGTACAGTACATATTAGCAGGGCTAGGCTGTGATAGTACAGTACAGTACATATTAGCAGGGCTAGGCTGTGATAGTACAGTACAGTACATATTAGCTGGGCTAGGCTGTGAAAGTACAGTACAGTACATATTAACAGGGCTAGGCTGTGATAGTACAGTACAGTGCATATTAGCAGGGCTAGGCTGTGATAGTACAGTACAGTACATATTAGCAGGGCTAGGCTGTGATAGTACAGTACAGTACATATTAGCAGGGCTAGGCTGTGATAGTACAGTACAGTACATATTAGCAGGGCTAGGCTGTGATAGTAGAGTACAGTACAGTACATATTAGCAGGGCTAGGTTATGATAGTACAGTACAATACATCTTAGCAGGGCTAGGCTGTGATAGTACAGTACAGTACATATTAGCAGGGCTAGGCTGTGATAGTACAGTACAGTACATATTAGCAGGGCTAGGCTGTGATAGTACAGTACACTACATATTAGCAGGGCTAGGCTGTGATAGTACAGTACATATTAGCAGGGCTAGGCTGTGATAGTACAGTACAGTACATATTAGCAGGGCTAGGCTGTGATAGTACAGTACAGTACATATTAGCTGGGCTAGGCTGTGAAAGTACAGTACAGTACATATTAGCAGGGCTAGGCTGTGATAGTACAGTACAGTACATATTAGCAGGGCTAGGCTGTGATAGTACAGTACAGTACATATTAGCAGGGCTAGGCTGTGATAGTAGAGTACAGTACAGTACATATTAGCAGGGCTAGGTTATGATAGTACAGTACAATACATCTTAGCAGGGCTAGGCTGTGATAGTACAGTACAGTACATATTAGCAGGGCTAGGCTGTGATAGTACAGTACAGTACATATTAGCAGGGCTAGGCTGTGATAGTACAGTACACTACATATTAGCAGGGCTAGGCTGTGATAGTACAGTACATATTAGCAGGGCTAGGCTGTGATAGTACAGTACAGTACATATTAGCAGGGCTAGGCTGTGATAGTACAGTACAGTACATATTAGCTGGGCTAGGCTGTGAAAGTACAGTACAGTACATATTAACAGGGCTAGGCTGTGATAGTACAGTACAGTGCATATTAGCAGGGCTAGGCTGTGATAGTACAGTACAGTACATATTAGCAGGGCTAGGCTGTGATAGTACAGTACAGTACATATTAGCAGGGCTAGGCTGTGATAGTACAGTACAGTACAGTACATATTAGCAGGGCTAGGCTGTGATAGTAGAGTACAGTACAGTACATATTAGCAGGGCTAGGTTATGATAGTACAGTACAATACATCTTAGCAGGGCTAGGCTGTGATAGTACAGTACAGTACATATTAGCAGGGCTAGGCTGTGATAGTACAGTACAGTACATATTAGCAGGGCTAGGCTGTGATAGTACAGTACACTACATATTAGCAGGGCTAGGCTGTGATAGTACAGTACATATTAGCAGGGCTAGGCTGTGATAGTACAGTACAGTACATATTAGCAGGGCTAGGCTGTGATAGTACAGTACAGTACATATTAGCTGGGCTAGGCTGTGAAAGTACAGTACAGTACATATTAACAGGGCTAGGCTGTGATAGTACAGTACAGTGCATATTAGCAGGGCTAGGCTGTGATAGTGCAGTACAGTACATATTAGCAGGGCTAGGCTGTGATAGTACAGTACAGTACATATTAGCAGGGCTAGGCTGTGATAGTACAGTACATATTAGCAGGGCTAGGCTGTGATAGTACAGTACATATTAGCAGGGCTAGGCTGTGAAAGTACAGTACAGTACATATTAGCAGGGCTAGGCTGAGATAGTACACAGTACAGTACATATTAGCAGGAATAGGCTGTGATAGTACAGTACAGTACAGTACAGTACAGTACATATTAGCAGGGCTAGGCTGTGAAAGTACAGTACAGTACATATTAGCAGGGCTATGCTGTGATAGTACAGTACATATTAGCAGGGCTAGGCTGTGAAAGTACAGTACAGTACATATTAGCAGGGCTAGGCTGAGATAGTACACAGTACAGTACATATTAGCAGGGCTAGGCTGTGATAGTACAGTACATATTAGCAGGGCTAGGCTGTGAAAGTACAGTACAGTACATATTAGCAGGGCTAGGCTGAGATAGTACACAGTACAGTACATATTAGCAGGGCTAGGCTGTGATAGTACACAGTACAGTACATATTAGCAGGGCTAGGCTGTGATAGTACACAGTACAGTACATATTAGCAGGGCTAGGCTGTGATAGTACAGTATAGTACATCTTAGCAGGACTAGGGACCAATAATAACACAACAAAGTTCAACAGATGATTTCCATTGTTGTCCTTTTGTTGGGGGAAGAGGGGAATGCAGCAAGGTTGGGAATTGCAGTGGCAACACACAAAGACAGACAAAAATTGTTGTTTGTTTCGTAAAATGAGCTAATTAGTACAGTTCAATTTCCTCATAAACAACTATGGACAGGTACATATCCCTTGTCTCACATACCCTTAATATATACAACAATCAATCCCTTGTCAAGCCTTAGTATTCTGTGTTTTCGTTAGTATTTTGGTGAGGCCAGGGTGTGACATGGGGATTTATGTGGGTGGTTTTGTCTGGGGTTGTTTGTAGTTATGGGATTGTGGTTAGAGTAGTACTCTAGGTAAGTCTATGGTTGCCTAGAATGGTTCTCAATCAGAGGCAGGTGTTTATCGTTGTCTCTGATTGGGAACCATATTTAGGCAACCATATTCTTTAGGTCTCTTGTGGGTGATTGTTCCTGTCTTTGTGTTTGTGGCACTAGATAGGACTGTTTCGGTTTTTCACGTTTCTGGTTTTGTAGATTGTTGTATTTTCATCTTTATTAAAGATGTACAAAACTAACCACGCTGCATTTTGGTCCGCCTCTTTCACCAGAAGAAAACCGTTACATCCCTAGTATATACAAACCAATCACAGTATGATACATAATACACACCATAGGGCAGACCATATGCTATCCCGGGGAATTTCCTTCTCAGCCACGTACTATAATCTTACGACTCACTTTTGCGCCACGCTACCATTTAGCTTCTTTTTTTCCCCAGTGAGAACTTGAAACTACCCATTGAAGGTATAAATTTCGACTTCTTAAAGATGATTAATAAAATGTTTTTCTCCATACCACTATTAAATCTAGAAGGAACAGCATCAGTTTCATCCTTTCTAGTGGAATAGTTATGGTTGTCCCGGACCCGAGTTAAAGTAGTGGCATAGGTTCCCGGGGATCATACTGTGGACAAGTTTATGAACAGGACGCCATTTAATCTGAGAGACTGTCTTCTCCACTTTGAACTATCTGAGGCTTTCAAAGTGGGAATGGTCAAGATGAGTACGTACCTTAAGTTTAAGAATAATCCTGACTAATTTGTTCTGAGATGTCTGCAATTTATTTTTTTAATGATCTTGGTGGCACTATTGTGCCAGGAAGAGCACGCAGAGTCAAAGTGGCACTGAACAAGAGCCACTGTCAATGACACCGTTGCATTCTTATCCAGCTATTTTGAGGTTCTAGAACCTAGTTCTATGGTTCTCTTTGGAGAGAACATTTTGTGCCATGCTCTCCCCCTGTCAGATGGTTATCTAGCACACATCCAAGATACCTAACAAGAGTCTTTTGCTGTGACTACTAAATCACCTACTACCACCTTAAAATCTGGAGATTTTCTCAGTGTCACTTTCTACACAAACAAGATTGGACTCTGTTTTTACAAGGTGAAGGACCATTTTTAGAGCCTTCCTCTGACATTGCCTAGTATAGAGGTCCTGGATGGCAGGAAGCTTGGCCCCAGTGATGCACTGGGCCGTACGCACTACCCTCTGTAGTGCCTTGTGGTCGGAGGACGAGCAGTTGCCATACCAGGGAGTGATGCAACCAGTCTGGATGCTCTCGATGGTGCAGCTGTAAAACCTTTTGAGGATCTGAGGACCCATGCCAAATCTTTTCAGTCTCCTGAAGGGGAATAGGTTTTGTCGTGCCCGCTTCACGACTGTCTTGGTGTGTTTGGACCATGTTAGTTTGTTGGTGATGTGGACACCAAGGAACTTGAAGCTCTCAACCTGCTCCACTGCAGCCCCGTCGATGAGAATGGGGGCATGCTCGCTCCTCTTTTTCCTGTAATCCACAATCATCTCCCTTGTCTTGATCACGTTGAGGGAGAGATTGTTGTCCTGGCACCACACGGTCAGGTCTCTGACCTTCTCCCTATAGGCTGTCTCGTTGTTGTTGGTGATCAGGCCTACAACTGTTGTGTCATTGGCAAATTTAATGATGGTGTTGTAGTCGTGCCTGGCTGTGCAGTCATGAGTGAACAGGGAGTACAGGAGGGGGCTGAGCACGCACCCCTGAGGGGGCCCTGTGTTGAGGATCAGTGTAGTAGGATGTCCCTTGGGGGCATCCGTACCTATGTAGGACATGCAAGGGTTAGGTTAATAAACAGGCTGGAGCTAGAACCTCGTGGTTGCGCGTCTTTATTTTAGATCATACTACATGGTGTCAGAAGTGGTTTTAAAATTCACATAAACGTGAAGGAGGTACCAAGTAAATCATACATTCAGGCTGTTTCAAAGCAGGGAGGGCACAGTGTTGGAGATAAAACAGCACATATCATTATTTTGCTAGGTAACGAGCAAGGACTAAGCTACTGCTAAGCAACATGTTGCAAGAGGAAGAAGCTGGCGGGATGGTGAGGCAGAGAGAGCTGTGAAAACAGTCAAGGGACTGCTGAAAAAGAACAAGGATCCATACAGGGCTCTGTTAGCTTACAGAGTTACACCACTGTATCATGGGCCGTCGCCTGCCGAGCTCCTGATGGGCAGGAGGCTGCGTTCCCCATTGCCTGTCTCGCCGGCTCAGCTTAAACCCCGATGGCCTAACAGAAAGGCCTTCGCTGAGAGGGACAAACGTCTGAAACAAACGCAAACTGGAGACTTTAATTGGAGACACTATGCTAAGGAGAGGCCAGAGCTGAACGAAGGTCAACGCGTGTGGATTACAAACCCAAAGACACCAGCAATAGTGCTGAGGAAAGCGGATGCCCCACTCTCCTATGTGGTGGACACAGGCTCAGAAGAGGTACGAAGGAACAAAACACACCTCAGAGCTCTTCCAGATCTACCAGCCACACAGACCGAGGCCACAGAAAATGCACAAAAAGAGGGTGAAGGAGAGAGAATGCTCACAGAGCCACAAGCGCGCCCAAAAAGGGATGTGAAGCCACCAGAGTGGCTGAAAGACTATGTTACATGAAGAGAAAACATACTGTTGGGGACCATACCCAGCAAAAAGAGACTGTTAACGTTCATACTGTGTGATTTAATGCTTTCATACTGTTTCAGGATGGGAAGTAGCATGTTAGAGAATAATACTGGTTTCCAAATTGCATTTCAGTTATGCTTCAGTGGTTATGCATGTTGAGTGTCTTGTTAGGACATGCAAGGGTTAGTTAATAAACAGGGCTAGAAGATGTAAAACAGCTCCAACACCTCCAACAGGATGTCCCTCTCCAACACCGCCAACACCGCCAACACCTAAAACAGGGCATCCGTACCTATGTAGGACATGCAAGGGTTAGGTTACCAGCTCCAACAAACAGGCTGGAGCTAGAACCTCGTGGTCGCGCGTCTTTATCCAACACTGCCAACACCTAAAACAGCTCCAACACTGCCAACACTTAAAACACCCCCAACACTACCAACACCTAAACAGCTCCAACACCACCAACACCTCCAACACTGCCAACACCTCCAACACCGCCAACACCTCAACACAAACACCTCCAACACAACACCGCCAACACCGCCAACATCTCCAACACCGCCAACATCTCCAACACCGCCAACACCGCCAACACCTAAAACAGCTCCAACACTGCCAACACCTAAAACACCTCCAACACCGCCAACACTGCCAACACTTAAAACACCGCCAACACTGCCAACACTTAAAACACCTCCAACACCGCCAACATCTCCAACACCGCCAACACCGCCAACACTGCCAACACCTAAAACACCTCCAACACTGCCAACACCTAAAACACCTCCAACACCGCCAACATCTCCAACACCGCCAACACCGCCAACATCTCCAACACCGCCAACACCGCCAACACTGCCAACACCTAAAACACCTCCAACACTGCCAACACTTAAAACACCCCCAACACTACCAACACCTAAACCAGCTCCAACATCTCCAACACTGCCAACACCTAAAACACCGCCAACACCTAAAACAGCTCCAACACTGCCAACACTTAAAACACCCCCAACACTACCAACACCTAAACCAGCTCCAACATCTCCAACACTGCCAACACCTCCAACACCGCCAACACCTAATACACCTCCAACACCGCCAACACCTAAAACAGCTCCAACACCTCCAACACCTCCAACACCGCCAACACCTAAAACAGCTCCAACACTGCCAACACTTAAAACACCCCCAACACTACCAACACCTAAACCAGCTCCAACACCACCAACACCTAAAACATCTCCAACACTGCCAACACCTAAAACAGCTCCAACACTGCCAACACTTAAAACACCCCCAACACTACCAACACCTAAACCAGCTCCAACACCACCAACACCTCCAACACTGCCAACACCTAAAACAGTTCCAACACCACCAACACTGCCAACACCTAAAACAGTTCCAACACAGCCAACACCTTCAACACAGCCAACACCTCCAACACAACCAACACTGCCAACACCACCAACACGCCAACACCTAAAACAGTTCCAACACCGCCAACACCTCCAACACAGCCAACACCTCCAACACAACCAACACTGCCAACACCACCAACACCGCCAACACCTAAAACAGTTCCAACACCACCAACACCTCCAACACCACCAACACCTAAAACAGCTCCAACACCTCCAACACAGCCAACACCGCCAACAACTCCAACACCTCCAACACCGCCAACACAGCCAACACCTAAAATATTTCCAACACCTCCAACACCGCCAACACCGCCAACACAGCCAACACCTAAAACAGTTCCAACAACTCCAACACTGCCAACACCGCCAACAACTCCAACACCTCCAACACCGCCAACACAGCCAACACCTAAAACAGTTCCAACAACTCCAACAACTCCAACACCTCCAACACCGCCAACACCTCCAACAACTCCAACACCGCCAACACCTCCAACAACTCCAACACTGCTATGCAGATATCTGCCAACGCTCGGTCTGATTGAATCAAGGCCTTATAAAATATTCTAAACAAAGATATCTTGATTGCGTATGTCTTCGACACACCCCAAAGTTAATACTTGGTGGAAGCACCTTTGACAGCAATTACAGCTGTAAATCATTTTGAAAAAGATTCTACTAACTGTGCACACAGTTAGGGAAACATATCTCTATTTATTTTTCTAAATAAATTCCTCATCCCAAGGTTAGGTATTCAGAAGTCTTCTAACTTTTTACCTGGGTGTTGCTCCTTTCATATTTCTTGTGATCCTGATAAACTCCCCAGTCCTTGCTGGTGACAAGCATACCCATAACATGATGCTGCCACCACAATACTTGAAAATAGAGATAATACTTTTTTCTGTCACAGGTTGTGTAAATCTACAGGGGGAAAAAAATCTAATTTAATCCATTTTTAAATTACATTTTAAGGCAGTAAAATGTGAAGTCCGTGCAACAGGTGTTCAGACCTTCACTCGGAGGCAATGTATTGGCCCTGAGGTTTTCTGAGGCCCGTTTGATATTGGACTGTTCTAATAATGATTGGTTGATTGATTGATGGCTGATTTACTCTCCTGTACATAAAGTAGCTGCTCTCTTCTAGGAAAGTTCAGTACTCTCCTCATCCTCTCTTCTCATCTTATTTTAGGTTTTCAGTTTAAACTGAATATGCTTTAGGCATCACCTTGTCGATACCCTGGTACTAAAACGCAATGCTTCAAAATGTGTAGAAACGTAATTTCACTTTGGGATTTGTTAATGATGGGAATATAACTCTATATGCACATTAGCAGAGGCACAGTCCCATCCGAGCATTTAGAAAATGAACACAGCTTCACATTAAAGTCGACAGGTCATCCTAGACTCCTAGTTGGAGTTTGCGTCAGTGCGGTCAGTCACAGATTTTAAACGAGTTTCCTGGCCTTTAACGGCCTCAACAGAAGCCTAGTGTGAGTGTTCTGAGGACTGAGGTTTGAGAACAAAGAGGACTACCGCAGGTCGGCCGGGTAGTCCCCAGCCTCTCCACCAATTAACATTCCTGCTACCTTTATGACCCGAACCTAGGCCCCTCCCCTTCACTCACACCTCATAAAAGTCACAAACATCAATTCTTGTAAACCATAACTGTCATTATAATCCCATTAAAAACAACCCGCAGAACAATTTACAGTGCCTGCCAGGCTAGAGGGATCCCCTCAGTTATAAAAACCCTCTAGCAAACAGCTTGCAGAACAAATGAGGAAGTTTATTGAGAGTAATTTGCCAAAATATGACACGATAGTGACACCACTGCTACTTTGGTCCCCTGGTTCTTGTTTTGTACCTGGCTTCTCCAGGGCCCTAACCCAAATGGCTCCCTAATCCCTACATAGTGCACTACTTTTCACCAGGGCCCATAGTGTCTTACTTTTGGCCATGGCCCATAATGCACTGCTTTTCACCAGGGCCCGTAGTGTTTTACTTTTGACCATGGCCCATAATGCACTGCTTTTCACCAGGGCACATAGTGGACTACTTTATGACCATGGCCCATAATGCACTGCTTTTCACCAGGGCCTGTAGTGCACTACTTTTGACCATGGCCCATAATGCACTGCTTTTCACCAGGGCCTGTAGTGTGATATGTAGGGAATAGGGATCCATTTGCGACGCAGACCAGTATTTCCATGAAAATGAGAACAGGGCTGACAGGGTGCCTTTTACGGAAACGCCACCTGGCTCCTTCCAACATTACTATTAGCATCATTAAGACCTCAAATCCTTCTGTGATTGGTCCAACCTGTTGGCCCGGCTTGAGCTCACATTCAGGGATTTTGAGGATCGACAATAGGGTTGGGCAGTTGGAATCAAGGAACACTGGCAGGCCAGAAATATGGGTGTCTCCAGAGGAAGTGACGTAAAGCAGTGGATGTACCGTCTCATGTCCTGTTTCCTGTCCAGGCCCAACTAGTCATCAGAATGACTTAATACAAAAGGCCATTCATACAGGAATACAAAACATTTGTCCGATTTAAGCATTTCAAAATGTATAGAACGATATATACTAAGTATACAAAATATTAAGAACAGCTGCTCGTTCCATGACATAGACCGACCAGGTGAATCCAGGTGAAAGCTATGATCCCTTATTGATGTCACTTGTTAAATCCACTTCAATCAGTGTAGATGAAGGGGAGGAGACAGGTTAAAGAAGGATTTTTAAGCCTTGAGACAATTGAGACTTGGATTATGTGCAACTCAATATTAGGAAGGTATTCCTAATGTTTGGTATAGTCAGGGTACAGTAGAACTACTCTATAATGCTTCTCTTCAGATATGGCCATTTTATACAGCTAAAGCTAACACACATTCATGTTGCCATGTCCCTATTCATGTTGACATGTCCCTGTTCATGTTGCCATGTCCCTATTCATGTTGACATGTCCCTGTTCATGTTGCCATGTCCCTAATCATGTTGCCATGTCCCTATTCATGTTGACATGTCCCTGTTCATGTTGACATGTCCCTGTTCATGTTGCTATGTCCCTATTCATGTTGACATGTCCCTGTTCATGTCCCTATTCATGTTGACATGTCCCTGTTCATGTTGACATGTCCCTGTTCATGTTGCTATGTCCCTATTCATGTTGACATGTCCCTGTTCATGTCCCTATTCATGTTGCCATGTCCCTATTCATGTTGCCATGTCCCTGTTCATGTTGCCATGTCCATATTCATGTTGCCATGTCCCTATTCATGTTGACATGTCCCTATTCATGTTGACATGTCCCTGTTCATGTCCCTATTCATGTTGCCATGTCCCTATTCATGTTGCCATGTTCATGTTGTCATGTCCCTATTCATGTTGACATGTCCCTGTTCATGTTGACATGTCCCTGTTCATGTTGCCATGTCCATATTCATGTTGCCATGTCCATATGTCCCTATTCATGTTGACATGTCCCTATTCATGTTGCCATGTCCCTATTCATGTTGCCATGTCCCTATTCATGTTGCCATGCCATGTCCCTATTCATGTTGACCATGTGCCATGTCCCTATTCATGTTGCCATGTCCCTATTCATGTTGCCATGTCCCTATTCATGTTGCCATGTCCCTATTCATGTTGCCATGTCCCTATTCATGTTGCCATGGGCCGTAGGGCTCTGGTCAAAAGTAGTGCACTGTGTGGAATGGGGTGCCATTTGGTACGAAGCACTGAAAGTCGACTGAACGTAGGCTTGGCTGACCACTAATCTCTAAAAGTAAAGACGAATGGGATAGTTTGTGTTTATTTGAAACAAATGTATTGAGCGAGTAGAATATAAGACAATTGTAAAAATCATTCAGTGAGGATTTCTCAGGCCAAAGTTAAGAGCACATTTTAGCTGAATAGTGACACCTTGTGGTCAGTGATCGTATCTTCTTACTCAAAACAGGAAGGAAGATGGATCATTGTAATGGATTGGGGCTGAATTTTTAAGACATTCTTGCATTCTTTTTAAAAACATAAAAACAAAATTGAAGCAAAACAAAACCATAGACAAAAGGCTGCAAAATGTGTATTTTTAAATGTTTGGGTCAATTTTTTTGGCAAAAGCTTATTTTAAATTAACTAAGTATAATATTATTGCATAATGCCAAACACAATGCCGAAATAAACCCTTAAACATTTCTAACCGCTTGTAGAGTTGAAAGGACTGGACAGATGTAAGCTCCGGTAGGCAAGATGGTGTTGAGCAATAGTGATAGTGATCAAACAATTTGATTTGATTTGATTTGATTTGATTTAGTGTTTAATTCAGTCTGGAGACAGGAGGGGACATTCTTCTTCAGAGAGGGGGCAGGGATGCTGGGAAGCCACATGGAGGAACGTTGCATATGAAGCTCCCTCTTTTTGTACCAACAAGGCCTCTTCGTTTTAACTCATCCTTCACCAGATACAAGAAGTTATTGGCTACCTCAGAGACTCTGGAACGAAACATGTGACAACACATCCTTAGCTTAGGGTTAGCCACTCCTGCGTCGTCTTGGCTGTGTGTTTAGGGTCGTTGTCCTGTTGGAAGGTGAACCTTCACCTCAGTCTGAGGTCCTGAGTGCTCTGGAGCAGGTTTTCATCAAGGATCTCTATGTATTTTGCTCCATTCATCTTTCCCTCGGTCCTGACTAGTCTCCCAGTTCCTTCCGCGGAAAACATCCCCACAGCATGATGCTGCCACCACCATGCTTCACCGTAGGGATGGTGCCAAGTTACTTCCAGACGTGACACTTGGCATTCAGGCCAAAGAGTTCAAAGAGTTTCATCAGACCAGAGAATCTTGTTTCTCATGGTCACAGTCCTTTAGGTGCCTTTTGGCAAACTCCAAGCAGGCTGTCATGTGTCTTTTACTGAGGAGTGGCTTCCGTCTGGCCACTCTACCACAAAGACCTGATTGGTGGAGTGCTGTAGAGATGGTTGTCCTTCTGGAAGGTTCTTCCATCTCCACAGAGGAACTCTAGAGCTCTGTCAGAGTGACCATCGGTTTCTTGGTCACCTCCCTGACCAAGGACCTTCTTCCCTGATTGCTCAGTTTGGCCTGGCGGCCAGCTCTAGGAAGAGTCTTGGTGGTTCTAAACTTTTTCCATTGAAGAAAGATGGAGGACACTGTGTTCTTGGAGACCTTCAATGCTGCATACGTGTTTTGGTACCCTTCCCCAGATCTGTTCATCAACACAATCCTGTCTCGAGCGCTACGGACAATTCGTTCGACCTCATGGCTTGATTTTTGCTCTGACATTCACTGTCAACTGTGGGACCTATATAGACAGGTGTGTGCCTTTCCAAACCATGTCCAATCAATTGAATTTACCACAAGTGGACTCCAATCAAGTTGTACAAACATCTCAAGGATGATCAATGGAAACAGGATGCACCTGAGCTCAATTTCAAGTCTCATAGCAAAGGGTCTGAATACTTATATAAATTTTTTTTTTTTTTTTGGAAAAATAATTTTTATTTTCATTTCACATTCAAATACAAATTCAGTACATAACGTTGTACATAACATGGATACTTACAAACAGTATCAACAAGTACCGTAACAATATAAGAATATCAAAACTCCTTAAAGAAAAGTGCTGTTCTGCAGAACCTTGCAGTATTATTGGCCTATATTCAAGATTAACATGCCTCTAACAATCTCCAAAAACAATACAAACAATTCTATAAATAAAAATTATACATATGCCAAAAACTGGATAAAATGTCAAATTTACAGGCGTTTACATTTCAATTGTACCTATGTAATACAATTATATATTGGTTATAAACACATTTACAATGACGGGTAAATCCCTTTCCATCTCTGTATTGCAATGCCCCCCTTATCTATTTCAAATTGTATTCTTTTCCAAACTTCCTGTTTTATAAATTGAACCAATCCCGTCGGTGACCACTTGAGGGTGTCATTAACTGCACCACATCTGGCCTCCCAAAGTTTGGTCTTGATAAGGGACACCAGAGTACTAATGCTAATAATTGCACCCTTTCCACATTTTTTATTTCAAGTTTGGCAACCCCTTCATAATCAATGTTTTTTAAAATCTCAAAAAATTGTGTGAGCAAAAGAACATTCCCATAAAACATGTGGAATTGTTTCGATTGCGGGAAAAATGTATTTAATACATTTTAGAATAAGTCTGTAACGTAACAAAATGTGGAAAAAGTCAAGGGGTCTGAATGCTTTCCGAATGCCTTGTTTCATGCTAACAGAATTCATGCTGTAGTCTAACTAGTTTCCAATAGGCTATCGTAAAGACGGAAATCAAATAAAGATGGCAGCTGTGTTGTTACCCCGCTTCAGCGGACTCAATGTCACTACTCAATGTTTACAGCAGCTCTACTGTCAACACTACTCAATGTTTACAGCAGCTCTACTGTCAACACTACTCAATGTTTACAGCAGCTCTACTGTCAACACTACTCAATGTTTACAGCAGCTCTACTGTCAACACTACTCAATGTTGACAGCAGCTCTACTGTCAACACTACTCAATGTTTACAGCAGCTCTACTGTCAACACTACTCAATGTTTACAGCAGCTCTACTGTCAACACTACTCAATGTTTACAGCAGCTCTACTGTCAACACTACTCAATGTTTACAGCAGCTCTACTGTCAACACTACTCAATGTTTACAGCAGCTCTACTGTCAACACTACTCAATGTTTACAGCAGCTCTACTGTCAACACTACTCAATGTTTACAGCAGCTCTACTGTCAACACTACTCAATGTTTACAGCAGCTCTACTGTCAACACTACTCAACAGACAACAGATAGACTAGAGACAGACTACAGATAGACAACAGACAGACTACAGATAGACAACAGACAGACTACAGATAGGCAACAGATAGACAACAGACAACAGAGACTACAGATAGACAACAGATAGACTACAGATAGACCAGTTAGAGTGTTAGGCCAGTAACTGAAAGGTTGCTGGTTCAAAAGCCTAATCCGACATGGTGAAAAATCTAATTTGCACCATGTGTACCTCTACTAGTTTGGCTGACGCTGGAAAACAACACATTTCACTGCACCTATCTGGTGTATCTGGTGTATCTGGTGTATCTGGTGTATCTGGTGTATGTGGTGTATCTGGTGTATCTGGTGTATGTGGTGTATGTGGTGTATCTGGTGTATGTGGTGTATCTGGTGTATCTGGTGTATCTGGGGTATCTGGTGTATCTGGTGTATCTGGTGTATCTGGTGTATCTGGGGTATGTGGTGTATCTGGTGTATCTGGTGTATCTGGTGTATCTGGTGTATGTGGTGTATCTGGTGTATCTGGTGTATCTGGTGTATGTGGTGTATCTGGTGTATGTGGTGTATCTGGTGTATGTGGTGTATCTGGTGTATCTGGTGTATCTGGTGTATCTGGTGTATGTGGTGTATCTGGTGTATGTGGTGTATGTGGTGTATGTGGTGTATCTGGTGTATGTGGTGTATCTGGTGTATCTGGTGTATCTGGTGTATGTGGTGTATGTGGTGTATCTGGTGTATCTGGTGTATGTGGTGTATGTGGTGTATGTGGTGTATGTGGTGTATCTGGTGTATGTGGTGTATCTGGTGTATCTGGTGTATCTGGTGTATCTGGTGTATGTGGGTATCTGGTGTATCTGGTGTATGTGGTGTATCTGGTGTATCTGGTGTATGTGGTGTATGTGGTGTATCTGGTGTATGTGGTGTATCTGGGGTATCTGGTGTATCTGGTGTATCTGGTGTATCTGGGGTATCTGGTGTATCTGGTGTATCTGGTGTATCTGGTGTATCTGGTGTATCTGGGGTATCTGGTGTATCTGGTGTATCTGGTGTATCTGGTGTATGTGGTGTATCTGGTGTATCTGGTGTATCTGGTGTATGTGGTGTATGTGGTGTATGTGGTGTATCTGGTGTATGTGGTGTATCTGGTGTATGTGGTGTATCTGGTGTATGTGGTGTATCTGGTGTATGTGGTGTATCTGGTGTATCTGGTGTATCTGGTGTATCTGGTGTATCTGGTGTATCTGGTGTATCTGGTGTATCTGGTGTATGTGGTGTATCTGGTGTATCTGGGGTATCTGGTGTATCTGGTGTATCTGGTGTATGTGGGGTATCTGGTGTATGTGGTGTATCTGGTGTATCTGGTGTATGTGGTGTATGTGGTGTATCTGGTGTATGTGGTGTATGTGGTGTATCTGGTGTATCTGGTGTATCTGGTGTATCTGGGGTATCTGGTGTATCTGGTGTATCTGGTGTATCTGGTGTATGTGGTGTATCTGGGGTATCTGGTGTATCTGGTGTATGTGGTGTATCTGGTGTATCTGGTGTATGTGGTGTATGTGGTGTATGTGGTGTATGTGGTGTATCTGGTGTATGTGGTGTATCTGGTGTATCTGGTGTATGTGGTGTATCTGGTGTATGTGGTGTATGTGGTGTATCTGGTGTATCTGGTGTATGTGGTGTATCTGGTGTATCTGGTGTATGTGGTGTATCTGGTGTATGTGGTGTATGTGGTGTATGTGGTGTATGTGGTGTATCTGGTGTATGTGGTGTATCTGGTGTATCTGGTGTATCTGGTGTATGTGGTGTATCTGGTGTATGTGGTGTATGTGACAATCCCAAAAAAAGTGTATTTTTATTTTTTAAAGATCCTGCATGCTGACCAAAGTAGAGTTGTGCTAATCATACAACTTTGTTTCAAACGTTCAGTCGTATCCACGTGCTATCTCTGTAGAGACTCCCGCCTTGCCTCCAAGCTAGCGAGCTTGCCCTTCCACTGTAAATACCAGTTGGATTCATTCACATGCTTTGAACTTGTTGAGAAATGCCTCGGCTAATGGCCAACAAGCTGCATTAACCAAAGACTAAAATATCATGCTTGTAAACAGAATATAGAGTTCAAAACCATATTAATAGATAGCTTTTAATAAATTATGTTTTGTTGTTACATTAAGCTGCCGAAAATGCTGTTATCCAGGTCATTTCCTTAGTAGGTGAGGTCAGAGGTCAACATGTAGGAGAAGTCAGAGACCAGGGATTATAGATGAGTTTTCCACTAGTAATTACCAGTTGGAGGTCCATTCAAGTGGATTTTTCCCAGTTCTATGTGGTAATTCTCACCTCCCACTTGGTTACGAACACAGCATGAGTTCAGACCTGCCTCATGCAGTGTTCGTAACCAAGTAGGAAGTGGAAAGGGTGAAAAAAACTTGTGGGTTCGAAATTCATTGCAGCCTTTTAAATATGTCAATCATTGCTTCTAGCCACACCCACCAAACAGAGCAAACGTACCTAAAAGTCTGTTCAAGAACGTTGAAGAACACTCAGAGGAAACGTGTTGTTCAGTACACGTTCAATTGAACGGAATGCACCCTGCGCCATCATGACAACATGCCTACCTACCAGGGCCACATTATAGAAAGTTGCAGATAGAACTGTATGAATAGAGCGATGTGAGTCCGTTATTCTACATGCCAGAGAGGAATGCTTGTTCTACATAGGCTATTTCTAACCTGATCGTTCCAAAACGCTGTGTCCTGCTCAGTGGTGACCTGTCATTCAGGCACAGAGCCCCACCTGTTTTGAGCCCCACATTTTTAGCTAGTTGTCTATTTTGCATGTTATTTTGGCAATAATATGTGTCACATATCAGTTTGCAAACAATTAAAAAAATATATACACTACCGGTCTAAAGTTTTAGAACACCTACTCATTCCAGGAGTTTTATTTATTTTCACTATTTTCGACATTGTAGAATAATAGTGAAGATATCAAAACTATGAAATAACACATATGGAATCATGTAGTAACCAAAAAAGTGTTAAACAAATCAAAATATGTTTTATATTTGAGATTCTTCAAATAGCCTTGATGACAGCTTTGCACACTTTTGGCATTCTCTCAACCAGCTTCACTGTTTCAATCCTTGTCATATGAAGAGAAATTATAGATGAAACATATCGGTGCTCATCGGAAATTGGACATAAACGTTACACAATAAGTTGGAAATCGCAAATTCAAAGGAATCAGTGTCTAACTGCAAGCGTTGCAAAGCCGTCACTAGCCTGCTATTCAGTGGAGTCGATGTGTGGTCCCAAATCTGGTTTAAAGGGTCTCTTTTCCAAGCTTAAAATGATAAACATTCACCATTGGCCATGCTGTCAAACCAGCATGATTTCTGCCGTGCTCAAAACAACTGTTGACTTGGAACGGGGACATCTGACACTACAGTGAGTTCAAGACAACTGGGGAAATACGCTTTTTTGAAAGGTCATCCAAATCAGAATTGTAAGTCGGGAATTCGGGCCTGAAGATCACTGACGTCATCATGATTCAGCATTGTTTTTTTTTCTGAGTTCCCAGTTGTCTTGAAAGCACCATAAATCCAGAGAATGCCAGACTTTGATGACAACGTTTGATGACAAAATGTGCCCACGAAGGACCACCGCGCCACCTTCCTGTTCAAGTGGGCACAGCAAGGTGAGTCCAAAATGTCTTGTATACTGCTACATAAAATATGTTCTATGCCAGGGAGATATGTATACTGTAGCTAATAAAGAAATACTAAGTGTATGTTGTGTAGTAAGATGTTAGTAGCCCATGTGCCTCACCCTAAAAATTTGGTCTATTTTCCGCTCTTAATTTCACCTACTGTTCTGACTTGGTGGTGCACATGTAGCCTATAACCAGTTTTAGGTTCTGGTTTGGTGTACAGGGAAAATACTGTAAGAATGGACAGGTTCTAAATTCTGTCGCTGCACATTTCAAAAGTGCTAAACAAATAGTTATATTGACTACGTCCATCCTAGCTCACTGATTAATGTCTTAGTCGAAATTACAGATGGCCTCTTATCTGCTTGTTGTCCCCTTATGCCATAGTTTGTACATCTCAATTGTCATTAGAAACCACATTTGTTTAAGCAAGTCAGCCATATCAGCATTAAATTAGGCTGAATTAACTGTTTCGCTGCCAGACAAGGCTCAACTGATAGCCAGCTGTAGTGGTGGATTCACTCCATGGTGCTGAAAAGAAAGCTGATGTTTGGGGGTTTGGGGGTGGGGTTACTTACGATTTTGGGCAGGGGGATTCCAAGTAATGGCGTACGTCCTACCACACCATCTTCAGAGATAGCTGCACACATGGAGATGTTTCCCCGACGTTGTCCATGCACTTGGATGGTCACCCGTTGGCCGATGAGTTTCCGCCCACAGAATCGAGTTCGGTTCGGCTCGGTTGAAGCCCGCTTTATCAACAAAGATATACCTAGTGGTTCACTGTAGCATCAAGCACCATCTAAAAATATATTTTGGTTAGTTATTTTGACAGTATAAAAATCTATCCTGATTGCCTAGTCACTTTTACACCTACCTACATGTACCTATTACCTCAATTACCTCCTACCCCTGCATGTTGACTCGGGTGGCTCATCCATCACAAGAGATGGCTCATTCATCACAAAATCAACTGATATTGCCAACTACTTCAAGGATTTTTTTCAAATAGCAAATTTCCGTAAAGTTAGCGTGGAAGAGGTGAAACAATGATTGTTGTCTATCAACAACGACAAGCCACCGGGGTCTGACAACTTGGATGGAAAATTACTGAGGATAATAGCGGACGATATTACCAATCCTATTTGCCACATCTTCAATTTTCAGGATGCAGTTTATCACAGTGCCATCCGTTTTCTTACTAAAGCACCTTATACCACCCACCACTGCGACCTGTATACTCTAGTCGGCTGGCCCTCGCTACATGTTCGTCGCCAAACCCACTGGCTCCAGGTCATCTACAAGTCCATGCTAGGTAAAACTCTGCCTTATCTCAGTTCACTGGTCACAATGGCAACACCCACCCGTAGCACGCGCTCCAGTGTATCTCACTGATCATCCCTAAAGCCAACAACTCATTTGGCCGCCTTTCCTTCCAGTTCTCTGCTGCCTGTGACTGGAACGAATTGCAAAAATCGCTGAAGTTGGAGACTTTTATCTCCCTCACCAACTTTAAACATCTGCTATCTGAGCAGCTAACCGATCGCTGCAGCTGTACATAGTCCATCGGTAAATGGCCCACCCAATTTACCCGCCTCATCCCCATACTGTTTTTATTTATTTACTTTTCTGCTCTTTTGCACACCAGTATCTCTACCTGCATATGACCATCTGATCATTTATCACTCCAGTGTTATCTGCTAAATTGTAATTATTCGCCTACCTCCTCATGCCTTTTGCACACAATGTACAGTGGGGCAAAAAAGTATTTAGTCAGCCACCAATTGTGCAAGTTCTTCCACTTAAAAAGATGAGAGAGGCCTGTAATTTTCATCATAGGTACACTTCAACTATGACAGACAAAATGAGAAAAAAAATCCAGAAGATCACATTGCAGGATTTTTAATGAATTTATTTGCAAATTATGGTGGAAAATAAGTATTAATAAGTTATTGGGATAGGGCTCTTAAGTAAGCATTTCACGGTAAAGTCTACTACACCTGTTATTTGAATTAAATTACCCCTACAGAAACATAATACTGTAGTTGCATATTTTACCACTAGGTGGTAGTAAACAGTCATTGGATAGGTTAACATCATGCTGCTCTCACTCAAGGGAAGGTTATAAAAAGGGAAGCCATGTAAACTATGTTTTTTTTTAAATGTAACCTTTATTTAACTAGGCAAGTCAGTTAAGAACAAATTCATATTTACAATGACGGCCTAACCCCGGGCCAAACCCTAACGATGCTGGGCCAATTGTGCGCCGCCCTATCGGACTCTCAATCACGGCCGGTTGTGATACAGCCTGGAATCAAACCAGGGTCTGTAGTGACACCTCTAAGCACTGAAATGCAGTGCCTTAGACTGCAGCGTCACACGGGAGACCGAATATTGGTGGTATTGACTAACGGTGGTGTGTAGACATGCAAAGGTAACAAGACTCACAAAAGAGTTAAGTTGGCAACAGACACTGTTTTGAACAACAAGCACACTCATTTAACATGCTTTTACAGTCTAAAGTAAAATTACAACACATTCATTACATTTTCTCAGCACAATTTAACAATTATTTCAAATTAATATAAATTCTTCCATAACTACATGCCACAACTTTTGAAAAAAAAAGATAAAATAAAACAATAAATAAATTAATATAATGTCAAAAGCTCAATGCATCGACACACCGTTGCTGGCAGGTGTATAAAATTGAGAACACAGCCGTGCAATCTCCATAGACAAACATTGGCAGAATGGCCCGTACTGAAGAGCTCAGTGATATTCAACGTGGCATCGACATAGGATGGCATCGACACCTTTCCAACAAGTCAGTTCATCAAATTTCTGCCCTGCTACAGCTGCCTCAACTGTAAGTGCTGTTATTGTAAAGTGGAAACGTCTAAGAGCAACAACGGCTCAGCCGTGAAGTGGTAGGCCACACAAGCTCACGGAACGGGACCGCCGAGTGCTGAAGCGCGTAAAAATCGTCTGTCCCCGGTTGCAACACTCACTACCGAGTTCCAAACTGCCTCTGGAAGCAACGTCACCACAAGAACTGTTTCGTTGGTAGTTTCATGAAATGGGTTTCCGTGCTCAAGCAGCCGGCTAGAGTGGTGTAAAGCTCGCCACCGTTGGACTCTGGAGCAGTGGAAAAGGGTTCTCTGGAGTGGTGAATCACGATTCACCATCTGGCAGTCCGACGGATGCCAGGAGAACGCTACCTGCCTGAATGCATGCCTAGTGCCAACTGTAAAGTTTGGTGTGTTATGTTTGTTCCTTATATAATGACAAACCGGAGCGTAGGTTTAACTACTTTTAATGAACATATACTTCAGCTAGAAAACTCCATGTTTAGCCATGCAAGGCATTCTTCAACCATCCGCATAGCCTGCTGGGTAACGTAGTCTAAATGTTATTAACACATAACAACACATGGTGAAGGCCCCTTAGTTCCAGTGAAGGGAAATATTAACGCTAATGTCACGTTCTGACCTTAGTTCCTTTGTTTTGTCTTTGTTTTAGTATGGTCAGGGCGTGAGTTGGGGTGGACAGTCTATGTTTGTTTTAGTATGGTCAGGGCGTGAGTTGGGGTGGACAGTCTATGTTTGTTTTAGTATGGTCAGGGCGTGAGTTGGGGTGGACAGTCTATGTTTGTTTTAGTATGGTCAGGGCGTGAGTTGGGGTGGACAGTCTATGTTTGTTTTAGTATGGTCAGGGTGTGAGTTGGGGTGGACAGTCTATGTTTGTTTTAGTATGGTCAGGGCGTGAGTTGGGGTGGACAGTCTATGTTTGTTTTAGTATGGTCAGGGCGTGAGTTGGGGTGGACAGTCTATGTTTGTTTTAGTATGGTCAGGGCGTGAGTTGGGGTGGACAGTCTATGTTTGTTTTAGTATGGTCAGGGCGTGAGTTGGGGTGGACAGTCTATGTTTGTTTTAGTATGGTCAGGGCGTGAGTTGGGGTGGACAGTCTATGTTTGTTTTAGTATGTTCCTTATATAACACACCATTGCGAGGTCCATACAGAAATGGTTTGTTGAGATCGGTGTTGAAGAACTTGACTGGCCTTGACAGAGCCCTAACCTCAACCCCATTGAACACCTTTTGGGATGAATTGAAACGCTGACTGCGAGCCAGGCCTAATCGCCCAACATCAGTGCCCGACCTCACTAATTCTCTTGTGGCTGAATGGAAGCAAGTCCCTCCAGCAATGTTCCAACATCTAGTGGAAAGCCTTCCCAGAAGAGTGGAGGCTGTTATAGCAGCAATGTTCCAACATCTAGTGGAAAGCCTTCCCAGAAGAGTGGAGGAGGTTATAGCAGCAAAGGTGGCACCAACTCCATATTAATACCAATGATTTTGTAATGTGATGTTCAACCAGCAGGTGGTGTAATTCATGACCAAAAGTATGTCAGACTAATTTTCACATTAAACACATTAAAAGTATGTGATGGTGAGTTGAGAAGACAATCAGAAATACTGTTACAACGTTTTTCAATTGACTGACACAGCCCCATATAAAAAAAAGTAAACATTGGCTGTTAATACTCTCTCTGTGTATTTTACGTTTTATTAGAAACTTAAGGTATACATAATATACCTTATATATATATATATAATTAAATACTTACTTGTAGGTTCTTTCCTCAGTAGGGGCTCGCAAGTAAGCATTTCACTGTAAGGTTGTACTCGTTGCGTGTGACTAATGTTGTACTCGTTGCGTGTCACTAATGTTGTACTTGTTGCGTGTGACTAATGCAATTTGATTTGATTTGATTCTCGGCAATGCAACAACTAATCAAATATAATATTACGAACATAAAGTAAATGGTTCAGTAGAATATAATATATTTTTGTAGCATAAGTATAATACAGGAATGCACAATTTATAGTCCAATATTTACACGTGTTTTGGGGAAGTGGAGATTGGGGGGGGGGGGGGGGGGGGCAAGTGTTTAAATTGTGAATTATTTAGCGATAATAGGAGTCAGGTAGAAGCAGTTGTGATGTATGTGTAGCATGAATGTATATTATATTTGTGTCTATCTGTATAGGGGGGAAACACACACACACACGCACGCACACGCACACACACACACACACACACACACACACACACACACACACACTGTGTTCTTTTGGTCATCTTTCTGGTAGGGAGGGAGGCTGAGTAGCACTATCTGTACCCGACATGTATGACACACCCTGCCCTGATAACTGTTCCTCCTCACACTGGGAGGAGTTGATTGCAGGAACATCCCACAGACAGACATCACACCGGGAGTTCACTGTTCATAACCTCCCCATCAGAGGACCTATATTCAGAACTGAAACACATCAACTCCACTGTAACTGTAGCCTAAGTCAGGAAGCAAACTGTGTTAGCAAAACAGTAACAAAAAAATATATAGAACTGCAGGAAATTAGCTTTAAAAGTGCTAAATTCTCTTTCTCAGCCTCATGGCAGAAATGTGTAGAATAGCATAAGGCCTATACTCCCTCACTCGTCAGTATCTGGTTACAGGAACATCCCACAATTCACTGGGAGTTTATTGTTTATAACCTTCCCAACACAGGAACTAGCTGAATTCCAAACCAAAACACACCAACTCCATTCGACCTGGCCATACAGTACCTCCCCATTAATAAACTCTTAACACTGCAACACACCTACATGCACAATTAGACAAATAGTATATTTTCTGCTAAAAGAAACCAACACATTTTGGTCATTAAATACCAACTCTACATACACTAACTCTATCAAAACTGTGGCTTGGTTCTAGTCTGTGGTTGGGTTCTAGTCTGTGGTTGGGTTCTAGTCTGTGGTTGGGTTCTAATCTGTGGCTGGGTTCTGGCTTGCTGCCTATAACTGTGATCCTACAAACTGTGTGATTAAAACTAACTAACTACACTGGGTTCCAAAATGGGTTCCAAAATGGGTTCCAAAATGTTCTTCAGCTGTCCCCATAGGAGAACCCTTTTTGATTACCGGTGGAACCCTCTTGGGCTTGAATTAGAACCCTCTGTGGAAATGGGTCTATCTTGAACCCAAAAGGGTTCTACCTGGAACCGAAAAAGGGACAGCCAGAGAACCATTTTAGGTTCTAAGAGTGTATCACACTGTGTGGAATGATTGACTTTTAGCTGATTCCTCTTCAACCTATTCTATTTGTGTAGATTTTAACAGACTTTTTCCAAAATGGTGTCTGTCACTTTCCACCATACAAGGAAACTGACCTTTTCCAGATTGGCGGCTACCAGCTTCAGAGACTAAAGGGAGGAGCTGCACCTATTTTGCATAGTTCCTGGATAGTCCGGACCGGACAAATTTCCCAGAGAGGAACTTTAAAAACTTCAGTGAACACGATCTTTATTTTAGTGACCTTGAGTCTATCTCAGCTATCCTTGAACCTGATTTAGCTTTGAGGCTTTTTGCAGATGTTTTCTTCATTGCTATTGTGGATAATTATGCTCCCATCAAAAACATTAAGGGCTAAAGGTAGATTTAATGCCCGGTACTGTCACGTTCTGACCTTTATTTCCTTTGTTTTGTATTTAGTTAGTATGGTCAGGGCGTGAGTTGGGGTGGGCAGTCTATGTTTGATTTTCTATGATTTGGGGATTTCTATGTTTCGGCCTAGTATGGTTCTCAATCAGAGGCAGGTGTCATTAGTTGTCTCTGATTGAGAATCATACTTAGGTAGCCTGGGTTTCACTGTTTGTTTGTGGGTGATTGTCTATGTTGATTACTTGTTTCAGCACAGTTCTCATTAGCTTCACGGTTGTTATTTCGGTTATTGTTTTTGTATAGGGTTTCAGTGTTCAGTGTTTTCTTTATTAAAATTAATGATGAACACATACCACGCCGCATTTTGGTCCTCCGATCCATCTCGCCTCTCCTCTTCAGATGAAGAGGAGGACGACCGTGACAGGTACACTCCAGAATGATCAAATGTAATTCATGAAAGAGATGACGCTTGGGTCAAGGCCAGGAACATAGGCTTAGACTGACAAACTTCTAAGCAACTGAGGAACCATTGTGTCTTTCTGACAAATCAGAAAGGTCTGATTATTATGTAACCGCTCTTTTGGGTTGTAAATGGGAGTCCGGCTAAATTCTGGATGTCACGATCGTCGTAAGAACATTCTGACCAAAGCGCAGCGGAATATGGGTTCCACATATTTATTGAAGTAAAGAACAAATGAAACATGATGTCAATGAAGTGCTCACAGGCAACTACACATAAACAAGATCCCACAAAACACAGTGGGGAAATGGCTGCCTAAATGTGATCCCCAATCAGAGACAGCGATAAACAGCTGCCTCTGATTGAGAACCATACCAGGCCAACATAGAAATAAACAAGCTAGATTACCCACCCTAGTCACACCCCGACCTAACCAAAAATAGAGAATAAAAATAATCTCTATGGTCAGGGCGTGACTCTGGACAACTGTCAATTCCCTGAAGGATTCTACTTCCTCCTCTCTGCCACAAGAAATGTATTCAGACACTGGCATCATTATGAGAAAAAAAAATGCTATGATTGATGCCTTGAATCACCATTTATTTCAGCTGGCTATCTCTCTGGCATGATGACTCCTTGCTGTCCGTGCTGCTGCTCCAGTTTCAACTGTTCTGCCTGTGATTATTATTGTTTGACCATGCTGGTCATTTATGAACATTTGAACATCTTGGCCATGTTCTGTTATAATCTCCACCCGGCACAGCCAGAAGAGGACTGGCCACCCCTCAGAGCCTGGTTCCTCTCTAGGTTTCTTCCTAGGTTCCTGCCTTTCTAGGGAGTTTTTCCTAGCCACCGTGCTTCTACATCTGTATTGCTTGCTGTTTGGGGTTTTAGGCTGGGTTTCTGTACAGCACTTTGAGATATCAGCTGATGTACGAAGGGCTTTATAAATACATTTGATTTGATTTGATATGAAATAACTTCTAAGTCTATTCACAATGATATTGGGGCTGGATGCTGATAGGGGGAAACTTGCTGAATGACCAGAGAAATTATAGTCAAAGCTTTTCTTTACGGCTATTTACAGAAACAATAAGTTGTGGATTCTTTGCTAGCAATAGACAAGAAATCCACGGGGGAGGGGGGGAGGTCGTTCGAATTGGATCACGGTCTGCTTAAGTGTGCATCACCCGTCATTGGCAGCTCAATAACTAACATGTTTGATTTAGCATTGTTATCAGAATATATTACTAAAGTATGGAAATCAGCTCTTGTGCTGCCGCTACATAAGGACAGGGATCTTAATCATTATCGCCCCATTTCATGGCTTCCTAGTCTAGCTAAGATTCTAGAATCCTTGGTAAAAATGTACAACTTTGCTTGTTTTTATCTGAGAAATGTATTTTTTTTAATGTTATCCAAACAGGGTTTAGACCTGGTCATAGCACTATTACAGCAACCACGTTAGTTGTTAATTATCTTGTCAACGCCTTAGACACTCAAATGAATTGTGTTGATTTGTTTGTAGACCTGTTTCTGTTGATCGTGCTATTTTATTGAATAAGTTGTCCTCGATAGGTCTGAGCTCTGATGCCTGTTCATGGTTTCATCATTATCTTGGTGACAGAACTCAGGCCATTGTGATTGTCTGAATTTTTTGGTGTACGTAATGGGGTACCACAGGGGTGTATTCTGGGATCTGTTCTCTTCACCGTTTATATAAACACTATTGGTCAATCTGTTTTAAAAAATCAACTTCATCTACTGTATAAACACTGAGTATACAAAACATTGCTCTTTAAATAAAATAGACTGACCAGGTGAATTCAGGTGAAAACTATGATCTTGTATTGCATTAATTCGTTAAATCCATTTCAATCAGTGTAGATGAGACAGGTTTAAGAAGGATTTTTAAGCCTTGAGACATGGATTGTGTATGTGTGCAAATCAGAGGATGAATAGGCAAGACAAAAAATGTAAACGCCTTTGAACAGGGGTATGGTGCCAGGCACACCGGTTTGTGTCAAGAACTACAACGCTGCCGGGTTCTTCACCCTCAACAGTCCACCACCCAAAGGACATCCAGCCAATGTGACACAATTGTGGGAAGCATTGTAGTCAACATGGGCCAAGCATCCATGTGGAATGCTTTCAACACCTTGTCCATGCCACGACGAATTGAGGCTGTTCTGAGTGAAAAAGACGGGGGTGCAAATCATATTGGGAAGGTGTTCCTAATGTTTGGTATACTCAGTTTATACAGGACATTCGGAAACCTGTATTTGGGGACTTTCTCCCATTCTTCTCTGCAGATCCTCTCAAGCTCTGTCAGGTTGGATGGGGACTTTCTCCCATTCTTCTCTGCAGATCCTCTCAAGCTCTGTTAGGTTGGATGGGGACTTTCTCCCATTCTTCTCTGCAGATCCTCTCAAGCTCTGTCAGGTTGGATGGGGAGTTTCTCCCATTCTTCTCTGCAGATCCTCTCAAGCTCTGTCAGGTTGGATGGGGACTTTCTCCCATTCTTCTCTGCAGATCCTCTCAAGCTCTGTCAGGTTGGATGGGGACTTTCTCCCATTCTTCTCTGCAGATCCTCTCAAGCTCTGTCAGGTTGGATGGGGAGTGTCGCTGCACAGCTGTTTTCAGGTCACTCCAGAGATGTTCGCTGGGTTTCAAGTCCGGGCTCTGGCTGGGCCACTTAAAGACATTCGGAGAGTGTTCAGAGAGCCACTCCTGCATTGTCTTCAAATCAAATCAAATCAAATGTATTTGTCACATACACATGGTTAGCAGATGTTAATGCGAGTGTAGCGAAAGGCTTGTGCTTCTAGTTCCAACAATGCAGTAATAACCAACGAGTAATCTAACCTAACAATTCCAAAACTACTACCTTATACACACAAGTGTAAAGGGATAAAGAATATGTACATAAAGATATGAATGAGTGATGCTACAAAACGGCATAGGCAAGATGCAGTAGATGGTATCGAGAACAGTATATACAGTGCCTTGCGAAAGTATTCGGCCCCCTTGAACTTTGCGACCTTTTGCCACATTTCAGGCTTCAAACATAAAGATATAAAACTGTATTTTTTTGTGAAGAATCAACAACAAGTGGGACACAATCATGAAGTGGAACGACATTTATTGGATATTTCAAACTTTTTTAACAAATCAAAAACTGAAAAATTGGGCGTCCAAAATTATTCAGCCCCTTTACTTTCAGTGCAGCAAACTCTCTCCAGAAGTTCAGTGAGGATCTCTGAATGATCCAATGTTGACCTAAATGACTAATGATGATAAATACAATCCACCTGTGTGGAATCAAGTCTCCGTATAAATGCACATGCACTGTGATAGTCTCAGAGGTCCGTTAAAAGCGCAGAGAGCATCATGAAGAACAAGGAACACACCAGGCAGGTCCGAGATACTGTTGTGAAGAAGTTTAAAGCCGGATTTGGATACAAAAATATTTCCCAAGCTTTAAACATCCCAAGGAGCACTGTGCAAGCGATAATATTGAAATGGAAGGAGTATCAGACCACTGAAAATCTACCAAGACCTGGCCGTCCCTCTAAACTTTCAGCTCATACAAGGAGAAGACTGATCAGAGATGCAGCCAAGAGGCCCATGATCACTCTGGATGAACTGCAGAGATCTACAGCTGAGGTGGGAGACTCTGTCCATAGGACAACAATCAGTCAGTCGTATATTGCACAAATCTGGCCTTTATGGAAGAGTGGCAAGAAGAAAGCCATTTCTTAAAGATATCCATAAAAAGTGTCGTTTAAAGTTTGCCACAAGCCACCTGGGAGACACACCAAACATGTGGAAGAAGGTGCTCTGGTCAGATGAAACCAAAATTGCACTTTTTGGCAACAATGCAAAACGTTATGTTTGGCGTAAAAGCAACACAGCTCATCACCCTGAACACACCATCCCCACTGTCAAACATGGTGGTGGCAGCATCATGGTTTGGGCCTGCTTTTCTTCAGCAGGGACAGGGAAGATGGTTAAAATTGATGGGAAGATGGATGGAGCCAAATACAGGACCATTCTGGAAGAAAACCTGATGGAGTCTGCAAAAGACCTGAGACTGGGACGGAGATTTGTCTTCCAACAAGACAATGATCCAAAACATAAAGCAAAACCTACAATGGAATGGTTCAAAAATAAACATATCCAGGCGTTAGAATGGCCAAGTCAAAGTCCAGACCTGAATCCAATCGAGAATCTGTGGAAAGAACTGAAAACTGCTGTTCACAAATGCTCTCCATCCAACCTCACTGAGCTCGAGCTGTTTTGCAAGGAGGAATGGGAAAAAATTTCAGTCTCTCGATGTGCAAAACTGATAGAGACATACCCCAAGCAACTTACAGCTGTAATCGCAGCAAAAGGTGGCGCTACAAAGTATTAACTTAAGGGGGCTGAATAATTTTGCACGCCCAATTTTTCATTTTTTGTTTGTTAAAAAAGTTTGAAATATCCAATAAATGTCGTTCCACTTCATGATTGTGTCCCACTTGTTGTTGATTCTTCACAAAAAAATACAGTTTTATATCTTTATGTTTGAAGCCTGAAATGTGGCAAAAGGTCGCAAAGTTCAAGGGGGCCGAATACTTTCGCAAGGCACTGTATGTACAGCTGCAGCGATCGGTTAGCTGCTCAGATAGCTCAAGGATGATCAAGTAGAGCAGGTACAACAGGTATAATGTGTATGTTTATTTTGTATATACAGGGCACATTTGTAAAAGAGACCTAGGTCTCAATATGTCTTCCCTGCTAATAGAAAGGTTGAATAAAAATAAAAATAAAAATGTCTGACTGAGGGCAATATTGACACACCCAACAATAGGATTTGTGATAGTTACACGATTCTTTAGCTTGTACTTGTGAAACATTGTATTATAAACAATTTTTTATACGTTTTTTTCCAGTGCAAAAAAACAGTAAGGCTTTTGAATGTTTAGAACAGCGAAAAATGTAAATTATTTTGTATAAAAAGAAAATAATTGAAAATCAGTGACTACTACCACTAGGTGGGGCTTCGATTGATTTATCCACGAGAGTTTTCTTTTCAAACTGTTTTCACATAAATAGTCCAGCTGATATTGTTCAACGCGTCGGCACAATTACCGCCCTTTTAAATACTCTGGTTCTATAGATCACCTGTGTTTACATCTCTTCTAATCTATCTAACATCTTCGTTTCCTTCAAAATGTCGTACATTCCGGAACTTTTTATAAGAGTAAAACTTTGTTTTTCAAATAACCAATTGTAAAATACTCTCCTGTGTTCTTCTTTAAAAAAATACCTTCATACAGAAGTAAAATTTTCAATACTATACATATGAGTATCAGATACGTAACAATCAGCAGTTTTGAAGAGTACACTGACTCCCCCCCTCTCCATCTGCTCAACAAGTAGCATTTTCACACACCCATTGTATTTGTTCCAGAACGTTCCCGGTCAGGCAGTATAGCATGCCTGTGGTGGAAAAACTGAGTAACAGTAGCAGTAGTCTATCTCCGTCTGTTCTCTCTGGCCTACTCCTGACCCCCTTTCACTGGCCTGCTCCTGACCCCTTTCACTGGCCTGCTCCTGACCCCCTTTCACTGGCCTGCTCCTGACCCACTTTCACTGGCCTGCTCCTGCTCCTGACCCCTTTCACTGGCCTGCTCCTGACCCACTTTCACTGGCCTGCTCCTGCTCCTGACCCCTTTCACTGTCCTGCTCCTGACCCCTTTCACTGGCCTGCTCCTGACCCCTTTCACTGGCCTGCTCCTGCTCCTGACCCATTTCACTGGCCTGCTCCTGGCCCCCTTTCACTGGCCTGCTCCTGACACCTTTCACTGGCCTGCTCCTGACGCCTTTCACTGGCCTGCTCCTGCTCCTGACCCCCTTTCACTGGCCTGCTCCTGACCCCTTTCACTGGCCTGCTCCTGACACCTTTCACTGGCCTGCTCCTGCTCCTGACCCCCTTTCACTGGCCTGCTCCTGCTCCTGACCCCTTTCACTGGCCTGCACCTGACCCCTTTCACTGGCCTGTTCCTGACCCC
Organism: Oncorhynchus clarkii lewisi; assembly: GCF_045791955.1. Classification (NCBI taxonomy): domain Eukaryota; kingdom Metazoa; phylum Chordata; class Actinopteri; order Salmoniformes; family Salmonidae; genus Oncorhynchus; species Oncorhynchus clarkii. The sequence continues at coordinate 5,812,485 of NC_092156.1, read as the reverse complement.
TTTCACTGACCTGCTCCTGACCCCTTTTCACTGGCCTGCTCCTGACCCCTTTCACTGGCCTGCTCCTGCTCCTGACCCCCTTTCACTGGCCTGCTCCTGCTCCTGACCCCTTTCACTGGCCTGCTCCTGACACCTTTACTGGCCTGCTCCTGCTCCTGACCCCCTTTCACTGGCCTGCTCCTGCTCCTGACCCCTTTCACTGGCCTGCACCTGACCCCTTTCACTGGCCTGCTCCTGACCCCTTTCACTGACCTGCTCCTGACCCCTTTTCACTGGCCTGCACCTGACCCCTTTCACTGGCCTGCTCCTGACCCCTCTTCACTGGCCTGCTCCTGACACCTTTTCACTGGCCTGCTCCTGACCCCTTTTTACTGGCCTGCTCCTGACCCCTTCGCTGGCCTGTTACTGACAGTCTGCCCTAATAACCAACTAAGGGATCCTCCAAAAAAGCAGGGCCCTGAATTTATCCTGACCACCAGCACCTAGTTATAGCTTATAATAGTTATAGCTTGTAACTACATAGGACCAACTCCAGGCACTAGTTATAACATATAAGTACATGGCTCCCAATCCAGGGCCTAGTTATAGCTTATCTCCATAGTATCCAACCCAGGGCCTAGTTATAGCTTATCTCCATAGTATCCACCCCAGGGCCTAGTTATAGCTTATCTCCATAGTATCCACCCCAGGGCCTAGTTATAGCTTATCTCCATAGTATCCACCCCAGGGCCTAGTTATAGCTTATCTCCATAGTATCCACCCCAGGGCCTAGTTATAGCTTATCTCCATAGTATCCACCCCAGGGCCTAGTTATAGCTTATCTCCATAGTATCCACCCCAGGGCCTAGTTATAGCTTATCTCCATAGTATCCACCCCAGGGCCTAGTTATAGCTTATCTCCATAGTTTCCACTCCAGAGACTTATACAGTGCATTCGGAGAGTAACCCTTATTCTAAAGTGGATAACATATGTTTATTTCCTCATCACACAATACCCCATAATGACAAAGTGAAAACAGTTTTTTAGAAAAGTTTGCAAATGTATTAAAAATTTTAAAAACAGAAATACCTTATTTACATAAGTATTCAGACCCTTTGCTATGAGACTCGAAATTGAGCTCATTGATCATTCCATTGATCATCCTTGAGATGTTTCTACAACTTAATTGGAGTCCACCTGCGATTGGATATGATTTGAAAAGGCACACACCTGCACACACCTATATAAGGTCCCACAGTTGATAGTGCATGTCAGAGCAAAAACCAAGCCATGAGGTCGAAGGAATTGTCCACAGAGCTCCGAGACAGGATTGTGTTGAGGCACAGATCTAGGGAAAAGTACCAAAAAATGTCTGCAGCATTGAAGGTCCCCAAGAACACAGTGGTCTCCATCATTCTTAAATGGAAGAAGTTTGGAACCACCAAGACTCTTCCTAGAGCTGGCTGCTCGGCCAAACAGTGCAATCGGGGAGAATGGCCTCGGTCAGGGAGATGACCAAGAACCCAATGCTCATTCTGACAGAGCTCCAGAATTCCTTTGTGGAACATCTCTGGAGGGACCTGAAAACAGCTGTGCAGCAACGCTCCCCATCCAACCTGACAGAACATGAGAGGATCTGCAGAGAAGAATGGGATAAACAAGAAGACATGATGCTGTAATCGCTGCCAAAGGTGCTTCAACAAAATACTGAGTAAAGGCTCTTAATACTTATATAAATGTGATATTTCAGTTGCTGTTTTTTTTTTTTTTGCAAAAACAACAGAAAAACGGTTTTTACTTTGTCATTGTAGGGTATTGTGATGTCATTATGGGGTATTGTGATGTCATTATGGGGTATTGTGATGTCATTATGGGGTATTGTGTGTAGATTGATGGGTGGAAAAAACAATGTAATCCATTTTAGGATAAGGCAGTAATGTAACAAAATGTGGAAAAAGTCAAGGGGTCTGAATACTTTCCGAATGCACTGTAACTACATCGTGTCTACTCCAAGGACTAGGTATAACTTCATAATATCCACTCCAGGAACTAGTTATAACGTATAACAAACAACATAGTTTACACTCCAGGGACTAGTTATAACTAGATAGTATTCACTCCAGGGACTAGTTATAACAACATAGTATCCACTCCAGGGACTAGTTATAACTACATAGTTTACACTCCAGGGACTAGTTATAACTACATAGTATCCACTCCAGAGACTAGTTATAACTACATAGTATCCACTCCAGGGACTAGTTATAACTACATAGTATCCACTCCAGGGACTAGTTATAACTACATAGTATCCACTCCAGAGACTAGTTATAACTACATAGTATCCACTCCAGGGACTAGTTATAACTACATAGTATCCACTCCAGAGACTAGTTATAACTACATAGTATCCAATCCAGGGACTAGTTATAACTACATAGTATCCACTCCAGAGACTAGTTATAACTACATAGTATCCACTCCAGGGACTAGTTATAACTACATAGTATCCACTCCAGGGACTAGTTATAACTACATAGTATCCACTCCAGGGACTAGTTATAACTACATAGTATCCACTCCAGGGACTAGTTATAACTACATAGTATTCACTCCAGGGACTAGTTATAACTACATTGTATCCACTCCAGGGACTAGTTATAACTACATAGTATCCACTCCAGGGACTAGTTATAACTACATAGTATCCACTCCAGGGACTAGTTATAACTACATAGTTTACACTCCAGGGACTAGTTATAACTACATAGTATCCACTCCAGAGACTAGTTATAACTACATAGTATCCACTCCAGGGACTAGTTATAACTACATAGTATCCACTCCAGAGACTAGTTATAACTACATAGTATCCACTCCAGGGACTAGTTATAACTACATAGTATCCACTCCAGAGACTAGTTATAACTACATAGTATCCAATCCAGGGACTAGTTATAACTACATAGTATCCACTCCAGGGACTAGTTATAACTACATAGTATCCACTCCAGGGACTAGTTATAACTACATAGTATCCACTCCAGGGACTAGTTATAACTACATAGTATTCACTCCAGGGACTAGTTATAACTACATATTATCCACTCCAGGGACTAGTTATAACTACATAGTATCCACTCCAGGGACTAGTTATAACTACATAGTATCCACTCCAGGGACTAGTTATAACTACATAGTATCCACTCCAGGGACTAGTTATAACTACATAGTATACACTCCAGGGACTAGTTATAACTACATAGTATCCACTCCAGGGACTAGTTATAACTACATAGTATCCACTCCAGGGACTAGTTATAACTACATAGTATCCACTCCAGGGACTAGTTATAACTACATAGTATCCACTCCAGGGACTAGTTATAACTACATAGTATCCACTCCAGGGACTAGTTATAACTACATAGTATCCACTCCAGGGACTAGTTATAACAACATAGTATCCACTCCAGGGACTAGTTATAACTACATAGTATCCACTCCAGGGACTAGTTATAACTACATAGTATCCACTCCAGGGACTAGTTATAACTACATAGTATCCACTCCAGGGACTAGTTATAACTACATAGTATCCACTCCAGGGACTAGTTATAACTACATAGTATCCACTCCAGGGACTAGTTATAACTACATAGTATCCACTCCAGGGACTAGTTATAACTACATAGTATCCACTCCAGGGACTAGTTATAACTACATAGTATCCACTCCAGGGACTAGTTATAACTACATAGTATCCACTCCAGGGACTAGTTATAACTACATAGTATTCACTCCAGGGACTAGTTATAACTACATAGTATCCACTCCAGGGACTAGTTATAACTACATAGTATCCACTCCAGGGACTAGTTATAACTACATAGTATCCACTCCAGGGACTAGTTATAACTACATAGTATCCACTCCAGGGACTAGTTATAACTACATAGTATCCACTCCAGGGACTAGTTATAACTACATAGTATCCACTCCAGGGACTAGTTATAACTACATAGTATCCACTCCAGGGACTAGTTATAACTACATAGTATCCACTCCAGGGACTAGTTATAACTACATAGTATCCACTCCAGGGACTAGTTATAACTACATAGTATCCACTCCAGGAACTAGTTATAACTACATAGTATCCACTCCAGGAACTAGTTATAACTACATAGTATCCACTCCAGGGACTAGTTATAACTACATAGTTTACACTCCAGGAACTAGTTATAACAACATAGTATCCACTCCAGGGACTAGTTATAACTAGATAGTATCCACTCCAGGGACTAGTTATAACTACATAGTATCCACTCCAGGGACTAGTTATAACTACATAGTTTACACTCCAGGGACTAGTTATAACTACATAGTATCCACTCCAGGAACTAGTTATAACTACATAGTATCCACTCCAGGGACTAGTTATAACTACATAGTATTCACTCCAGGGACTAGTTATAACTACATAGTATCCACTCCAGCGACTAGTTATAACTTGTAACTACATAGGACCCACACTCTTCCCTGATCAGGTATCACAGTCAGGAAACAGTCCGGAAGCAGTCAGGGCCATTTCCCAAAGGTATAATATGGTATTATGGGTGCTCCATACTGAAAGCCTTATTGAAAAGATCAAGCTGAGCTTGAGTTTACGTCTAGATATGAGTCACATTCAGGGATTTACAGTTGATCTTTTTGATAGAGGCATGCCAATATCTCTCCATGTGATCACATTTCTGATTTTTCACATTTTGGCATTTGATTACACAGCCTATACTCTGAATCATCAGTCAGATGATTTTAAATTAAAGGCACTTGTTTCCCCCAGTCGTTTAAAAATGTATTCTGTTTTACATCAAGATTATTTTTCGTGTTTAATTGTAGAGTTTTTCTTTCTCTCTCTCTCTCTCTCTCTCTCTCTCTCTCTCTCTCTCTCTCTCTAGTTTAGAACAAATTTAATATTTACAGATGCCATAAAGAGACTGTTCTAAACACATGCAAACCACCATTACTCTCCTAGCTGCCTCACCTCTGCACGAGCAGCAGGTCCACAATGCCCCCAGCATGCATTGCTTACGGAGCAATTCCACTATTTAAAGCTTTCATTTGTGATTTGCTGACCAGTTGCTGACTTGAGTTTTTATCCCTGTAGCCTGTGGTCATTTAACTGGCGATTACATTACTAAAGAGCTACAATGGACTGGACAATGCCAGAGAGCTTTACATGTCACTGATGTCATTGGCTGCAAAGAATAGGATTCTGCAGTTGGTCAGAATATCGCAGTGTTTACAACGAGAGGCCACCACAGGGTTGAGAGAGAGAGAGAGAGTTTCTGGTTAGAAGGTGTGTGTTTATAGTGTGTTGGTTGAGCATGGTTCTATGGTTGAGCATTTGAGAGTCTGCGTGATGGTGTGTTGGCAGGCAAAAAGAGATCATATCCTTTCCCACAAGGCAACATGTTTTTTTGAGGTCCAAAGGAGTCTGTTTTTTTTTTTTTTTTTTTTTTTTCTGAAATGAAAGTTGTAATTTAAGTTGGTAATTAATATCATAGATAAATGTGGCAAACAAAATGAAACTTAATGAATCTCATCTCATCATACTCTACAGTACCATCAAACCACAAATATTCCATTGTGACAGTATTCCCATAACTATTCAGCCATGCTCTGATATACCAACAATAAAGGCATCACTTATACCGGATATATTCTTTAGTGGACAGACGGACAAACTACACGTATCTATTTTATAGAGGGTGTGGATTTCCAGAAGGTACACACGTGGTGGTGGTGGGTATGTTATAACCTCACTCCCATTTGAAAATATCATCTTCCCTCTGTTACAGTAGACATTCACCATTTAGTCATCTGCTTCAAGGGCCCTCTCATCATACCGGATGCTGTGATTATAATATGAGGACTTACAGTATAGATTGCGAGAGGTCAGATAGAACAAAAAATGATACAGCGACAGCCGCCACCAAGTATTAGGTTTCGTTGTGGAATTTGTTTAGATATTAGGTTTCGTTGTGGAATTTGTTTAGATATTAGGTTTCGTTGTGGAATTTGTTTAGATATTAGGTTTCGTTGTGGAATTTGTTTAGATATTAGGTTTCGTTGTGGAATTTGTTTAGATATTAGGTTTTGTTGTGGAATTTGTTTAGATATTAGGTTTTGTTGTGGAATTTGTTTAGATATTAGGTTTTGTTGTGGAATTTGTTTAGATATTAGGTTTTGTTGTGGAATTTGTTAGATATTAGGTTTCGTTGTGGAATTTGTTTAGATATTAGGTTTCGTTGTGGAATTTGTTTAGATATTAGGTTTCGTTGTGGAATTTGTTTAGATATTAGGTTTCGTTGTGGAATTTGTTTAGATATTAGGTTTTGTTGTGGAATTTGTTTAGATATTAGGTTTCGTTGTGGAATTTGTTTAGATATTAGGTTTTGTTGTGGAATTTGTTTAGATATTAGGTTTCGTTGTGGAATTTGTTTAGATATTAGGTTTCGTTGTGGAATTTGTTTAGATATTAGGTTTTGTTGTGGAATTTGTTTAGATATTAGGTTTCGTTGTGGAATTTGTTTAGATATTAGGTTTTGTTGTGGAATTTGTTTAGATATTAGGTTTCGTTGTGGAATTTGTTTAGATATTACTTGTTAGATATTACTGCACTGTCGGATCTAGAAGCACAAGCATTTCACTACACTCACACAATAACATATGTGTATATGACCAATACCATTTGATTTGATTTGATGGTACTTAAATAAATAAAAAATCAAATGAATGTAAGGATACATAAACTGTGTTACTGTTTCGGCCTGGGGCGATATAGAAGTTACTGCCCCCCCCCCCCCCCCCCAATCAAACACAAAGAAAATGCAAGTGTTCTATTTCTGTGTATCTATGGGTAACAGGGTGGGTGCCCTGTTATGCTCGACACACTCATTTTCCCATCACAAAACTCCAGAAAATGGCCGGCTCACTTGCTTCGACACGATGACTCGACAATTAGATGTTCAGTGTTTATTTTGATTATATATATATATATATATATATATATATATGTTTTAAAGGAATAGTTTCCCCCATATCAATTATTAAAATGATAGTTCAGTTCTCATAACAAGGTTGACCTGAAAATGAGGGACAGACACAAAGAAATCACTGAATCAACTTGCATATAAAATACGAATCTTCAGACATGACTTTAGGTGTCTCCTGCCCCCTCCTGTCTCAGCCTCCAGTATTTATGCTGCAGTAGTTTGTGTCGGGGGGCTAGGGTCAGTTTGTTATATCTGGAGTACTTCTCCTGTCCTATTCGGTGTCCTGTGTGAATCTAAGTGTGCGTTCTCTAATTCTCTCCTTCTCTCTTTCTTTCTCTCTCTCGGACGACCTGAGCCCTAGGACCATGCCCCAGGACTACTTGACATGATGACTCCTTGCTGTCCCCAGTCCACCTGGCCGTGCTGCTGCTCCAGTTTCAACTGTTCTGCCTTATTATTATTCGACCATGCTGGTCATTTATGAACATTTGAACATCTTGGCCATGTTCTGTTATAATCTCCACCCGGCACAGCCAGAAGAGGACTGGCCATCCCACATATGCTCTCTCTAATTCTCTCTTTCTTTCTCTCTCTCGGAGGACCTGAGCCCTAGGACCATGCCCCAGGAATACCTGACATGATGACTCCTTGCTGTCCCCAGTCCACCTGACCGTGCTGCTGCTCCAGTTTAAACTGTTCTGCCTTATTATTATTCGACCATGCTGGTCATTTATGAACATTTGAACATCTTGGCCATGTTCTGTTATAATCTCCACCCGGCACAGCCAGAAGAGGACTGGCCACCCCACATAGCCTGGTTCCTCTCTAGGTTTCTTCCTAGGTTTTGGCCTTTCTAGGGAGTTTTTCCTAGCCACCGTGCTTCTACACCTGCATTGCTTGCTGTTTGGGGTTTTAGGCTGGGTTTCTGTACAGCACTTTGAGATATCAGCTGATGTACGAAGGGCTATATAAATAAATTTGATTTGATTTGATTTATCAAAACAGCTCAATAACTAGGGCTTTACATTAATGGCTAAAATTTGAGAAGTTTGGGGATTAAGTTGAGGGAGGGGACATGTAAAAAGGATGGAATTTTGTCACTTAACAACAAGCAAAACATATCAATATAGGCTTTCTAGAGATTTATAATTCTCTATGTGGTCTATGTTCATTAAAAGAGCACTTCATTTAATATAACAGGCTTTTAATATGCAGTATTGGTGCACAATTTATACTTAAAATATGAAAGTCACTCATTTAAGTCACTCATTTAAGTCACTCATTTAATTTAACTCATTTTCAACAGAGGACCTTAGGATCTCACGTGGGTTTTTTACTACAGGCCCAGAGATGCATGTCAAGGTTTGCAGGCCTCATCACGTCCACCACTCCCATGAAGCGTAGTAGGTGTAACAGGTGTCACTATTCCTGTTTAGCAGGCCCAGTAATCCGTTAGAAACACTATGCCTGTTTAACAGGCCCAGTAATCCGTTCTAAAGACACAGGGCTAGAGAGCACTTAAACCCTCCTACAGTTGTCTGACTGCCTCGGTGTAGTGGTGAGGGCTCTTTCCTTAAGGGGCGACATCACAGAGCATGTGTGAGGATGGCAAGGACTGTTGTAGCCCAATGGAGGAGTGTTCTCAGGGCGTGGATCTGAGAAATTCCCCAGGGGAAGCTCCTAGGCTGTAACTTTCTCTCTCACAAACTCTCACTCTCTGTCATCACCACTAGCTGGCAAGCAAATCCAACAATATTTACAGATATTTATAGCTAGGTAGTTTAATCAAAGGAAAGTTAGCTTTTTACCTAGCTGGCCAAATTGGCATGATTTGTCATTAGAGTACCCCAGTGCGAGTCATAATACCCATAAAACCTTGCAGTCAAACACGGACATGGTTCCAATAGTTTTTTCACCATTCATTTTTCCCATAAGTAATTTTAGAAACCCTTCTAACCATAGTTCTGTTATTTTATTCTTTGTTTTAGTATGGTCAGGGCGTGAGTTGGGGTGGGCAGTCTATGTTTGTTTTTCTATGTTGGTTTTTGTGTTCGGCCTAGTATGGTTCTCAATCAGAGGCAGCTGTCAATTGTTGTCCCTGATTGAGAATCATACTTAGGTAGCCTGGGTTTCAGTTTTGGGTTGGTGGGTGTTTGTCTTCCGTGTCAGTGTTTGTCGCCACACGGGACAGTTTCGTTCATTTCACGTTTTATTGTGATTGAAAAATATTAATAACGTTCCACCCATGAGGCCACTAGAGGGCGATTTGATCGTTTGACTGCAGGAATGGGCTACAGGTGTTGTACTGTTTTAGCTACCTTTTTTTTTCAACTTTGTAAAGCTGTCCTCATCCTGCTTATTCTGGGGTTCAGACAGAGGTAAATGTGCTGCTCACAATTGACATTAGTGTGCTTGCCCACATATAGCTGCGTATAGGCTTCAGTGTGCCTAAACGACTGTTTGGCTAATGATTACACTCCAGTTGTTAATCCATTTACAACTCACCCACCAAAAATCACTATATGCTATTTTACATTTTTATTTTATTTCCTATAATTCCCGAAAACTGAAAATAACAAGAATCTGTGTGCTCTCGGATGGTAATAATTGAATGAACAAAAAATATAAACGCAACATGTGTCGGTCCCATGTTTCATGAGCTGAAACCAAAGATCCTAGAAATGTTCAATACCCACAAAAAGCTTATTTATCTAAAATGTTAGTTGTTAGTGAGCATTTTTTCTTCGCCAAGATAATCCATCCACAGGCCTCCCGGGTGGCGCAGTGGGCTAGGGCACTGCATCGCAGTGCTAGCTGTGCCACCAGAGACTGTAGGTTTGCGCCTGACCCGCCACAGGAGTCGCTAGTGTGCGATGAGACAAGGATATCCCTACCGGCCAAACCCTCCTTAACCCGGACGATGCTGGGCAAATTGTGTGCCGCCCCATGGGCCTCCCGATTGCGGCCGGCTGCGACAGAGCCTGGACTCCAACCCAGAACCTCTAGTGGCACTGCGATGCAGTGCCTTAGACCACTGCACCACTCGGGAGGCTTTTTACGGATGAATCCTGGGTTTAACTGTATCGGTCAGATGGTAAACAGTGTGTATGGCGTCATGTGGGTGAGTGGTTTGCTGATGTCAACGTTGTGAACAGAGTGTCCCATGGTGTCGGTAGGGTTATGTTATGGGCAGGCATAAGCTACGAACACAATTGCATTTTATCGATGGTTATTTAAATGCACAGGGATACTGTGAAGAGATCCTGAGGCCCGTTGTCGTGTCATTCATATGACGCCATCACCTCATGTTTCAGCATGATAATGCACGGTCCCGTGTCTCAAGTATCTGGACACAATTCCTGGAAGCTGAAAATGTCACAGTTCTTCCATGGCCCGCATACTCAGTCACCAGACCTAATGCTCTGGATCGACACGCTCCGGTTCCTGCCAATATCCAGCAACTTCACACAGCCATTGAAGAGGAGTGGGGACAACATTCCACAGGCCAACAATCAACAGCCTGATCAACTCAATGTGAAGGAGATGTGTCGTGCTGCATGAGGCAAATGGTGGTCACACCAGATACTGACTGGTTTTCTGATCCACGCCCCTTCCTTTTATTTAAGGTGTCCGTGACTGACATGTGCATATCTGTGTTCCCAGTCGTGTAAAAGCCATAGATTAGGGCCTAATGAATGTATTCCCAGTCATGTGAAATCCATAGATTAGGGCCTAATGAATGTATTCCCAGTCATGTGAAATCCATAGATTAGGGCCTAATGAATATATTCCCAGTCATGTGAAATCCATAGATTAAGGCCTAATGAATGTATTCCCAGTCATGTGAAATCCATAGATTAAGGCCTAATGAATATATTCCCAGTCATGTGAAATCCATAGATTAGGGCCTAATGAATGTATTCCCAGTCATGTGAAATCCATAGATTAGGGCCTAATGAATGTATTCCCAGTCATGTGAAATCCATAGATTAAGGCCTAATGAATGTATTCCCAGTCATGTGAAATCCATAGATTAAGGCCTAATGAATATATTCCCAGTCATGTGAAATCCATAGATTAAGGCCTAATGAATGTATTCCCAGTCATGTGAAATTCATAGATTAGGGCCTAATGAATATATTCCCAGTCATGTGAAATCCATAGATTAAGGCCTAATGAATGTATTCCCAGTCATGTGAAATCCATAGATTAGGGCCTAATGAATTTATTCCCAGTCATGTGAAATCCATAGATTAGGGCCTAATGAATTTATTCCCAGTCATGTGAAATCCATAGATTAGGGCCTAATGAATTTATTCCCAGTCATGTGAAATCCATAGATTAGGGCCTAATGAATTTATTCCCAGTCATGTGAAATCCATAGATTAGGGCCTAATGAATTTATTCCCAGTCATGTGAAATCCATAGATTAGGGCCTAATGAATTTATTCCCAGTCATGTGAAATCCATAGATTAGGGCCTAATGAATTTATTCCCAGTCATGTGAAATCCATAGATTAGGGCCTAATGAATTTATTTCACTTGACTGATTTCCTTACATGAACTGTAAGTCAGTAAAATCTTTGAAATTGTTGCATGTTGCGTTTTTATATCTTTGTTCAGTGTAGTTCATATGGCGCACTCTCAAGTCCCAGGTTGTGTGGCATTGATGAATAAATAATTCAAGCGTTACTTAAAGTCAGATGTTTCTGTATAAAAAGGCATCTAAACCTGATTTAGCTTTCAGCCTTTTTGCAGACGTCTTCAATTACAATTGTGGATAATTATGCTCCATTCAATAAATTAAGCGTTAAAGGTAGATGGAATGCCTGGTACACTCCGGAATGATCAGAAGTCATTCATAAAAGAGATTAGGCTTGGGTCCTGAACAGCTTATCAAATGGCTACCCAGACTATTTGCATGGGTGATTTGTGATGATTTCTTTGTGATTTCCATAACTGTTTTTGTATTTCAATGTGTATATGTCTGGGTATAATGTGTATATTTATGTTGTATATAAAGGCCACATTTGTAAAAGAGACCTCGGTCTCAATATGTTTTCCCTGTTAAAATAAAGATTAATATACTGTATATATATACACACACACACTACCGTTCAAAAGTGTGTTTTAAAATAAATAATTGTCCATTAAAATAACATAAAATTGATCAGAAATACAGTGTAGACATTGTTAATGTTGTAAATGACCATTGTAGCTGGAAACGGCTGATTTTTTTAATGGAATATCTAGAAAACCATTTTTCAATTATGTTAGCACAGCTGAAAACTGTTAAAACTGGCCTTGTTTAGACTAGTTGAGTATCGGGAGCATCAGCATTTGTGGGTTTGATTACAGGCTCAAAATGGCCAGAAACAAATAACTTTCTTCTGAAACTCGTCAGTCTATTCTTGTTCTGAGAAATGAAAGCTATTCCATGTGAGAAATTTCCAAGGAACTGAAGATCTCATACAACGTTGTGTACTACTCCCTTCACCGAACAGAGCAAACTGGCTCTAACCAGAATAGAAAGAGGAGTGGGAGGCCCCGGTGCACAACTGAGCAAGAGGACAAGTACATTAGAGTGTCTAGTTTGAGAAACAAGTCCTCAACTGGCAGCTTCATTAAATAGTATATGCAAAACACCAGTCTCAACGTCAACAGCAAAGAGGATGCTGGCCTTCTAGGCAGAGTTGCAAAGAAAAAGGCATATCTCAGACTGGCCAATAAAAAGAAAAGATTTTGATTGTCAAAAGAGCACGGACACTGGACAGAGGAACATTGGAAAAAAAGTGTAATGGACAAACAAATTGAAGTTGGAGGTGTTCGGATCACAAAGAAGAACATTCGTGAGACGCAAAAAAAAGGAAAAGATGCTGGAGGAGTGAACCATCTGTCAAGCATGGAAGAGGCAATGTGATGGTCTGGGGATGCTTTGGTGGTGGTGAAGTGGGAGATTTGTACAGGGTAAAAGGGATCTTGAAGAAGGAGGCTATCACTCCATTCTGCAACGCCATGCCATACCCTGTGGACGGCGCTTAATTGGAGCCAATTTCCTCCTAAAACAGGACAATGACCCAAAAGCACAGCTCCAAACTATGCAATAACTATTTAGGGAAGAAGCAGTCAGTTGGTATTCTGTCTATAATGGAGTGGCCAGCACAGTCACCGGATCTCAACCCTATTGAGCTGTTGTGGGAGCAGCTTGACCGTAAGAAGTGGTAAGAAGTGCCCATCAAGCCAATCCAACTTGTGCTTCCGGAAGCATGGGGTAAAATCTCTTCAGATTACCTCAACAAATTGATAACTGGAATGCTAAAAGACTGCAAGGCTGTAATTGCTGCAAATGGAGGATTCTTTAACGAAAGCAAAGTCTGAAGGACACAATTATTATTTAAATTAAAAATCATTATTTATAACCTTTGTCAATGTCTTGACTATATTTCCTATTCATTTTGCAACTCATTTCATGTATATTTTCATGGAAAACAAGGACATTTCTAAGTGACCCCAAAATGTTGAACGGTGATATATATATACACTGCTCAAAAAAATAAAGGGAACACTAAAATAACACATCCTAGATCTGAATGAATGAAATATTCTTATTAAATACTTTTTTCTTTACATAGTTGAATGTGCTGACAACAAAATCACACAAAAGTTATCAATGGAAATCAAATTTATCGACCCATGGAGGTCTGGATTTGGAGTCACACTCAAAATTAAAGTGGAAAACCACACTACAGGCTGATCCAACTTTGATGTAATGTCCTTAAAACAAGTCAAAATTAGGCTCAGTAGTGTGTGTGGCCTCCACGTGCCTGTATGACCTCCCTACAATGCCTGGGCAGACTCTGTCACGTCTGTCACATGTGCTCAGTGTGAACCTGCTTTCATCTGTGAAGAGCACAGGGCGCCAGTGGTGAATTTGCCAATCTTGGTGTCCTCTGGCAAATGTCAAACGTCCTGCACGGTGTTGGGCTGTAAGCACAACCCCCACCTGTGGATGTCGGGCCCTCATACCACCCTCATGGAGTCTGTTTCTGACCGTTTGAGCAGACACATGCACATTTGTGGCCTGCTGGAGGTCATTTTGCAGGGCTCTGGCAGTGCTCCTCCTGCTCCTCCTTGCACAAAGGTGGAGGTAGCGGTCCTGCTGCTGGGTTGTTGCCCTCCTACGGCCTCCTCCACGTCTCCTGATATACTGGCCTGTCTCCTGGTAGCGCCTCCATGCTCTGGACACTACGCTGACAGACACAGCAAACCCTCTTGCCACAGCTCGCATTGATGTGCCATCCTGGATGAGCTGCACTACCTGAGCCACTTGTGTGGGTTGTAGACTCCGTCTCATGCTACCACTAGAGTGAAAGCACAGCCAGCATTCAAAAGTGACCAAAACATCAGCCAGGAAGCTTAGGAACTGGGAAGTGGTCTGTGGTCACCACCTGCAGAACCACTCCTTTATTGGGGGTGTCTTGCTAATTGCCTATAATTTCCACCTGTTGTCTATTCCATGTGCACAACAGCATGTGAAATGTATTGTCAATCAGTGTTGCTTCCTAAGTGGACAGTTTGATTTCACAGAAGTGTGATTGACTTGGAGTTACATTGTGTTGTTTAAGTGTTCCCTTTATTTTTTTGAGCAGTGTATATACAGTGCCTTGCGAAAGTATTCGGCCCCCTTGAACTTTGCGACCTTTTGCCACATTTCAGGCTTCAAACATAAAGATATAAAACTGTATTTTTTTGTGAAGAATCAACAACAAGTGGGACACAATCATGAAGTGGAACGACATTTATTGGATATTTCAAACTTTTTTAACAAATCAAAAACTGAAAAATTGGGCGTGCAAAATTATTCAGCCCCCTTACTTTGTAGCGCCACCTTTTGCTGCGATTACAGCTGTAAGTCGCTTGGGGTATGTCTCTATCAGTTTTGCACATCGAGAGACTGAAATTTTTTCCCGTTCCTCCTTGCAAAACAGCTCGAGCTCAGTGAGGTTGGATGGAGAGCATTTGTGAACAGCAGTTTTCAGTTCTTTCCACAGATTCTCGATTGGATTCAGGTCTGGACTTTGACTTGGCCATTCTAACACCTGGATATGTTTATTTTTTAACCATTCCATTGTAGATTTTGCTTTATGTTTTGGATCATTGTCTTGTTGGAAGACAAATCTCTGTCCCAGTCTCAGGTCTTTTGCAGACTCCATCAGGTTTTCTTCCAGAATGGTCCTGTATTTGGCTCCATCCATCTTCCCATCAATTTTAACCATCTTCCCTGTCCCTGCTGAAGAAAAGCAGGCCCAAACCATGATGCTGCCACCACCATGTTTGACAGTGGGGATGGTGTGTTCAGATGTGTTGCTTTTACTTGGCGTAAAAGCAACACAGCTGAACACACCATCCCCACTGTCAAACATGGTGGTGGCAGCATCATAACATAACGTTTTGCATTGTTGCCAAAAAGTTCAATTTTGGTTTCATCTGACCAGAGCACCTTCTTCCACATGTTTGGTGTGTCTCCCAGGTGGCTTGTGGCAAACTTTAAACAACACTTTTTATGGATATCTTTAAGAAATGGCTTTCTTCTTGCCACTCTTCCATTGAGGCCAGATTTGTGCAATATACGACTGATTGTTGTCCTATGGACCGAGTCTCCCACCTCAGCTGTAGATCTTTGCAGTTCATCCAGAGTGATCATGGGCCTCTTGGCTGCATCTCTGATCAGTCTTCTCCTTGTATGAGCTGAAAGTTTAGAGGGACGGCCAGGTCTTGGTAGATTTGCAGTGGTCTGATACTCCTTCCATTTCAATATTATCGCTTGCACAGTGCTCCTTGGGATGTTTAAAGCTTGGGAAATCTTTTTGTATCCAAATCTGGCTTTAAACTTCTTCACAACAGTATCTCGGACCTGCCTGGTGTGTTCCTTGTTCTTCATGATGCTCTCTGCGCTTTTAACGGACCTCTGAGACTATCACAGTGCAGGTGCATTTATACGGAGACTTGATTACACACAGGTGGATTGTATTTATCATCATTAGTCATTTAGGTCAACATTGGATCATTCAGAGATCCTCACTGAACTTCTGGAGAGAGTTTGCTGCACTGAAAGTAAAGGGGCTGAATAATTTTGCACGCCCAATTTTTCAGTTTTTGATTTGTTAAAGTTTGAAATATCCAATAAATGTCGTTCCACTTCATGATTGTGTCCCACTTGCTGTTGATTCTTCACAAAAAAATACAGTTTTATATCTTTATGTTTGAAGCCTGAAATGTGGCAAAAGGTAGCAAAGTTCAAGGGGGACGAATACTTTTCAGACAGACAGACAGACAGACAGACAGACATTCCAATTGGCTATACTAAAACTCTTTAACATCATACTTAGCTCTGGCATCTTCCCCAATATTTGGAACCAAGGACTGATCACCCCTTTCCACAAAAGTGGAGACAAATTTGACCCCAATAACTACCGTGGAATACGAGTCAACAGTAACCTTGGGAAAATCCTCTGCATTATCATTAACAGCAGACTCGTACATTTCCTAAATGAAAACAATGTACTGAGCAAATGTCAAATTACCAGACCATGTATTCACCGTGCACACCCTAATTGACAACCAAACAAACCAAAACAAATACAAAGTCTTCTCATGCTTTGTTGATTTCAAAAAAGCCTTCGACTCAATTTGGCATGAAGATCTGCTATACAAATGGATGGAAAGTGGTGTTGGGGGAAAAACATACACAATTATAAAATCCATGTACACAAACAAGTGTACGGTTAAAATTGGCAAAAAACACACATTACTTCACACAGGGCCGTGTGGTGAGACAGGGCTGCAGCTTAAGCCCCACCCTCTTCAACATATATATCAACGAACTGGCGCAGGCACTAGAAAAGTCTGCAGCACCCGGCCTCACCCTACTAGAATCCGAAGTCAAATGTCTACTGTTTGCTGATGATCTGGTGCTTCTGTCACCAACCAAGGAGGGCCTATAGCAGCACCTAGATCTTATGCACAGATTCTGTCAGACCTGGGCCCTGACAGTAAATCTCAGTAAGACCAAAATAATGGTGTTCCAAAAAAGGTCCAGTCGCCAGGACCACAAATACAAATTCCATCTAGACACCGTTGCCCTAGAGCACACAAAAAACTATACATACCTTGGCCTAAATATCAGCACCACAGGTAACTTCCACAAAGCTGTGAACAATCTGAGAGACAAGGCAAGAAGGGCATTCTATGCCATCAAAAGGAACATAAAATTCAACATACCAATTAGGATCTGGCTAAAAAATACTTGAATCAGTCATAGAGCCCATTGCCCTTTATGGTTGTGAGGTCTGAGGTCCGCTCACCAACCAAGACTTCACAAAATGGGACAAACACCAGATTTAGACTCTGCATGCAGGATTCTGCGAAAATATCCTCTGTGTACAATGTAGAACACCAAATAATGCATGCAGAGCAGAATTAGACCGATACCCACTAATTATCAAAATCCAGAAAAGAAACGTTAAATTCTACAACCACCTAAAAGGAAGCGATTCCCAAACCTTCCATAACAAAGCCATCACCTACAGAGAGATGAACTTGGAGAAGAGTCCCCGAAGCAAGCTGGTCCTGGGGCTCTGTTCACAAACACAAACAAACCCCACAGAGCCCCAGGACAGCAGCACAATTAGACCCAACCAAATCATGAGAAAACAAAAAGAGAATTACTTGACACATTGGAAAGAATGAACAAAAAAACAGAGCAAACTAGAATGCTATTTGGCCCTAAACAGAGAGTACACAGCGGCAGAATACCTGACCACTGTGACTGACCCAAAATTAAGGAAAGCTTTGACTATGTACAGACTCAGTGAGCATAGCCTTGATATTGAGAAAAGCCGCCGTAGGCAGACATGGCTCTCAAGAGAAGACAGGCTAAGTGCTCACTGCCCACTAAATGAGGTGGAAACTGAGCTGCACTTCCTAACCTCCTGCCCAATGTATGACCATATTAGAGAGACATATTTCCCTCAGATTACACAGATCCACAAAGAATTCGAAAACAAATCCAATTTTGATAAACTCCCATATCAACTGGGTGAAATTCCACAGTGTGCCATCACAGCAGCAAGATTTGCGACCTGTTGCCACGAGAAAAGGGCAACCAGTGAAGAACAAACACCATTGTAAATACAACCCATATTTGTGCTTATTTATTTTCCCTTGTGTCCTTTACCATTTGTACATTGTTAAAACACTGTATATATAATATGACATTTGTAATGTCTTTATTGTTTTGAAACTTCGGTATGTGTAATGTTTACTGTTCATTTTTATTGTTTATTTAGCTTTTGTATATTATCTACCTCACTTGCTTTGGCAATGTTAACACATGTTTCCCATGCCAATAAAGCCCCTTGAATTGAATTGAATTGAGACAGAGAGAGAGACACAGAGAGAGACACAGAGAGAGAGACAGAGAGAGAGACAGAGAGAGACAGAGAGAGAGACAGAGAGAGACAGAGAGAGACAGAGAGAGAGACAGAGAGAGACAGAGAGAGACAGACAGAGAGACACAGAGAGAGAGAGAGAGAGAGACGGAGAGACAGAGAGAGAGAGAGACAGAGAGAGAGAGAGACAGAGAGAGACAGACAGAGAGAGAGACAGAGAGAGAGAGAGAGACAAAGAGAGAGACAAAGAGAGAGACAAAGAGAGAGTTGAAAAACAGCAGGTCCGGGACAAAGTAGCACGTCCTGTGAAACAGGTCAGGGTTCTATGGCCACATGCAGAACAGCAGAACTGGATTGGCAGCATGACTGGGTGCAACGGGGACAAGAACAGCCAGGAGTCTTTAGGCCAGGTAGTCCTGAGGCATGGTCCTAGGGCTCAGGTCCTCCGGCTAATCTGACTTTGAATCTGCAACAGAACATGTCAACAAGGTACTTCTGAATTCTGACACCATGAATTGAAATAGATTTCACCTCGTTATAGTTGGCAGGAAATTGTAAGGGATTAAATATTAGACCACTGGCTAAAGAAGTAGAGGATCTGGTCAAATAAGTGTATGTTGCTAATATCATCTAGGTAGCAGAAAACTAGTCTATTCGTGGCACATTGTAAATGTCATTGACATTGACTGTGTCATCGACTGACAGATTGCTATACCATATGATGTGGTTAGCTGATACGCACAAATACCTATCCAGGCGTTTTAAGATCTAGCAGGCGTCAGCAACGCCTGGGCAGAGGAGCTAACCAATGCAGCTAACCACCATGATGTGGTTAGCTGATACTTATGCCGCGTGCTAGGAAGCTCTGAAATGTTCTGCTGCATTCACGTGCTAGTTGGAACTAGATGACAGCTTCGCACACTCTTAGCATTCTCACAACCAGCTTTGACTGGAATGCTTTTCCAACAGTCTTGAAGGAGTTCCCACATATGCTGAGCACTTGTTGGTTGCTTTTGCTTCACTCTGTGGTCCAACTCATCCCAAACCATCTCAATTGGGTTGAGGTCAGGTGATTGTGGAGGCCAGGTCATCTGATGCCGCACTCCATCACTCTCCTTATTGGTCAAATAGCCCTTACACAGTCTGGAGGTGTGTTTTGGGTCATTGTCAGTATTTCTCCAGTAGTTCTACTTTGCACATTCACCTACTGCAAATCTACAATTCCAGTGTTTTTAATTGCTATATTGTATTTACTTCGCCACTGTGGCCTTTTTATTGCCTTTGCCTCCCTTATCTCAACTCATTTGCTCACATTGTATATAGACTTGTTTTTTGACTGTATTATTGACTGTATGGTTGTTTTACTCCATGTGTAACTCTGTGTTGTTTTATGTGTCGAACTGCTTTGCTTTATCTTGGCCAGGTCGCAGTTGTAAATGAGAACTTGTTCTCAACTTGCCTACCTGGTTAAACAAAGGTAAAATAAATAAATAAATTGTCATGTTGAAAAACAAATTACATTCCCACTAAACACAAACCAGATGGGATGGCGTTTCGCTGCGTAGCCATGCTGGTTAAGTGTGCCTTGAATTCACGGCGGTTAGAACCAAAAATCTCAAATTTGGACTTGAGGACAGATTTCCAACGGTTTAATGTCCATTGCTCGTGTTTCTTGGCCCAAGCAAGACTTCTTATTGATGTCCTTTAGGAGTTTTGCTGTTGTTGTAGCAATTGGACCATGAAGGCCTGATTCACACAGTCTCCTCTGAACAGTTGATGTTGAGATGTGTCTGTTACTTGAATTCTGTGAAACATTTATTTGGGCTTCAATTTCTGAGGTGCAGTTAACTCTAATGAACTTATCCTCTGCAGCATTAGGTAACTCTGGGCCTTCCTGTGGTGGTCCTCATGAGAGCCAATTTCATCATAGCGCTTGATGGTTTTTGCGACTGCACGTGAAGAAACTCATATTTCTTGACATTTTCCTGATTGACCGACCTTCATGTCTTAAAGTAAATAGGGCTATCTTGTATACCACCCCTACCTTGTCACAACACAACTGATTGGCTCAAACGCATTAAGAAGGAAAGAAATTCAAAAAATGTACTTTTAACAAGGCACACCTGTTAATTGAAATGAATTCCAGGTGACTACCTCATGAAGCTGGTTGAGAGAATGCCAAGAATGTGAAAAGCTGCTGTCAAGGCAAAGGGTGGCTACTTTGAAGAATCTCAAATCTAAAATATATTTTGATTTGTTTAACTTTTTTTTGTTGGTTACTACATGTTTCCATGTGTTATTCCCTTAGTTTGATGTCTTCACTATTATTCTACAATGTAGAAAATAGTACAAAATAAAGAAACACCCTGAAATTACTAGGTGTGTCCAAACTTTTGACTAGTACAGAATATGACTAAAACATTTACATAAAAACAATACTTGTCACTTGTATTTTTATATCACTCAAATCGAATTAAATTGTGGTCAATATTGAGAGATAGAGGTATACTCCAGCAATGTTTTGCACTGTAACCCATTGGAGCGGGATGTAGGTTTGCCACCCAGCTGGGAATGAATTGCTTCTTAGACGTAACGAAATATGGCGTTATTGATAACAACCTATTGCGCGCACATCTTTGCGTGGTTACGCCCCTCCATCGTACGTGCGCGCACCCTTCTATCGCGTGGTGGTGATCATCCATATTGCTGCTAGCGGTGAAGATTATCTTGTAATTTTAAAGTCTTTCGGACGCTTTTTATATGTTTTAATTCAACACAAACCACTCTGCGTCTTAGACTGAAGGCTATTTGGTCTAGGGGTGGAGTGGAGTAACGATAGAAACGAGTTTACTCGAGGAATACTGAACATTTACCATTCTTGAGTTGAAGGCGAATTTGGGGATATCGTGAGGAAAAGGGGAAATGGCCACTCAGGTGGAGACTCTCCTACCCAACAATCCTCTTATCAAAGAAGAGGAGCATGGGCATGCGAGCAAGACGATACAACACGGAGAGGACTGTCTGGAAAAGGGGGCCAAGCAGACGGGTGTTGCCGACGACGGTAGCAATATGAAAGCAGACAACTCGGAACTGGGGGGGGTCGCAATGAAGGAGCAAAACTCAAAACAGGCAAAAGAAGAAAGTAACAATCAAGAGAAAGACATCCTGGATCAAGAAAAGCACACGACCGGACAAACGGAAGACTATGTGAAATGTAGCAAAAAGGAGTTTGCTGAAGCACCCCCGCCCAAGGTGAACCCATGGACTCAGAAAATGAATGCGGTGACCGTGGTCAACGTGAATGGACAAGCACATCATGGTTTGTATTCCTCCCATAACACGTTTTTTTGTGTGTGGTGGCTACTGTGTTTATGGTGCATTCACTAGAGCCACTTAATAAATGCCAAGCATGATCTGCTGTCAGATATGATAGTGGGGAGTTCCTCGCAGGATAATGCTGCATTGCAAGCTTGCTCGTATCTAGTAGACTGCTCTAACTAGCTATATATAGAGCAAGGCCCCAAACTATTTCTGGAATAGTGGATTGTAAAAGCTTCTTCTAAGATCTAATTGGAGTTGACGTTCCAAACATGGTACTCGTCTCTTTCAGAAGATCACCTACTTCGTACATTTTTGTGCAAATGCAATAACAAACGTTGAGCTTTTGTGTGTGCTTAGCGTCAGGCCTTCGTCGGGTACAAGTTGAACCAAGTGAGGTTTCATGTGTCGTGATATTTTAACACCATCGTTACACTTACTAGACGCATGGGCGTCATTTTTCTTTTGCACAACTCAGTCTCTTTTGTGCTAGTTGCCGATGAAGTGACTTGCGAACTAATTTAACTCGTTAACATGGTTGTATAGACGAAGTCTGAACTGAAGCAGCAATGCGAATGACTAACTTACCATTGTCACCGGTGACACGCGTTTTGGGTTTTAACTTTTACTGTTTAAACGCCAGGTATAACATAGCCATTTCTAACTAGGCACTATTTTTGTCCAGGTTTGTGAAGCACTGTTTAGGGACATACTACCAATTTAGATAATTGAAGCTCTTGTTTTCAGTTGATAAATATTAGCCTAGCACGCTGAAAGTGAGTGCCGATGGCTAACAATAGCGACTAGGCCAAGGTAGCTAATCCTCATGTTGGAGCTAACCGGAATCCAAATCCACGTTATTTATAAACACTACATGTTTGACACATTGCAACAATATATATTGATATATAATGCAAACCCCCTGAAACAATTTGCGCAGTTTTATTTAACGCTTAACATGTTAAAACAAATAGCTAGGTTTATTGCAACGTCACGTGTCCTCTCCACGTGTTCCCTTCCACTAAATGCAAAGGAACAATAGTTGTATTTAAAACAAACCAAAAAATGTAGTTGGCAATGTTTATTACGAATTTATAACCATTTTAATTGGTGTCTCCTCGTAGAACATGCTAAGTTGTGTGTTCAATTTAGACTGTCATTACGGGTAGATAACTGGCTCTTAAATTGTAATGATTCATCCATCTCATGATCACATGCTAGCTTGGAGCTAGCCACTAAACTAGCTAGCCCTTTGCTATGCTAGCGACTTAGCTAGATATAAACGTGGACAAGCCAATTTGGTTGCTTGTGGGACTTGTCGCCGTAGACGACCAAGTCGGAACCGCCCGATAAAGAATAACATGTAGGAAGGACGTCGTTTTAATCACTAGTTAGTTAGCGGAAGTCACCACATGCGTTTGACACCGATATTGGGAGGAGACCGGTGCAAAAAATGTGTGTATCCCAGAATTCCTCAGTAGTTATGTCAAGACAACGTGGTCCGTTCAGCCATGTGATTTTTTTTCTTCTCTATCGTCGATTTATAACGGTGATAACTAATGCTTGGTACATTCTAACAGCAGATCACGTCAAAGTGTGGTCGTTGTCATATTATTTAGGGGGCTTTTGTTTGCTTGGCTTTTGCGGTAATGACAAAAACGGGCGTAAACAATGC
The DNA here is from genome assembly GCF_045791955.1 of Oncorhynchus clarkii lewisi. NCBI lineage: Eukaryota > Metazoa > Chordata > Actinopteri > Salmoniformes > Salmonidae > Oncorhynchus > Oncorhynchus clarkii. The sequence continues at coordinate 5,789,001 of NC_092156.1, read as the reverse complement.
AACTAGGCCTCACTACTCAGACGCTCTCCCCTCCCCCACGCACAGTCAGCCAGCTAGCTACTAGCTAGTGTTGCTAGTATCATCAAGTCTGCCACATGTTGTTTTGATACATGGCGAAATGTTATGCATTACTGTGAAATCTAATGTGAATTGATTCAAACACCGTTTTCTTAATCACCAAAACTGTAATTCGGTGTAAGATTTTAAGGTAGTTGACATGTACAAATATTGTCATTTTTGCCTAAAGTCTATTTCATGGCATCTCAATTGCATGAAACGCCAGTGATAGTCAAGAATCATTGTCTTACCCCTCGAGAAATGCTGGTTAGGAATCCAATACGGATGTACACTGATGAGCTGTACATGGAGTATGGTACACGTTGTGCCATATGTCTACATCTTCACAGATCCCTACTCATGTCTCTGATATTATCATGCTTCCTTGAATAAACAGCTTTAATAAGGGACAATTTTTTAACATTATTAAATGAGGACATATAGCTAGATTTATTCAACCAATGTCTTGGGATGTGGCTTCATTTTGCACTAGAGGTTTGAAAACACCTGTTTAAACTTTGATTTGAACGTTTCATAACCTTTTTAAGTCGTAATGTTATTTGTCTGGTTGATATTTTGATATTTGCTTATGCCGTTTGGTACTAAACCTGTTTGTGTCCTATTACCCCTTACAGATGCTTACTTGTTGCCATATTCTCACCAAGTTGGATAAGTACAGGAAGGAAGGGAGGGACTGAAGCATGTTTTGAAGCGTTAAACTGGCCATATTTTATTTTTGTCAAATCTCATCTTGGATGTTTTACTTGAGTCTAGTATGTATGTATGTATTATAAGGGCTCAGACACCAATAGAGATTTAGTACACCAATTTTCTTACTTTCTTTTTTACATTGTGTGTAAAAAGTCGGCAGTCAGACATTTACATTGGGTGTAGAGGTCGACCGATTATGATTTTTCAACGTCGATACCGATTATTGGAGGACCAAAAAAGGGCCGATACCAATTAATCGGCCTTTTTTAGATATATTTTTTGTAATAATGACAATTACAATAATACTGAATGAACACTTTTAACTTAATATAATACATCAATAAAAATCTATTTGGCATAAAGTAAATAATGAAACATGTTAAATTTGGTTTAAATAATGCACAAACAAAGTGTTAGAGAAGAAAGTAAAAGTGCAATATGTGCTATGTAAGAAAGCTAACGTTTCAGTTCCATGCTCAGAACATGAGAACATATGAAAGCTGGTGGTTCCTTTTAACATGAGTCTTCAATATTCCCAGGTAAGAAGTTTTAGGTTGTAGTTATTATAGGACTATTTCCCTCTATACCATTTTGTATTTCATTAACCTTTGACTATTGGATGTTCTTATAGGCACTTTAGTATTGCCAGTGTAACAGTATAACTTCCGTCCCTCTCCTCGCTCCTCCCTGGGCTCGAACCAGCAACACAACGACAATTAGTGCGCGCTAACTAGCTAGCCATTTCACTTTGGTTACACAAGCCTCATCTCGGGAGTTGATAGGCTTCAAGTCATAAACAGCGCAATGCTTGACACACAATGAAGAGCTGCTGGCAAAATGCACAAAAGTGCTGTTAGAATGAATGTTTACGCGCCTGCTTCTGCCTACCACCGCTCAGTCAGATACTTGTATGCTCAGTCAGATTATATGCAACGCAGGACACGCTAGATAATATCTATAATATCATCAACCATGTGTAGTTAACTAGTGATTATGATTGATTGTTTTTTATAAGATAAGTTTAATGCTAGCTAGCAACTTACCTTGGCTTACTGCATTTGCGTAACAGGCAGCCTCCTTGTGGAGTGCAGCGAGAGAGAGGCAGGTCGTTATTGCGTTGGACTAGTTAAGGTTGCAAGATTGGTCCCCCAAGCTGACATGGTGAAAATCTGTCGTTCTGCCCCTGAACAAGGCAGTTAACCCGTCATTGAAAATAAGAATGTGTTCTTAACTGACTTGCCTAGTTAAATAAAGATTAAATAAAGGTGTAAAAAAAACGGGGCCCAAAAATTCCGATTGTTATGAAAAATTGAAATCGGCCATTCCGATTAATCGGGCGACCTCTAATTGGGTGTGGGTGGTCCCTAAAACACAGCGTACTGAATGATTGGCAGACCAGCGCTAGATCAGGACTCTCCAACCCTGTTCCTATCGAGCTTAAAGCCAATTTGTGCTTGATCCGGAAATGTGGTCAGAGGATCCATATTGTAGGTGTGGCTCCGGAAGCATCCAGGGGTCAAATTGAACTCTGCATCGCTGTGTGCCTTCCAAATTTTGTACCAATGCGGAGGGCTCTGTATAGCTCCTGCATTGACACGATTGGTTGATGGTTGGGTTGGGGGGGGGGAGAGATCATGTGTAAACTCAATCTCACTTCCTTGACAAGACCTTTGAGTGCCCTGACTTATGCAGAGGCTCTATCACCGGAAGTGCTGCACGGCCAATGCAGGTGTCTGATTGACCATGCAGCGCCTTTTACTGTCCTGTAGGTTTTACCGCCAACCCTAATCTAGAGCACCGGATTCTAATAATTATGTGGTTTATAAACTGAACCAAGTTAGTTACAACTGTGGTTGAAGTGAAAAACCTACAGGAGGGTAAGCTGACCAGGAATGAGTTTGGTGTCCTGATCTAAATTCGGTGCGGGGTGTGTGGAAGCCTCAAGTTTTGCTGACTTGTTTTGGCGACTCGGATTAGGAATGACTGTCAGCATTTCTTTAGTGCTCTGGAACCTTCAAACAAGTGAAAATTGAGGCACTTTTAATTGCATTCGTACTAGTACAGGGCTCTCCAACCATGTTCCTGAAGTCTTTGTAGAAACCCTCAGATGGTTCCTCAGACCTAGTATGCGTAGAAAACACATTTTTATTTATTTTATCTTTATTTAACTAGGCAAGTCAGTTAAGAACAATTTCTTATTTACAATGACGGGGCCAATTAAGCACCGCCCTATGTGACTCCCAATCACGGCTGGATGTGACGCAGCCTGGATTCGAACGAGGTACTGCAGTGACTGAGATGCAGTGTCTTAGACCACTGCGCCACCGGGGAGCCCAAGTGGTAGTAGTCGGGTCAAAATTAGCACGATGACTGTCTCTTTGGTGTCTGCGTTCTCACCTGTCTGTCTCCTCTTTAGTGTCTGCGTTCTCACCCACGAGAGGAGACTCTTTGTTGTTGCCCTGAAACAGAAGGCTACTGAGCCTTTGTAGTTTCAAAGGTGTCAGGACTCTGCTGGGGTCACAACCTGGTAGTGCTGATGTGTAGATGGCTAATGTGGGATAAAGATGCAGGACATCTTTATTCATGGACGATGAATGAGAGTTAAGGCGGCTAACCTGTAGGTTTTACCTTCAGTTCGGCTGGCGGCTAACCGAACAAGTGTGCTCGCTAGTACCGTCCCAGGCAAAAAAAAAAAATAGAAGTCTACATTTTAAAATGTTTTTTTTTCTCCATATATAGACACCCTATGTGTTTTAGTGAAATCGACTATACAGGCATTTAGCTCACTGTTTGATGACTCGAGGGAACCAGAGATCAAGATAATCAGATGAAAAACGAACCTGTCCCGACCGTCCTCCTCTACTGGCTTTCACAGACGCTGCCGTTACTCTCCAGAAGTTGCCGGTAATGGCCCACGGGAGGAATTGGCAAACTCTCACGTGGGGAATACCAGTTTATCTTACCACTTCTACCGATCTGCGTGCCAGTTATGGTTTTCATATGCACATCGATGTGGAACGGTTTCATTTACATCTTTGTATTTCATAATAATTGTCATGTGGTTAACCTAAAAAAGCAAATTTTATTGCCATTGCCAACTATGTAAAAACAGCCTATAAAGCCAACAAATAAAAACAATGCAGTCTGCAGGTGGAACATTTCCTGATTTAAAAAAATAAATGCCCTATAAATCATATTGACCAAGCGTGGCCCATCTGCAATGAACTTGAACCATTGTATCAACTAATAACTTGGGTCCAGCCTCAAGCTACTTAAAACAATGTATAAAATATTCTGAGAGTTTACCGCGCCATTGTGCAGTTAGGCCTATTGTATGACTTTCCACCAGATCAGAGTATGATATTTTTCCCTTTCACGTTGAGTGGTTATCAAAAGGGGGAGAGCTGGAAAGATTTTTCAAAACACTATCAGATCCCCAAATGGGAACATTTCTATGCCTACTTCTATGTGTAATCAGGCCTGGTAGCCAATAGGCTTACTTCTTTCTATGTGTAATCAGGTGCGTGTCCTTACTCAACATTGACAGGAGCGGTCCAAACTAGAGGTCGGCCGATTATGATTTTTCAACGCCGATACCGATTAATCGGACGATTTAATACAATATTTATATATATATATATATATGCCATTAATTTGTAATAATGACAATTGCAACAATACTGAATGAACACTTATTTTAACTTAATATAATACATCAATACAATCAATTTAGCCGCAAATATATAATGAAATATGTTCAATTTGGTTTAAATAATGCAAAAACAAAGCGTTGGAGAAGAAAGTAAAAGTGCAGTATGTGCTATGTAAGAAAGCTAACGTTTCAGTTCCTTGCTCAGAACATGAGAACATATGAAAGCTGGTGGTTCCTTTTAACACGAGTCTTCAATATTCCCAGGTAAGAAGTTTTAGGTTGTAGTTATTATAGGACTATTTCTCTCTATACCATTTGTATTTCATTAACCTTTGACTATTGGATGTTCTTATAGGCACTTTAGTATTGCCAGTATAACAGTATAGCTTCCGTCCCTCTCCTCGCTCCTCCCTGGGCTCGAACCAGGAACACAACGACAACAGCCACCATCGAAGCAGCGTTACCCATGCAGAGCAAGGGGAACAACTACTCCAAGCCTCAGAGCGAGTGACGTTTGAAACGCTATTAGCTTGCACCCCGCTAACTAGCTAGCCATTTCACAATATCAACGCTGTGCGTTACAGGGAAGACATCCTCCTACCTCATGTGGTACCCTTCCTGCAGGCTCATCCTGACATGACCCTCCAGCATGACAATGCCACCAGCCATACTGCTCATTCTGTGTGTGATTTCCTGCAAGACAGGAATGTCAGTGTTCTGCATTGGCCAGCGAAGAGCCCGGATCTCAAACCCGTTGATCACTTCTGGGACCTGTTTGATCGGAGGGTGAGGGCTAGGGCCATTCCCCCCAGAAATATCCCGGAACTTGCAGGTGCCTTGGTGGAAGAGTGGGGTAACATCTCACAGCAAGAACTGGCTAATCTGGTGCAGTCCATGAGGACGAGATGCACTGCAGTACCTAATGCAGCTGGTGGCCACACCAGATACTGACTGCTACTTTTGATTTTGACCCCCCCCCCCCCCGTTAAGGGACACATTATTCAATTTCTGTTAGTCGCATGTCTGTGGAACTTGTTCAGTTTATGTCTCGGTTATTGAATCTTTTTATGTTCATACAAATATTTACACGTTAAGTTTGCAGAAAATAAACGCAGTTGACAGTGAGAGGATGTTTTATTTTTTTTTGTTACTGAGTTTATATACATACATATATACTACTGCTCGACTAAAAATCTTGTTCGACCAGCAGCCTATCGACCAAGCAATCGACCAGTCGAATAATTGGGGTGAGCCCTTAACCTCTCTCCTTATCTTTTTTGTGCTAGTCAAGGGCAGTCAGGTCTGGAGAGAACCAAGGGATATCTGTTCCTGGTTCTACATTTTTTGAATGGGGCATGCTTATTTAAGATGGTGAGGAAAGAACTTTTAACCTCTCTGGGATATGTGGGACGGTAGCGTTCCACCTGGCCAACATCCAGTGAAAATGCAGAGCGCCAAATTCAAATAAATTACTATAAAAATTAAACTTCCATGAAATCACACATTCAATATACCAAATTAAAGCTACACTTGTTGTGAATCCAGCCAACGTGTCAGATTTCAAAAATGCTTTTACGGCGAAGTCAAACAATGTTATTATCTGAGGATGGCACCCAAGCAAACAAACACAGACCATCACAAAACGCAGAAATAAAGATCTAATTCATGCCTTAACTTTGAGCTTCTTCCGTTGGCACTCCAATATGTCCCATAAAAATCAAAAATGGTCCTTTTGTTTAAGTAATTCTGTCGATATACATCCAAAATTGCCATTTATTTGGTGCGTTTGATCCAGAAAAACACTGGTTCTAACTCGCGCAACATGACTACAAAAGTTACCTGTAAGCTTTGTCCAAACATTTCAAACTACTTTTGTAATACAACTTCAGGCATTTTGTAACGTAAATAATCAATAAAATTGAAGACTGGATGATCAGTGTTCAATACCGGAGGAAAACAAAGTGGAGCTAGCTTTCAGGTCACGCGGCTCTGACAGAGTACACTTCCCTCGAGCCTCATTCTGAACAGTGTTACTTCATTTCTCAAAGGAAAAACCTCAACCAATTTCTAAAGACTGTTGACATACGGTGGAAGTGATAGGAACTGCAAGAAGGTCCCTTAGAAATGTGGATTCCCAATGAAAACCCATTGAAAGAGTGACCCCCCCCAAAAAAACAATCTGAACGGGTTGTCCTCGGGGTTTCGCCTGCCAAATAAGTTCTGTTATACCCACAGACATGGTTCAAACAGTTGTAGAAACGTCAGTTTTTTTAAATTATCCAAATCTACCAATAATATGCACATCGTAGCTTCTGGGCCTGAGTAGCGGGCAGTTTAATTTGGGCACGCTTTTCATCCAAAATTCCGAATGCTGCCCCCTATCCTAGAGAACTTATTGGTGACGGGGCAGGATTTTCACGTCCGGATGAAATGCATGCCCATAATTCAACTGCCTGCTACTCATTCCCAGAAGATGCGGTTGAAGTTTAAAAAAATATATATATATACTGTTTAATCAGAATGGAGAAAGACCCATATGAAATCACTTGTAAGACCCATATGAAATCACTTGTAAGACCCGTATGAAATCACTTGTAAGACCCGTATGAAATCACTTGTAAGACCCGTATGAAATCACTTGTAAGACCCGTATGAAATCACTTGTAAGACCCGTATGAAATCACTTGTAAGACCCGTATGAAATCACTTGTAAGACCCGTATGAAATCACTTGTAAGACCCGTATGAAATCACTTGTAAGACCCGTATGAAATCACTTGTAAGACCCGTATGAAATCACTTGAAATCAATGTTTTATTGCCACTCTAGGGTCATGCACTACTCATAAAGCAACTGTAGACATTTTATTATTCGAAAACATAAAATACTGTCAAATATTAGAAAAATATTGTGATATATTTTTGCCGTTTTCCCCCAGCCCTAGTTTTGTGGTGGAGTAGACCTCTTTTTTTTTTGTCAGGGTTTTCCCTCAGAACAAAATGGCCATGTCCTCTTTTGACCCGACAGTATGAACTATGTATTCAGCTCTGAATTTTTGTTTGAGAAAGCCCCCTTTGGGTTCATTGCGGTACCAGTCTACCATGATAATAGGCAGAAAAAGAAAGTCCTCGATTTCTCTCGGCTTTTTCCATAGATCAACGCCGTCTACCCAGGTTTGTGTCTCAGCTCTGGCCTTTTAAAAAAACTTCTTTTTTTTTATCTTTAAAGAGCTGCATCTGTCTGGGCACAGCGATATGGACACATCCCAGTGAAAACTCACTGTTCTAGGGTGTGGGGTGGGTGGCCACAGGCAGAGACAGTGACCTCTCTGCAGCTCAACCAGCAGTGTAGTGTCTGAGTCTGTTACTCGGCGGGTGGTGATGTCACCCTTCTGATCACGTGAACTAGCAAGAGTCTTCAAGAGTGGTGTGTGTGTGTGGGAGGGGCAGTGTGGCTGCTGGTGGCATGCATCCTGTCTTTTCCTCCATATTTGGTTCCCACTGGCCTCAGTCATCCCGTGCTGCAGCAGCTCTCCTACTGTGCTCCTTGAATCTAATCCGACCCAGTTCTAGATCGGCTTCTGGCCGAAATAACTCATGCTTTTAAAAAAAAAAAATAATAATAATAATAATAAACAAGATTTATTTGGTGTCTTTTCATATCCGCTGCGTGAGGATTTAATAAGCACTTCTCACATGCTCTAATTAAGCTCTCAGACAGACATCCCATTTATAGGTTGCTTGCTTTGATTATCTTGTTTGTGGCAACTGGGATGTTTAATCCAATTGCAAATGTTAGCTGGTTAGCGCTGTGCTTCTTACCGTGGCTTTGCAACACAGCTGAGCTGAGTACAAACATACTACGTGTCCTAAAGTAGCAACATGATTGGCTAGCGGTTGCCCCCCCCCCCCCCCTGTACAGTGTTTAAGACTTACGTGGCACAGTGCTTATTAATAGCCCCCATATCGTGTTTTTTGTTTGTTGCTAATTTTCAGGGACTCTGCACTGTAACTGTCCTGAGAATGAGGCTGTGTTCTCCACCTGAAGAGGTTTGGAGGGGATGGAGGGGGCTATGAGAATGCGCGAGTAGGATGGGAAGAGGGAGTGACGCGGGGTGGATAGAGGGAAGCTGGTTGGGAGGGGGGGGGCGGCCATGACAGCTGGCTAATGCTAATCATTGCCTCTGGCTGTGTGTGCACACGACTGCAGAAACTTGCTCTGATCTTGACTGCAGGGAGGGATACATGGACTGAGAGAGAGGGTGAGAGAGAGGGTGAGAGAGAGGGTGAGAGAGAGGGTGAGAGAGAGAGGGTGAGAGAGAGAGGGTGAGAGGGAGAGAGCGAGGGTGAGGGAGAGAGAGAGGGGGAGAGAGAGAGGGTGAGGGAGAGAGAGAGGGTGAGGGAGAGAGAGAGGGGGGGTGAGGGTGAGAGAGGGGGGGTGAGGGTGAGAGAGAGGGGGTGAGGGTGAGAGAGAGGGGGTGAGGGTGAGAGAGAGGGGGTGTAGGTGAGAGAGAGGGTGGGTGAGAGAGAGGGTGGGTGAGAGAGAGAGAGGGTGAGGGCGAGAGAGAGGGCGCGACTGGGCCTAGTGCTGCATTTCCCAGGAGCTGTCACAGGGCTGCAGCCCACGTGGTTGACGATCCCTCACAGGTGAAGACTGGACCAGAGCGACTTGCTGCCGGGCTGAACACACACACTGGAGTGGTGTTCCAGATCACTTAACAATGCTCTCACGAGGTTGAGCAGGTTGAGCACACTGCTGTACTTCCCTTGAAGTCCTTACTACACACACACACACACACACCACACGGTCATATATTTTTTTCACTAAAAGTGTAATTGTTTCAACTTCTTTACTTTTGGGGAAAAAGACGACGCCTGATATTGATCTGGAGACATCATTTCACCTTTGTTTTACAGTGTAAAACTTCCCATCAGCTAAACTGAAATTGAATTAAAATATGAACAGAGGCCCTTATGTGCCATATTCCAGGTAATGACATTTTTATTTCTGATAACGCACGTTTGGTTATGCCTTATCGCTGGTATTCTGCACTACAGGCAACAGCAGGGATCATCAACTAGATACCTTCTCTACCCTCTCTCTCTCCTTCTCTACCCTCTCTCTCACCTTCTCTACCCTCTCTCTCACCTTCTCTACCCCTTCTCTCTCCTTCTCTCTCTCTACAGACCCCCCCCTCCCCCAAATAAACTACTTTTATGTGCCTGTTGCTGACCCTGAACCACTGATTAGCAGACGCTCTTATCCAGTGCGACTTACACGAGCAATTAGAGTTAAGTGCCTAGCTGAAGGGGGAATCAACAGATTTTTCACCGAGTTGGCTTTGGGATTTGAACCAGCGACCTTTCGGGTTACTGGCCCAACACTCTTTAACTGCCAGGCTACCCCTTGGTATAGGCCATTCGAGACATAGCTCGTCTTCTCACAGCTGACCTTTAAAAATTTTTTTTTAAAAAATCTGATTTGCATGGAGCACAGTGTGGAAGGCATGCCTAATACCCACGTGGGTTACATCGTTCACCACTGAACACGCCATCCTTGAGTTTGGTCTGTGTTCAAGAGGAACCGTTTTGAAGAGAGGGCATGTACAAAGTCAAGCTTTTCTAAAATGTTAATTCCCTCTTGACAGTTTGAAACTGTATTACTGCGGTCCCTGGATCATTTTACTCTCCTGCGTCTTAACCTCAAGCTGTGTGTTGCAAGTTTTTTTTTTGTTGTTGTTGCTTTTGTTCCAATGGCTTTATTAGCTTTTTTCATAGAGCGAGACCCTTTGGCCCAGTTCTTTTAATCAGTGTGACAATGGGGTTTTTAATGCTACTGCTTAAGTGTGGAAACACACCATGTTAATTAAGACCTCTTATCTTCGTTTTAGCATTATTTTTTAAATGTGTTTTGTTGTTGTCGTTTGAAAGGTCTTACTGAAAAACACCCTGAGGTCACTATCAGCTTTGCTGATAGCATTTAGGATTTTGAGAATTGGGGACATTTTATCTTTTGAAAGTTAATGGTTAATATTTTTTTTTAGACCAGAGTACATGCACCTTTTTTATTTTTTATGAAACGAGACTGGCTTGTTGCCGAGAGTAAGGCTGTTGCCTGAAAATCAGTAGCTTAGGTGGTGTAATAAAATAACATTCTAGTTGGGCTCTGGCATGAGTTCTTGCGATAGAAAACGATTGGTGTCGTCAGCTGTGGGGGATGTAGCTTTTGGGACGTCAACACCTTTTTTATCTAATAAATAGTTGAGGAAACCATTTTGTTAGCACATGGCAATCAACATAGGCCCCAAACCACCCCTCCCCCTACGCACAACTGTTTGCCCAATTCATCAGGTCAGAAGCGTTCAAGTTCTTTGACAGCCATTACCTTCGACTGTGGAACTCTCGGGTAATCCACCCCCTATCAAAAAGGTCAGGAGGTCATTAGAGAGGGTCATAGTCAATCTTTAGTCCTATGAGTTCAGTTCCACCCTGCTCTCGCGCCGCTCTGGATTGGTCCAGTTGGCTCGGGTTCTCTTTTTTAATGTTTGGTAACCACACATTCTTTCATTCAGAGGTGATCTGTCGCAATCTCATTAAGAGTTGAAGATGAATATGATGAATCCTACGGATGGGTTAGTTGACGAGTGGCGCAGCAGTCGAAGGCCGTGCTTGAGGTGTAGCTGTCGGTCAGTCACCATCTATAGTTGCTAATTGGTGGATTTGTTTGCGTCTAATTTAAATCTGTACTTTGAAACGCGTAAGAAAAGCGAATCTCGTTTTTTTTTTTTTTTTTCATCCTTTTTTTATTACAATTATATTTTTTTAATCAAAACTATGAAATGATACATATGGAATCATGTAGTAACCAAAAAAAAGTGTTAAACAAATCAAAATATATTTTAGATTCTTCAAAGTAGCCACCCTTTGCCTTGATCGTAGCTTTGCATGCTATTGGAATTCTCTCGACTAGCTTCACCTGGAATGCTTTTCCAACAGTCTTGAAGGAGTTCCTACATATGCTGAGCACTTGTTGGCTGCTTTTCCTTCACTCTGCGGTCCAGCTCATCCCAAACCATCTTAATTGGGTTGAGTTCGGGTGATTGTGGAGGTCAGGTCATCTGATGCAGCGCTCCATCACTCTCCTCCTTGGTCAAATAGCCCTTACACAGCCTAGAGGTGTGTTGAGTCATTGTCCTGTTGGGGGAAAAAATGATAGTCCCACTAAGCGCAAACCAGATGGGGTGGCGTATCGCTGCAGAATGCTGTGGTAGCCATGCTGGTTAAGTGTGCTTTGTAATTCTAAATAAATCACAAGACCGTGTCACCAGCTAAGCACCATCACACGACCGCCATGCTTCACGGTGGGAACTACACATGCGGAGATCATCTGTTCACCGATTCTGCGTCTCACAAAGACACGGCGGTTGGAACCAAAAATCTCAAATTTGGACTCATCACACCAAAGGACAGATTTCCACCAGTCTAATGTCCTTTGGTTGTGTTTCTTGGCCAAAGCAAGTCTCTTATTATTATTCATGACTTAAAGTAATGGACTGTCATTTCTCTTTGCTTATTTGAGCTGTTCTTGCCATAATATGGACTTGGTCTTTTAGCCCTATTTGGTATCTTCAGTATACCACCCCTACCATGTCACAACACAACTGGTTTGGCTCAAACGCATTAAGAAGGAAAGAAATTCCACAAATGAACTTTTAACAAGGCACACCTGTTAATTGAGATGCATTCCAGGTGACTACCTCATGAAACTGGTTGAGAGAATGCTAAGAGTGTGCAAAGCTGTCAAGGCAAAGGGTGGCTACTTTGAAGAATCTCAAATATACAATATATTTTGATTTGTTTAATACTTTTTTGGTTACTACATGACATGAATATATGTGATATTTCATAGTTTTGATGTCTTCACTATTATTCTACAATGTAGAAAATAGTGAAAATATAGAAAAACCCTTAAAATTACTAGGTGTCCAAACTTTTGACTGGTACTCATTCGGAAAGTATTCAGACCCCCTCGACTTTTTCCACATTTTGTTACGTTAGTCTTAATGTAACAATTTACACAATACCTCATAATGACAAAGCAAAAACATATATATTTTTTAGAAACCCAGCCTAAAACCCCAAACAGCAAGCAATGTAGAATCACGGTGGCTAGGAAAAACTCCCTAGAAAGGCAGGAACCTAGGAAGAAACCTAGAGAGGAACCAGGCTATGAGGGGTGGCCAGTCCTCTTCTGGCTGTGCCGGGTGGAGATTATAACAGAACATGACCAAGATGTTCAAACGTTCATAGATGACCAGCCAAATAATTGTCACATTGGTTGTAGAGGGTGCAACAGGTCAGCACCTCAGGAGTAAATGTCAGTTGGCTTTTCATAGCCGATCGAGTGGCTTTGGCTCTAGGAGGTGTCTTGGTGGTTCCAAATGAATGATGGAGACCAATGTGTTCTTTGGGACCTTCAAAAACTGTAGAATTGTGTGTGTGTGTGTGTGTGTGTGCTTTTCCAAATCCTGTTTAATCATTTGAATTTACCTCAGGTGGTCTCCAATCAAGTTTTAGAAACATCTCAAGGGATGATCAATGGAAACAGGATGCACCCGAGCTTAATTTCTAGTCTCCATATCAAAAGGGTCTGAATACTTATGTAATTAAGGTTTTTCTGTTTTGTTTTGGTGGGGAAAAAGTCAAGGGGTCTGAATACTTTCCCAATGGACTGTGCATGCGTACATGCATACAAGCTGATTTTTGAAGAAGTGAGCACAAAGAGGTCATGTCCTGCTACAGTTTGAAATTCATAACTCTTAAGTGGAGGGCAGGCCCAACACAGAAATCCCACCCCACACACACACTTCTGTTCACCATTTTCTTTTAGTAAGTGGCTTTGGCTGAGTTATTTTTTTTATTTTTTTTTAACTTCTCACTGTGTGTCTGGCTTTGTCCGAGGCCATGATTGCCAGTAAGGAGATTTATACAGATTTGCATGGGTTGTCAACAGCCCAGCAGCTGAGCAGCGTGCTACACAACCTCACCAGCTCAATGCTTCCTTATGTTCGTCAGTTGTGCGACTGCTTTCACGGCGCTCCCGGGTTCACAATGGACAGGCTTTGGTAGAGTACAGTATGGTCTACATAATCGGATGAATGTGAACTCCGGTCAGGTGCAGTACATTCACCGTCAGTCCTAATTCAACTTAAAACACAGTGCAGTCTTTTTTTAGTGGTTTTAGTGGTTCGGTTTCTGCAGTATCGCCAGAGCACATACTTTCAGACATTCCCATGCTGTTACTTAGGCCTGAATCAAGAGTTGACTGTGACTGCTTTCCTAATGACCACCCGCACGTAACCGCTGCCCCTCCACTCTGACTCTGTACCGGTACCCCCCTGTATATAGCCTCCACATTGACTCTGTACCGGTACACCCTGTATATAGCCTCCACATTGACTCTGTACCGGTACCCCCTGTATATAGCCTCCACATTGACTCTGTACCGGTACCCCCTGTATATAGCCTCCACATTGACTCTGTACCGGTACCCCCTGTATATAGCCTCCACATTGACTCTGTACCGGTACCCCCTGTATATAGCCTCCACATTGACTCTGTACCGTAATACCCTGTATATAGCCTCCACATTGACTCTGTACCGGTACCCCCTGTATATAGCCTCCACATTGACTCTGTACCGGTACCCCCTGTATATAGCCTCCACATTGACTCTGTACCGGTACCCCCTGTATATAGCCTCCACATTGACTCTGTACCGGTACCCCCTGTATATAGCCTCCACATTGACTCTGTACTGTAATACCCTGTATATAGCCTCCACATTGACTCTGTACTGTAATACCCTGTATATAGCCTCCACATTGACTCTGTACCGGTACCCCCCTGTATATAGCCTCCACATTGACTCTGTACCGGTACACCCTGTATATAGCCTCCACATTGACTCTGTACCGGTACCCCCTGTATATAGCCTCCACATTGACTCTGTACCGGTACCCCCTGTATATAGCCTCCACATTGACTCTGTACCGGTACCCCCTGTATATAGCCTCCACATTGACTCTGTACCGGTACCCCCTGTATATAGCCTCCACATTGACTCTGTACCGGTACCCCCTGTATATAGCCTCCACATTGACTCTGTACCGTAATACCCTGTATATAGCCTCCACATTGACTCTGTACCGGTACCTCCTGTATATAGCCTCCACATTGACTCTGTACCGTAATACCCTGTATATAGCCTCCACATTGACTCTGTACCGGTACCCCCTGTATATAGCCTCCACATTGACTCTGTACCGGTACCCCCTGTATATAGCCTCCACATTGACTCTGTACCGGTACCCCCTGTATATAGTCTCCATATTGACTATGTACCGGTACCCCCTGTATATAGCCTCCATATTGACTATGTACCGGTACCCCCTGTATATAGCCTCCACATTGACTCTGTACCGGTACCCCCTGTATATAGTCTCCATATTGACTATGTACCGGTACCCCCTGTATATAGCCTCCATATTGACTATGTACCGGTACCCCCTGTATATAGCCTCCATATTGACTATGTACCGGTACCCCCTGTATATAGCCTCCACATTGACTCTGTACCGGTACCCCCTGTATATAGCCTCCATATTGACTATGTACCGGTACCCCCTGTATATAGCCTCCACATTGACTCTGTACCGGTACCCCCTGTATATAGCCTCCACATTGACTCTGTACCGTAATACCCTGTATATAGCCTCCACATTGACTCTGTACTGTAATACCCTGTATATAGCCTCCACATTGACTCTGTACTGTAATACCCTGTATATAGCCTCCACATTGACTTTTTTACTTTGACCTATGGAGAACTGAAGGTTTAGCAGCTTCATAATGTGATGTAATAACTTCCTAAATGAGATATCAGACAGGCTCAATAATGGGCTGTTATAACCTCTTAAATGAGAGATCAGACAGGCTCGATAATGGGCTGTTATAACCTCCTAAATGAGATATCAGACAGGCTCAATAATGGGCTGTTATAACCTCCTAAATGAGATATCAGACAGGCTCAATAATGGGCTGCTATAACCTCCTAAATGAGATATCAGACAGGCTCAATAATGGGCTGTTATAACCTCTTAAATGAGAGATCAGACAGGCTCGATAATGGGCTGTTATAACCTCCTAAATGAGAGATCAGACAGGCTCGATAATGGGCTGTTATAACCTCCTAAATGAGAGATCAGACAGGCTCAATAATGGGCTGTTATAACCTCCTAAATGAGATATCAGACAGGCTCAATAATGGGCTGTTATAACCTCCTAAATGAGATATCAGACAGGCTCAATAATGGGCTGTTATAACCTCCTAAATGAGATATCAGACAGGCTCAATAATGGGCTGCTATAACCTCTTAAATGAGAGATCAGACAGGCTCGATAATGGGCTGTTATAACCTCCTAAATGAGAGATCAGACAGGCTCGATAATGGGCTGTTATAACCTCCTAAATGAGATATCAGACAGGCTCGATAATGGGCTGTTATAACCTCCTAAATGAGATATCAGACAGGCTCGATAATGGGCTGTTATAACCTCCTAAATGAGAGATCAGACAGGCTCAATAATGGGCTGTTATAACCTCCTAAATGAGATATCAGACAGGCTCAATAATGGGCTGTTATAACCTCCTAAATGAGAGATCAGACAGGCTCAATAATGGGCTGTTATAACCTCCTAAATGAGATATCAGACAGGCTCAATAATGGGCTGCTATAACCTCCTAAATGAGAGATCAGACAGGCTCAATAATGGGCTGTTATAACCTCCTAAATGAGATATCAGACAGGCTCCATAATGGCCACTAAGAGTGTGCAAAATATTAATATAAAATATATTTTGATTGGTTTTTACACGATTCCTTATTGTTATTTCATAGTTTTGTCTTCACTATTGTTCTACAATGTAGGACATCTTAAAAAGGAAAAACCCTTTTAAATGAGTAGGTGTTGACTGGTACTGTACATTTTAAGTGAGTGTTGCATTTTGTGCACAGAATTAGCCTTTTTTTAAATGAAGAATAAGTGGTCCACGAGAGAGTATAGGGAGCCATTTGTGAGCCTGTGACCCGCTTTGACCCGGAAGGCGTTCCTTCTGCCAACGCCATGAGCCATCGGATATCCCACAACGTATTCCTAGTTTGCTCTGCTAGTGGAATTGATGGGGATAAAAAAAAAAAACATGGCTCCGTGACCGTGCGGAGTTATTAGTTCATTTTTAGGAGACTCATTAAATCCTAACGACGACCCAGGTCTGATTCCCAAATGGCACCTCGTTCCCTATGCGTTGTGTTACTGTTGTCCAGAGCCCGTAAGGTTTTGATCCACAGTAGAGTACTGCATAGAGAACGAGGTGCTGTTTGGGACGTAACCAAGAGGTTAAGTAGACATCTTTATCGATGGCTGTACAAGGCAGACCTTGGTTGTGATGTCCACCATCTTTTTTTGTTGTTTCTACAGAGCTGCCGCCCACAACAGGCCCGGCCAAGGTGGTGAAGGCCCCAAATCCCCGGCCTCGGAGAGGAGGAAAGGTAACAATCCACCTACTGCTGGCCAATCCATTGCATGTGTGTGTATTTTGAAACAGGCCATGCTTCCTGGTATGCAAATGATTAGAAACCCTCTAAAGTGCTTCATTCACACAGTTTGGATTTTTTGTTTTCTCCCTTTGTTGTACAAGAGGACCTATTCTGGACCACACCCTGTTGGTTGATGTTGTGGAGCTTTAATATGATCAGCATAAAGTCATGTTGGTCTTTCTCTCTCTCTCTCTGTCCCTATGGGGCCCCCTCGGTCTTTCTCGCTCTCTCTCTCTCTCTCTGTCCCTATGGGGCACCCTCAGTCTTTTTCTCTCTCTCTCGCTCTCTGTCCCTACGGGGCCCCCTCGGCCTTTCTCTCTCTCTCTCTCGCTCTCTGTCCCTATGGGGCCCCCTCGGCCTTTCTCTCTCTCTCTCTCTCTCTCTCGCTCTCTGTCTCTATGGGGCCCCCTCTGTCTTTCTCTCTCTCGCTCTCTGTCCCTATGGGGCCCCCTATGGGTCTTTCTCTCTCTCTGTCCCTATGGGGCCCCCTTGGTCTTTCTCTCTCTCTCTGTGTCCCTATGGGGCCCCATCGGTCTTTTTCTCTCTGTCCCTATGGGGCTTGGTCAAAAGTATTGCACTATATAGGGAATAGGGTGCTATAGTAGTGCACTATATAGGGAATAGGGTGCTATAGTAGTGCACTATATAGGGAATAGGGTGCTATAGTAGTGCACTATATAGGGAATAGGGTGCTATAGTAGTGCACTATATAGGGAATAGGGTGCTATAGTAGTGCACTATATAGGGAATAGGGTGCTATAGTAGTGCACTATATAGGGAATAGGGTGCTATAGTAGTGCACTATATAGGGAATAGGGTGCTATAGTAGTGCACTATATAGGGAATAGGGTGCTATAGTAGTGCACTATATAGGGAATAGGGTGCTATAGTAGTGCACTATATAGGGAATAGGGTGCTATAGTAGTGCACTATATAGGGAATAGGGTGCTAAAGTAGTGCACTATATAGGGAATAGGGTGCTATAGTAGTGGACTATATAGGGAATAGGGTGCTATAGTAGTGCACTATATAGAGAATAGGGTGCTATAGTAGTGCACTATATAGGGAATAGGGTGCTATAGTAGTGCACTATATAGGGGTTAGGTTCCCATTCGGGACAAACTCTCTAAACAGTGTTAAATTCCTTGGATGTTTTTTATTCAATGTATTTTTTTTTAGGTTGGGGATTTTGGAGATGCTATGAACTGGCCAACACCAGGGGAGATCGCAACTAAAGAGACGCAGGTAATTCAGCGCCCGGAGATCTGCTCACACACAGACACACACACACACACACACACACACACACACACACACACACACACACACACACACACACACCAGTGGCCAGTTAAGTAGGGTACAGTACTGTTTGCAGTAGTAGTGAACACACAGCCTCTCTTAGATATCAGGTTTTCCTCCCACAATTAAAAAAAAAAGAAGTTTCTGTCTTAAAACATCTGTATGTAACAGAAGGTAAGCTTGGCATAGAGGAACTACTTCACCACCTTTATCCGCTTGAATTAAATAGTAGCTAGCAAGATGGAGATCAAGGAGTTTCTGTTTTTTTTAATTGTTTTTATAGAGTGTATTTCACAGGTGGCATCAACGACCTTCACTTAACCCACTTAAAATAAGATTTTTCCTGCAAACTTGGGTTTTGAAATCGCAACTTTCTGGCATGTCTGCCTCGTTATTTGTTTGAGAGAGTTGTCTGTCTGAAGAGAAACCCACCCCAGAATATATATATATTTTTCTTATCCAAGTTGACGAAAGAGTCCCGTCGTTGAAACTAGATCCTAGTTACTGCTGTTGCCTAGGGTCGGGTTTTGGAGACTAGAGAACACACAGCTCTTGTTTATTCAGACGGTTACAGGACCTCTCTACAGACAGACAGCCTCAACCAGTCACCTTGACTTATCAATGAATAATACCTGGAGACATGTTCTTACTCCTCATTGGTGGGGAAACAACAGTGTGCAGGCTAGGCGGAGATGCAGAGTTTGAGGAACAACACAGGAGAGGAGAATAGTCACTAGGAGGATGAGACGTAAATAAAGTTGGCTCTCTATCCCCCCCCCCCCCCCCCCCCCCCCCCCCCCCTTGATTATGACGCTGCTGTGGGTGTTTTGTGGTGGGGGGGGTGTAATTGTAGAACGCTTTCAGACAAGTGACTCGACTGGCTCTTTTGTCTCTTAGGTGGCTACACAGTGGGACTACTTGAGGCTGTTCATAGCATGATTGGGTTGTCCTAAATGGCAACCTATTCTCTACATAGTGTAAGAAAATAGTATATTTTGAGAGCACACTTGACTATGGCCCTGCAGTTAGAAAAATGCCCCTCTTTCCCCTTCCCAGAAAAATATCCCCTCTTCCCCCCCCCCTTCCCGAGAGGTATAGGACCCCCACCCCGACAGGTATAGGACCCCCACCCCGACAGGTATAGGACCCCCACCCCGAGAGGTATAGGACCCCCACCCCCCACCCCCACCCCGAGAGATCGACTTGAGGGCAAACATGAACTCCAAGACTCAGCTTAAATACACATCTGAGACTGGTAGAGAGACTCTGAGCTGTAGCAGTGCAGTCACCTGAGGCATCCATATGATCCAACCTTCATTTCCCTCAGGTGCTGGGTACCACGGACGGAGGATGCAACTCATTTGTGACCTCTTACAGTAGCATACCCCTGCAGGCTATTTCTGACAACTGGGATCGGGGAGATAGTTCCTCACTGGCAGAGTGACCGAAGTATAGACCCCTTTTTTAGACAGGTGGGGTGGGGGGGGGGTGAGGCAAGGAGCGGCTGCTGCGTACGTTCTGCCAGGCTAGCGCAGGCCTGAGGAGATGTAGGTCAGAGCAGGGCTAGGAATAACCAGGCCTGGACGGGTCCCTATAGATGGGATGTCCTTTTAGGGATCCCCACAATAACCCACGGACCTCTGCTGCTATTCTGGGGGGTTGTCGGCAACCAAACTTTTCCAAACGTTGCTAAATCAGTCAGTTACTTGAAAAATTAGGTATCAGAATTGGATATTTTTTTGTACTTTTTAAAGCTTTTTAAAATAGGTTGTCTGTTTTTCCCAGAAAGCCTGTGAAGGTTTTGGTTCAGTACTGCAATGAAACTAAAGCTTTAGTATTGTCATTACTATGTCCCCAAGGGCCATTGTATCTTTTTGACAAGACAACTTCACTGCCCACAATTTCCTAGGAGAATTGTTCAGTTATTTTTAAGGTCATTTTTTTTTCTAGAATTTGTTGGAATTGAGGTTAACACTTTAAAGGTTGCCTACTCAGTGGTTAGGTTTGTGTTGGGTGGAGGGCCTGAATGTAGAATGCCACACCTCAACTATCACAACCCTCCCCAGACACCAAACCTTTTATTCTCATTCTGTGGCGTTTTTGTGGAGTCTTTAGAATCATGCCTGTAAAATGAGAATGTTTTCTGTAGAATTCTGCCCATATAAGGTCGGCAAATTCTATAGAATGAATCGGCATTCTTGCTCTTTTAGTTTTCGATGACATGTCATAAGGAGTCTCATAACAATGATGAATTCCATACAATTTTCAATACACACTTCAGCTACATGGCATTGCAACACACGCCTGCCTATACACCATCATCATCTATCATTGTGTCTGTGTGTGTGTGTGTGTGTGTTGTTGAAATGGCATTTAAAAAAAATATATATATATATTTTCATCACGGACGCAATCCTGTAATTGGGATTGCGCTCTTATCCTAAAATACCTTCCCTTCTGTCCCCCC
Source organism: Oncorhynchus clarkii lewisi (assembly GCF_045791955.1). Classification (NCBI taxonomy): domain Eukaryota; kingdom Metazoa; phylum Chordata; class Actinopteri; order Salmoniformes; family Salmonidae; genus Oncorhynchus; species Oncorhynchus clarkii. Next base: position 5,768,156 of record NC_092156.1, on the reverse strand, counting down.
TGTGCTCAGATTGAAGTTGTGACTGGGATTGTGTCATGCCCCATGCCTGTCAGGCAGGTCAGAGAGGTGAGCTCCCCACGGAGATCCCCAGTAAGTTCACCCTTCACATGGACCTGAAGCAGCCTGGTCTAGGGGCCTCCACGGCCTCCTGGCTTCCGTAGAACCTGAATGACTTGAACCAAAAGGAGCGTGGGGGGGGGGGGGGGGGGGGTTAACCAATCAAAAAGCTTGCTGGGGAGTTTATTATAATAATAATAATAATAATTGGGGAGATGGTTGCATGGACCCTGATTTTTAAACTCCTGGGTTGAACAGAACTATGGAGACCCAGCATGAGAATGGTTTAGGTCCAACCGTTAAACGTAATGTGGGTCTGTGCAACCAGCAGTTTGTGGATGTCCAGACGGAGTATGATGGTGGAACGGCCTGCTGGTAGGGTGAACATAGCCATTGGAAAGCTTGACGAGTGGTATCGATTTAACTTCCAATAGCACAAAAGGAATCAGTATTTCTTCAGAAATTGGTATCAGGTTTGCTGTGGCCACCCAAGAAAATGTGCATTATATTAGTTTTTCCAGAGTGCTCAGTGGACGTTAACTTCCCATTTAGGCTATTGGTTTTCCGTTAGTTTGCTCATTCATACTTAGTAATGTTAACAGCTATTATGGTTCCTGTTCAAATACAGGAAAGTATACAGTTCTTCTATTTGAATGTGATTTACAAAGGTTTGTATAGCAAGTGAGTTGTATAGCAAGTGAGTTATCTAACACATTTGAATGGACATGCCTATTCCAGTGCGTTAGGGGGGTGTCTGCTCACTATCTGACTGTTTTTTGTTGTTGTTGTGTGGATTACTTTCATTTTTTTTGCGACATGAAGAAAAAAGGGAGAGAGAGAAGAGAGAAAAAAACAACGACATTTTGAAATGCGTGTAGTACAAGTGTGAGAAATGACTAGGTACCTCGTCTTGACAAACTAACCCTTCAACTGAATGCTTTGCATGGTCTTCCTATGCAAAGTGCCCCCTGATAGAAGATATTTAACTTAGCGAGGTGAGCTCAAACACAAAGTGAACTCAACTTGCATTTTAATTTGACTTACGTCTCAAATGAACACACTGCATGACTAATTGAGCAGAGGTGATTAAACACAGGATCTGCAACTGTCTCTTGGCAGCTTTCTGGCCATGTTAAGACTTGGCAGTTTAATGCTGTTTTTCTATTCTGATCATGGAATTTCTGATCTTGGAATTCCGAACATACACACGCGTGTGTCTAAACTTTAGGTTTAAATGTGTCTGTCATATCCACGTAGTGGATTCCCCCTTTTCCCTTGGCACTATATTCAAATGCCCATTATGCATACTGCAAACGGTGGATTAGGCTAAATATGATGACACAACTTGATAAGCTGTCACATCACATAACCATCGACAACGGCTGACCTCGAACATCATCGCCAGACGATGCTATCGGAATATCACCCAGCCCCACTCACTAATCTTAACCCCCAGGACAGGTTGTGTCCCAGAACAAGAAGGAATAGAAAGGTATTTCTTTGTTGGTTTCTTTTCCCCATGTTGTACTTTTTAAGAGTACCACACGGGGTGAATCCCAACTTCTTCCATGTTAGCTACGTTTCCATCCAATTAGAGACCGATTGTCATGCTAATATTTTAAAATCATTTAGATCCCATCATGCAATGCGATTATTTTAGCTAGCTAGCAACATACACTATATACAGAAGTATATGGACATCCCTTCCAATTAGTAGATACGCCTACTTCAGCCACACCATTGCTGACGGGTGTATAAAATTGAGCAAATAGCCATGCAGTCTCCATAGACAAACACTGGCAGTAGAATGGCCTTACTGAAGAGCTGTGACTTTCAACGTGGCACTGTCATAGGATGCCACCTTTCCAACAAGTCAGTTCGTCAAATTTCTGCCCTGCTAGAGCTGCCCCGGTCAACTAAGTGCTGTTATTGTGAAGTGGAAACGTCTAGGAGCAACAACGGCTCAGCCGCGAAGTGATAGGCAGATTCCAGGAGAACACTACCTACCCCAATGCACAGTGCCAACTGTAAAGTTTGGTGGAGAAGGAATAATGGTCTTGGGCTGTTTTTTCATGGTTCGGGCTAATCCCCTTAGTTCCAGTGAAGGGAAATCGTAACGCTACAGCATACAATGTCATTCTAAAAGATTCTGTGCTTCCAGCTTTGTGGAAACAGTTTGGGGAAGGCCCGTTCCTGTTTCAGCATGACAAAGCCCCCGTGCACAATGCGAGGTCCATAGAGTAATGGTTTGTTGATCGGTGTGGAAAAACTCGACTGGCCTGCACAGAGCCCCGACCTCAACCCCATTGAACACCTTTGGAATGAATTGGAACGCCGACTGCGAGCCAGGCCTAATCTCCCAACATCAGTGCCCGACCTCACTAATAATCTTGTGGCTGAATGGAAGCAAGTCCCCGCAGCAATGATCCAACATCTAGTGGAAAGCCTTCCCAGAAGAGTGGAGGCTGTTATTGCAGCAATGATCCAACATCTAGTGGAAAACCCTTCCAAGAAGGCTGTTCTAGCAGCAATGATCCAACATCTAGTGGAAGGCCTTCCCAGAAGGCTGTTATGGCAGCAATGATCCAACATCTAGTGGAAGGCCTTCCCAGAAGGCTGTTCTAGCAGCAATGATCCAACATGTAGTGGAAAAGCCTTCCCAGAAGCCTGTTCTAGCAGCAAAGGGGGGGGACCAACCATTACCTGGTCATGTAGTGTAGCTAGCTAGCCAGCCCAGAGAGCGAGCATTGCATTATGGGCTTTGTCGTCAACTTGAGCTGCAACAGATTTCCAAACTGTTTTTCACAAGCTACCAACTTGATTTATAATGCAGTGTTTCCCCTATATGCATCTAGCAGCAATGGCGCACTGCTACTGTTTAAATTGTTGCCGCCAATACATTTTCAAAATGGTGAAACATTTTCAGTGTAAACCGTAAACGACTAAAACCATATTTTAAATTGTGTATAAAAAATATATTGGAGCAATCTTTTTTTTTTAATTTTTTTTTCTCCCTCTGAGATCATCTTTGAGAACGAACAATCATCAAAATACAATTTTTAAAAAACGTGACAGTCAGAATCTAAAATGTCAGGGGCATTCGGGCCCCTCTTGATTCTGTTATAAGGTTGAGTCGCTCAGATGGCAATAGAACACGGCGTGAGGCAAAATGTGTAGAATTGCAGGAAATTAGCTTTATAGCAGCGGACGGCGACCCCCCCCACACACACTACTCCTAGAGGAAACGCTAACGTCAATATGTAATATTTGTTGACAAATATTCTCACGTAGTGTTGCTTTTCCACTGTAAATCATTGGAATGAATGGTTTCGTGTGGTTTCTCCTCTGTGTACTGTAGGTGACCTGTGACCTTTAATGTTAGTCTCAAATGGCTCCTCATTTCCTATTTATTACGTTACATTTGACCAGGGACCAAATCGAGAACAAGGTGCCATTAGGAATGCACGCTAAGTGATGCTCCTAAACCTGGTTGTTGGAAGAAGGAAATAAATTTTAAAAAATAAACCCTGCTGGAAATATTGTACCTTGTGTTAACCTACTCCCCAGGCCCCCAAGAAGCCCGTGGTTAAGAAAGAGTGGAAAGAGAAACGTGACACCAACGAAGAAAGCAAGGAGAACCAGAAAGCCAAGTCGGACGACTCTGGAGAGGAGAAGAACGGAGACGACGACTCTCAGAAGAATGGACAGAAGAAAAAAGGTGGGTGACTTTTTACTCAGTATTGACCTCTTTTTAAAAAATATATATATTTTGAACTAAACTACAGAGTGTATGAAAAGTGCATTTTCACCTAGAAACTGGAGATGGTGAATATGAGGTTAAAAAGTGGTGGAATTCCCCTTTAAAAAAAAAAAGAAGGTTTTTCAGGGTAAACAGAACCCTGTGCGGTAGGACATCCGACCTTAGGGCTTTTACACAGAACCAGTGTTTGTCTGAACACACAAACTATAACAAATAGCCAGTCATTGTGTTAACATCAATGATGTCGTGACTTGATTAACAGTATTCGGAAAAGCTGTCGGTATATGTTAATTGACACTCGTGCTCGTAGGCCTAAACAATGTAGGAATATCCATTACCACTTGAGGAAAATTAATCGTGTTTACTAAATGTTTTGGATGGTGCAGGCCCTAGTCTGGCTTTGTAGTGACTACTACTCCGAGTCTAACCCTTACGGAGTCGGAGGCGATGCAGGCAGGGAGATGGTGCAGGCCCCAGTCTGGCTTTGTAGTGACTACTACTCCGAGCCTATCCCTCACAGAGTCTGAGGCGATGCAGGCAGGGAGATGTTTTGGCAGTAACTAAGGGTTGAAATTCCACCAGTCTGCCAGCCAGCGAGTGTTTTCTGACCTTCGGAATGAGGTTTTTCCTGACTGACTAGAGGGAGAGCGAGAGACTTGCCTCTTTCTGGCCCTACAATGCTCTTATTCCTCCCTCACTTTTCACCCCCGGGCACCCTGTCTTCAAATGAATCCCCTCGGGCAAACGTTTCAGGTCAATCGCAACCAAAACCTCCTGTCACCCCCTCCGCGCTGTGGCCCTCACCAACCGCCCACCTGGTCCACGTTTATCTCCCTACTTGGACTTTGCACCCTGCACTTTCATCCTACAACTACACTCAGCACTGCCTTAGACCTCTGCCACTGACAGGCTCTTGTCTGTTTGTGTGTGTGTGTGTGTTCTTCTTTCTGGCTCTGCAATGCTCTTTTTGTCTCTCGCGATCTCTCTCCCTTTATCCATTCCTCCCTTTTATATAAATGCAACATGTAAAGTGTTGGTTTTAACGAGCCGAAATAAAATTACCCAGAATTTCTCCAAACGCACAACAACAAAAAAATGTTTCTCTCAAAATGTGCACCAATTTGTTTACATCCCTGTTAGTGAGCATTTCTCCTTTGCCAAGATAATCCATCCACCTGGCAGGTGTGGCATGTCAAGAAGCTGATTAAACGGTATGATCATTACACAGGTGCACCTTGTGCTGGGGGACAATAAAAGGCCACTCTAAAATGTGCAGTTTTGTCACACCACACAATGCCACAGATGTCTCGTGTTTTGAGTGAGCGTGCAATTGGCATGCTGACTACAGGGAATTAAATGTTAATTTTCTCTTCCATAAGACCCCTCCAATGTCGTTTTAGAGAATTTGGCAGTACGTCCAACCGGCCTTACAACCGCAGACCACGTGTAACCACGCCAACCCAGGACCTGCAACCATCCCGCTTCTTCACACGCGGGAGATATATGGTTATTCCTGTGACCAGTCATTTGGCAGACCAAAAAATGTCATCCAAAATTCCTAAATGAGCATCACAACCCTAATCTCTACACATAGTTGTAATGTCATTTATAGTGCAGTCTGTAGTGTTTATAGCTTCAGTGTTCATAGTGCAGTCTGTGGTGTTTATAGCTTCAGTGTTCATAGTGTAGTCTGTAGTGTTTATAGCTTCGGTGTTCATAGTGCAGACTGTGGTGTTTATAGCTTCGGTGTTCATAGTGCAGTCTGTAGTGTTTATAGCTTCGGTGTTCATAGTGTACTTACTATATGTGGATATATATATATATGTTTTTTTTTGTGTATGTTGTCTCTAACTCTGCAGAACATGTATTTGGAGAAATAAATATGATTTGTTATTCTCTCACCTACCCCCTTCAGCAGTCAGGGCCACGTCACTCTTACTCTCCCAGAGTGCACTGTCAAGAGTGACGTGGCCCTGTGCCTATCTGCTGACGGTGTAGGTGAGAATTGCCACAGTTCAACGTGCTCGCTCTAGTCTCCTGCCCCCGAGCACACTCCACTAACAGAGCACTGACACCGCCAACTGGCCAGCGAGGGAACTACACCTCTGGCTGAATAAAACATGGGGGGGGGCACTGTTCCAGCAATTACAAAACGGATTAGTTTGTGTGGGGGGGCACTGTTCCAGCAATTACAAAACGGATTAGTTTGCGCAGAAGACAGAGTAAAATGTGAGGTATTTATTTGTAATTGTCAGTGTTTTTATCAGATTTCTCAATCGGGTTTAGAGTTCCTGAGGTGAAACCTAATAGGCCCACCGGGAGAAGTTACAGCGCGCTTGTTCAGTGCTGCTCTGTCGCCCCCCCCTGCAACATCAACTAGTTTCCTCCTATCCCGGTCTGCCTGCATCTCACGCTTGGTCTGACACTAATCAACACTATTGGTATTGTGTAAATGTGACAGACAGGTGCCGCTCTAACGTGTGTGTGTGTGTGTGTGTAGGGAACAAGCACAAGTGGGTGCCACTGATGATGGAGGTGAAGTCCGAGGGGCCCAGAGAGCGCTCTGCATCCAGGAACAACACCCGTCAGAACGAGGTTCCCAGGATGCCCCCCAACAACAGGAACGACCTCCGAGGTGACTGACATCACCCAGCGCCAGCCTGACCCTTATGTCAGCCTGGTTGGGTACCATATGGCTCCCTATATAGTGCACTACTATAGCACCCTATTCCCTATATAGTGCACTACTATAGTACCCTATTCCCTATATAGTGCACTACTATAACACCCTATTCCCTATATAGTGCACTACTATAGCACCCTATTCCCTATATAGTGCACTACTATAGCGCCCTATTCCCTATATAGTGCACTACTATAGCACCCTATTCCCTATATAGTGCACTACTATAGCACCCTATTCCCTATATAGTGCACTACTATAGCACCCTATTCCCTATATAGTGCACTACTATAACACCCTATTCCCAATATAGTACACTACTATAACACCCTATTCCCTATATAGTGCACTAATATAGCACCCTATTCCCTATATAGTGCACTACTATAGCACCCTATTCCCTATATAGTGCACTACTATTGACCAGGTTCAGTGTTCCCTTCAGAGAATATTCACACTCCTTTACTTTTCTACATGTTGTTGTTACAGCCTGAATTTAATATAGATTAAATTGAGATAGTTTTTTTGTGTTTTTAGACATTTATTTTTTAAAAATGAATTACAAATTAAAAGCTGACATGTTAGTCCATAAGTTTTTTTTTTACCTCTTTGTTGTGGCGAGCCTAAATCAGTTCAGGAGTACGAATGTGCTTAACAAGTCACACAATAAGTTGCATCGACTCATTCCCTGTGCAATATGTGGTTCATGTGATTTTTGATTGACCAGCTCATCTCTGTACCCCACTCATTACAGTCATCTGTAAGGTCTCTCAGTCGAGCAGTGAATTTCAAAGGAAACCGCTCAGGGATTTCACTGAGGCCAATGGTGACTTTTTAAAATGGCTGTGATAGGAGAGAACTTGACCTGGTTGTGGTCCGGTCCCAGTTAAATAAAGGTTAAATAAATAAATATAAATAAATATATATTAATATATACACACACACACGGACAGAAAGACTCACAGCAGTAATCGTTGCCAAAGGTAATTCTAACTCAGGGGGTTGAATACTTATGTAATTCAAATAGTTTTTATTTATATGTATTTAATCTTCTTTTTTTATTTTTTTACACGTGATAAAGGATCCTCCGTGTTGACATTCGTGTTTTGTGTAGATTGCTGTAAAAAACACACACACACACAAAAAAAAAAACACAATTAACTCTATTTTAAGTCAAGAGGTGTGAATACTTTCTGAAGGCACTGTAGTGCATTAAATCTGACTGGGCCAATGGGGGATGGATAGGTGCAGTGGGGATTTTAGCATATAAATGGGGCCAAAGGGGGATGGATAGGTGCAGTGGGGATTTTAGCATATAAATGGGGCCAAAGGGGATGGATAGGTGCAGGGGTGATTTTTAGCATATAAATCTTGTTGGGGCCAAAGAAAATACCAAATTTGGGGTGCATGCCAGCAAAGCCACTACACTACACAACACTAAACAATACATTAATTGCACTATAACGGTAATAAACGGTGTCCACAAACTGTTAGGGCCGACATAAAGCTGTCCCAACAGCAGAGCTTTCTTTTCAGCAACATGGAGTGAATCCTTACCTCTGGGAAAAAAAAACCTGGTTATCAGCGGGGCCTTGTCTGGCAGCGACACAGTTAATTCAGCCTCATTTACTGCCTTTAAAAAAAACAAAAACATAGTTGAAATGGCTGACTTGTTTTTAACAAATGTAGTTTCTGCTGACAATTGAGATGTACAAACTATGGAATAATGGGACGATGAGCGGATACGAGACAATCTGTAATTTCGATTGAGACGTTAATGAGAGAGCTAGGATGGACGTAACATTAGTCAATAATAACTATTTGTTCAGCACTTTTTAAATGTACAGAGACAGAATTCATAACATGGGCCATTCTTAGTGTTCTCCAAGTCAGAACTGTAGGATAACTAAAGGGGGCATATAAACACACAATGAAAGTGATTTACAACATTCGATGATTACATTTCTCTAAAACAGGTTATAGGCTATATGTGCACCACCAATGTGCACCATGTGCACCACCACCAAATTAATAGGTGAAAGCCCACATTAAGTACACAATAATGAGAAAATATTTTTTTAAAGGGTGTACCCTTTAATGAATCTGGTACCTTGCAAGGGACCCTTGTGGTGTTTCTGTACTGCACGTTCCGATTCTTTATTTTATTGGGCCCTGTATCTTAGTCCTACATCTTACCTTAGAAGTGTTAACTTCAAGCGGACTAAGATCTAGTTACAATGTCCCATAAATTGAATGTCCAAATAAAGTATTTACACAAAATAAGTTTTGCAGCGACACAATCCAAAAGGTATGCTACAGCTAACAATTTATTATTTTTGACTGTTCACAATTCACAAATTATAATTTTGATTCCCGTGATTCGATTCACCATGTTTGAACCAAACCCCAACTACTATAATGGCAAAGCAAATAATTTGATTTGTAAATTCATAGAAATGAATATATAATATGTATATTATTATTATTATTATTTAAAAAATTGGTTTGTCTTTTATAAAGTGGTCAACGTTTGACATTTACATTTATTTTTGTGTTTTGTTAACACAAAATGACAACGTTTTCCTAAACTGTATTTCCACAGTACACGGTTGCCATAGCACTCAGGTTGCCATAGCACTCAGGTCAGGTCCATCTCCAGTAACACTCCCGCGCAGGCGTACTAACAGCAGACTGATAGCACCGTAATAACAGAAATATATAGGGATACTTTAAAACAAACTTAAGTTTAACTCTTCTTTTTTTAAACTTTTTTATTTCTCAGACTGGCACAGCGGGAAGTACGAGCGTGAATGTCGTGAGGACCATGATGAGGTGTCCAGCGTGAAGAGTGAGGGTGCTCCCTTCCGTGCCGGGTTCCGGGGGCGTGGTCGTGGCAGGGGCAGGGGACGGGGACGAGGCAGAGGAGGCAGCAGAGGTAAGCTCTCCGTGGAAATTAACAGATATGGTATCGTATCTAGTTGGATGAGAGAGCCACGGTCTTAAGTGATTGAAGAACAGCGATGTCCTAATAGCATATTTATGGAGAAGTCGTGTGTAGAAAGTAACGCATTACACTAGCAAAGATTTCAAACTCCATTTCAGGTGTCTGTTTTTAGTACTGAAGTCTTAAAATACATAATTATTTTCATTTGTGTGGTTCCAAGGCTCTCTGTCTCTGTCTCTTTTTCTTTCTCTCTCTGTCTCACGTCTCTCTCACGTCTCTCTCTCTGTGTCTCTCTGTGTCTCTCTGTGTCTCTCTGTGTCTCTCTGTGTCTCTCTGTGTCTCTCTGTGTCTCTCTGTGTCTGTGCTCATGGCTTTGCCTTTGTCCTATGTAAACCCTGATCTGGCCCCGCTAAGGATACAGTAAAAACAACACAATCCCATAACAACCAGAGTGTGGTATAGTGCTCGGCGAGTCCTGTGGTTCCCTCAGTGCCACGGGTGGAGGCAGGGTGCCTGGTCCTGCTGGTTCTAGCCACCAGCCTCTCCCCTCTGGCTTCGCCACAGGAAAACACTCCCCCCCCCACCCCCACCCCTTTCATTTGAGGAGAGAGGGGGAGGAACAAGGGGAGTAGAGCAGACCCACCCACTGTCATTATGAAACCTGCCGTTCTTCTCCTTCTTACTAGGCCGAGATCCCTCTGTCTTGAGTTTTACCCCCCCCCCCCCCCCCCACAGGAACACACCGTTTCAGCAATCTAACAATGTTTTCCTGACAGGATGCCATATTTAAATTCTCTCTCTGCTGATCTTTAGATGAATATTTACTCTCTAGCTCTGTCAGCTTGCTCCGATTTTTAGAGTGTATTCACACACCTTCCTAGGCTCAACAGCTGTGCTGCAAATGTCTCTGCTGTTGCTAAACTGCCTCCGTAGCTTTGTTTGTTTTAGTAGGTATGTGACAGCCGACTTCTGCCGTGTCTCCTGCCAGGTCACTATGACTACCATTACGGCTACAAGGCCTACGACGGGAAGGACGGCGCCTACGGCCAGAAGTTTGGCGCTCCAGTGACCTACTACTATGACAACATGAGCAGCAACGACCTGTACTCCGTAGACCAGGACCTGCTCAAGGACTACATCAAGAGGCAGATGTGAGTACTGCCGTTGGTTACGGCTCTTTAGAACTACTGCCGTTGGTTACGGCTCTTTAGAACTACTGCCGTTGGTTACGGCTCTTTAGAACTACTGCCGTTGGTTACGGCTCTTTAGAACTAGTGCCGTTGGTTACTGCGCTTTAGAACTAGTGCCGTTGGTTACGGCGCTTTAGAACTAGTGCCGTTGGTTACGGCGCTTTAGAACTAGTGCCGTTGGTTACTGCGCTTTAGAACTAGTGCCGTTGGTTACTCCGCTTTAGAACTAGTGCCGTTGGTTACTGCGCTTTAGAACTAGTGCCGTTGGTTACTGCGCTTTAGAACTAGTGCCGTTGGTTACTGCGCTTTAGAACTAGTGCCGTTGGTTACGGCGCTTTAGAACTAGTGCCGTTGGTTACGGCGCTTTAGAACTACTGCCGTTGGTTACGGCGCTTTAGAACTAGTGCCGTTGGTTACTGCTCTTTAGAACTAGTGCCGTTGGTTGCTGCGCTTTGGAACTAGTGCCGTTGGTTACTGCGCTTTGGAACTAGTGCCGTTGGTTACTGCGCTTTGGAACTACTGCCGTTGGTTACTGCTCTTTAGACCTAGTGCCGTTGGTTACTGCGCTTTAGAACTAGTGCCGTTGGTTACTGCTCTTTAGAACTAGTGCCGTTGGTTGCTGCGCTTTGGAACTAGTGCCGTTGGTTACTGCGCTTTGGAACTAGTGCCGTTGGTTACTGCGCTTTGGAACTACTGCCGTTGGTTACTGCTCTTTAGACCTAGTGCCGTTGGTTACTGCGCTTTGGAACTAGTGCCGTTGGTTACTGCGCTTTGGAACTACTGCCGTTGGTTACTGCTCTTTAGACCTAGTGCCGTTGGTTACTGCGCTTTAGAACTAGTGCCGTTGGTTACTGCTCTTTAGAACTAGTGCCGTTGGTTACTGCTCTTTAGAACTAGTGCCGTTGGTCATTGTTGTCTTTTTCAGGGTTTAAATCATGTAAATAACCTATGCTGTTTTAGCAGACTCTTTCAACCAAAAGGATTGGCATTCATGCACATTTTTGTCATATGGGTGGCCCCAGAATATAACATGGAATCTGAATTTAGGTGTACATACATAGGCCTACAATTTCCATGATCAAATTCCATCTCCAATACAACGGATTGTAGTTGAAATTCCATTTATTTTCACTCCAAAACGAAGCTGAGACGATAGACAAATATTTAGTCTCAACACTTTCCCCACCTCGTATCATTGCACTCCCTGACAAGGGCTTTTCCAACAAACAAAAAACATCTTCAGATTGTGTTCTATTGAACATGTCTTCACAATAAAGGCATTGTGATTCTAGGAAGACTGATTTTTGTTGACTTCCTGCATTTTCTCCGTAGTGAGTATTACTTCAGCCTTGACAACCTGGAGCGGGACTTCTTCCTGCGCAGGAAGATGGATCAGGAAGGCTTCCTGTCTCTTGGCCTGGTCGCTAGCTTCCACAGGGTGCAGGCCCTCACCACCGACGTCAACCTCATCATAGAGGTACGTACGTCCCCCTTCTTAGCTGTTTCTAGCAAGGTGGCGGATGGCTCTAGAAATAAATACGTCTCTCTAACGTCAGAACTCATCAGATTTGTAGATAATTCAAGGCTTTTTCAACGAGTTTTGACTTCTCAACAACAACAAAAAAAACACTTCCTGCATTAGTTTCTTTCCCTTTGAAGTTTTTTTGAATGTAATGCAGGAATGTGTTCCAACTTGCCCGGCATTGAGAATATTCTAGATCAGGGATGCCAAACATTCAGACAGGTTGCCTGATTTGGCCAGCAAGGGGGTCCAATCCTGCCCTCGTGTGGTTTTAGTAAAATTAAAATAAAAAAAAATAAAAAAAATATATATATATATTATATTATATATATATTATATATATATTATGTGTGTGTGTATGTATATATATATATATATACATACACACACACACACACACACACACACACACACACACACACACACACACACACACACACACACACATGCGTATAACGATAGATGAGTAGATACTATTTAAGTGTGTTTCATACCCTCAACACTCTTAAATCTACCCCCTTAGTCTTTAAAGGGTAGCAAAGAGGTGGAGATCATCGAAATGAAGATCCGCCGCAAGGTGGAACCCGAGAAGTGGCCTCTACCGGGTCTTTCCATGGGACCGGACCACAACCAAGTCGACCTGACCCAGCTCATCCACTGCCCGGAGTTCGTGCCCCGGCAGACGCCCGCTGAGCAGACAGGTAAAAGCAGCTACACCCGCTGTAGAACAGATACCCAACCGTTTTGATAGTGGCCCGCTGTAGAATCAGATACCCAACCGTTTTGATAGTGGCCCGCTGTAGAATCAGATACCCAACCGTTTTGATAGTGGCCCGCTGTAGAATCAGATACCCAACCGTTTTGATAGTGGCCCGCTGTAGAATCAGATACCCAACCGTTTTGATAGTGGCCCGCTGTAGAATCAGATACCCAACCGTTTTGATAGTGGCCCGCTGTAGAATCAGATACCCAACCGTTTTGATAGTGGCCCGCTGTAGAATCAGATACCCAACCGTTTTGATAGTGGCCCGCTGTAGAACAGATACCCAACCGTTTTGATAGTGGCCCGCTGTAGAACAGATACCCAACCGTTTTGACAGTGGCCCGCTGTAGAACAGATACCCAACCGTTTTGACAGTGGCCCGCTGTAGAACAGATACCCAACCGTTCTGACAGTGGCCCGCTGTAGAACAGATACCCACCCGTTCTGACAGTGGCCCGCTGTAGAACAGATACCCACCCGTTCTGACAGTGGCCCGCTGTAGAACAGATACCCACCCGTTCTGACAGTGGCCCGCTGTAGAACAGATACCCACCCGTTCTGACAGTGGCCCGCTGTAGAACAGATACCCACCCGTTCTGACAGTGGCCCGCTGTAGAACAGATACCCACCCGTTCTGACAGTGACTATCCATTTAGCTCCTCAAAACAGGTGTATTGATCCACCTAGTCAGCCACACATCCACTTTAACAGTCTGTGTGTGTGTGTGTGTGTGTGTATTTTCACTATGAAAACAGACGTTTGTACACTTGGCCATACAGAGTTGCTCTATAAGCACATGGCTATACTCAGCTGCCTAGCCAGTCACAGTCACCGTACGCTTGCTAGTGTCTCACTATCCACTTATAGCATCACAACACCCTGGTGAAGGTTAAAAGCCTCCCATGTTGGCTCAGTTTGGGCCCAGCCTAGACACCCAAGTTTTTTTTTTTTTTTTTTAAGACTGGGCTATACAGTGTGATACTGTGAGGTGGACTCATTCTGATTCAGTCGAGGGCTCTCTTGTTGTGTCAAGTAGACCCTGATTAGGCAAAGCTGATTTAGTCCATTGGGTTGCTTATCTGGTGAGCTCACTCACCGCTCTGTCCGCCTTGTAGGCTTGTCTAATGAGCACCTGTCTGTCCACATGGTACATCCTGTAGGCTTGTCTAGACTAGGGATCACCTATAGTCAATCTAATCGACAGAATCTGCTCCAGGGTCTCCCCGGTCCTCCACACCCACCAGGGGCTCAACCAGGGCCTCCATGCAGCCCAAGGTGGAGCAGGACGTGTCCAACCTGAAGAGCATGTCCAAGGGCCTGTCGGCGAGTCTCCCCGACCTGGACTCTGAGTCCTGGATCGAGGTGAAAAAGAGGCCCAGGCCCTCCCCGGCCCGACCCAAGGTGAGTGGAGCTGAAGGAGAGGAGAGGGACCTGAACGTGTTCCGGAAGGGGGATTCAAACCTCACAATACGATATTATCGCGATATTTGGGTGCCAATATGATGTGTATTGCATTTCTCACACTTCTTTGTGTGTTGTGAGATTCAACACTGATTTTTATTGCGATTTGTTCAGCCAATCATATTGCTCACCAAATGTCTGCTGCAGAGGGACGAGAACCATGAGAAAATTAGTTTAGATCAGTCAATGAAATAGAAATGCTGAAAACAGAATTGTCTCCCTAATTTAAAAAAAACCCAAACAAGATGGAGGACAAGCTATGAAGGAAATACTGGGAGTTTTGGTGCAGGGGACAGCCAACTAGCGCAAAAATAACATTGCGAAATTGTCAAAACAATATGACACAATTTATAATATCCCTAATGTGGTCTACATTTATTCCCCCCCCCATCGCTTATATGGATATCAGGGCAATGTTGCATCAAAACCCAATGATTATAAAGGCTTCCTTCAAGACACTTACGACCAATTTCATGACCTAATATCTGCATCCCAAATGGCACCCTATTCCCTATTTAGTGCACTACTTTGGACCAGATCCCTAGTCAAAAGTAGTGCACTACATAGGGAATAATAGGGTGTCATTTGAGGGTATATACACCATACCTCTACATTGCCCTCTCTCCACTTGTCTCCCTCTCCACCTTTGTTTTGTCATCCATCCATACCTCCCTCCCTCCTCCCTGGGCGTTAACTGACGGTAGACCCCCTCGTTGCAGCAGAAGGAAGAGGCTGTCTCCCCGGTGCCCCAGCCAGGCCCCAGCCCAATCCCCTCGGTCTCCCCAGCCCAGGCCTCGGCCACGGGAGCCAAGGAGGAGCAGGACGAGCCCGAGGAGCTGGACTTCATGTTCGACGAGGAGATGGAGCAGATAGATGGTCGCAGGAACACCTTCACCGACTGGTCCGACGACGACTCGGACTGCGAAATCGCCGACAACGACGTTAACAAAATCCTCATCGTGACTCAGACGCCGCCTTACCTGCGCAAGCACCCGGGTGGCGACCGTACGGGCCACCACACGTCACGCTCTAAGCTGACCAACGAGCTGGTGAAGGTGATCAACGACGGCCTGTACTACTACGAAGCAGATCTGTGGGATGACAACTACGAACCCGAGTACGCCACCATCAAGGTCAGTCCCTTTCGCTGAGACGTCAACTCCGTAGTCGGGTATCAAGAAAGGTAAATCGAGTTAAAACCCACAGGGATTAGTAGTTGTTTGTTCAATTATTTTTTTTACCAGTGTTGCCGATGGGAATGTGGTGAATAGCAGAATTTCCCCTAACTAATTCCATATCTCTTAGTTAAATTAGGCATGTTTAACCTAGCTTCCACCAGGCCCAGAAACTATTTAAACAATAATAAACGATAACAACAAAAAAACTGTTGTATGCATCACTGATATATAACTTAAGTGGGCTATTCTGAAAAGTTCCAGTTGTCTATTCTGGCTGCAGTTGTGGATGTTTCTGTCCCAAGGCCTGTGAGCACGCGGGGGGTCTGGATGTGGCGGGCCACAGAATGGTCGTGTTGCCATTTTGAATGTGTGTTTGTTGTCCCTGCTCTCATTGTGACAGGGCTCTTTGTGCCCGTTCACGTGCCCCCCCCCCCCCCCAATCCAGTGGTGTGTGGAAAAGAGTTCCCTTGTTTATAAATAAACCCTAACTAGGCTTGCCTCCTCTTTAGCTAAAGGCTCTGTTTAAGTGGGTTTTCGGGGGGGGGGATATATTACTCTTCAAATGTCTTCAGAGGTAACTTTGCTAGACTTCGCGATGGCTGGGGCTGGAAATGTAAGTAGTGCTTCAAAAATGGCACCCGTTTCCTCATTTTGGTGCGCTGTGCTTTTGACCAGAGTCCTATGTGCCCTGGACAAAGCAGAGCTCTATGTAGGAAGCATGTTTCCATTGAGGACACAGGCTCTGTGTGTAGCATTCCAGTTTAGTAGTCGTTGTTTTTGCTAAAAAAAAAAATTCTACCAGTTTTGTTATGGAGGAAAGTTGATTATTGTGTGTTGTGTTGTGGAGATCGTTGCATGTTGACATCCAGACTAGTTTGAAATGGACCGGGATGAAATAGCAGTTAGATTGAAGGCTCTACTATAGCCTTGTAGTTTCTTGGTCAGTGTGTGTGTGTGTGTGTGTGTCCAACCATAACCCAACCATTAGAAGGTACATTAGGCTACATAGATCATAGATGACAGGCCATTAACTATATCCTCCGGCTTTTGTTGTTTTGGACATGCAATGAGGCATGGTCCAATGTTTGGCTTTTTGAATGTTCATCGCCTGGACACATAACGGCTAGTCCTGGACACATAACGGCTAGTCCTGGACACATAACGGCTAGTCCTGGACACATAACGGCTAGTCCTGGACACATAACGGCTAGTCCTGGACACATAACGGCTAGCCCCGACTAAAAAGCACTTTCAATGGAGAATCAAAACGTTTTTTTTTCCTCTTAGACTGGGCTCAAATCTGCCCATTAAGTTTGACCACTGTCTCACTGAGGCTCTCTGCCATGTTGTCTCTGCAGCAAGAGGTGGAGAACTTCAAGAAGGTTCACCTGATCAGCCGAGAGGAGTTTGACTGCCTGACCCCAGAGCCCCCTGTCGACCCCAACCAGGAGGTACCCCCGGGACCCCCCAAGCCCCAGCAGAGTGAGTACCACGGACTACACACACACACACACACACACGGACAAGGCCGACACGGACAAGACGCCGACCTCTCAATAAAACAGGGGTTACGCAACCTATCCAGTGCCTAGCTCAACCACTGAACTGAACGAACGGGCAATGACACCATGGAGCAGAACAATGAGTTGGTAGCGGGTCTATGGCTTTTTTGCAACACACACTGAAAAGCTTGGAAACTATAGCAATACCCTCCTCCACATAAGATACCCGTCTTACTCATGTGCATATCCTTTATATAGCTGTGATACTAAAATGACCCATAACTGTATTCCAGATATCACTCATGTCTCCTATGTCTCACATCTCTCAGTTCCCGTAGACGCCTTGGCGAACAAACTGTTCGGTGCCCCCGAGCCTTCCACAATAGCACGCTCCCTCCCGACTACTGTGCCTGACTCGCCCAACTACCGCAGTGCCCGGACACCCCGCACGCCACGCACCCCGCACCGGAAGGACCCCCCCATGACGCCCCGCTTCTACCCCGTGGTGAAGGAGAGCCGGCCTGTCGACGCCATGGTAACAAATAAGAGTTTCTGCCATTTAGCTTCGACTCATGTTGATCTCCCAGGGGAACAGCCTGTTAGATGTTGATCTCCCAGGGGAACAGCCTGTTAGATGTTGATCTCCCAGGGGAACAGTCTGTTAGATGTTGATCTCCCAGGGGAACAGCCTGTTAGATGTTGATCTCCCAGGGGAACAGTCTGTTAGATGTTGATCTCCCAGGGGAACAGCCTGTTTGATGTTGATCTCCCAGGGGAACAGCCTGTTTGATGTTGATCTCCCAGGGGAACAGCCTGTTAGATGTTGATCTCCCAGGGGAACAGCCTGTTAGATGTTGATCTCCCAGGGGAACAGCCTGTTAGATGTTGATCTCCCAGGGGAACAGCCTGTTAGATGTTGATCTCCCAGGGGAACAGTCTGTTAGATGTTGATCTCCCAGGGGAACAGCCTGTTAGATGTTGATCTCCCAGGGGAACAGCCTGTTAGATGTTGATCTCCCAGGGGAACAGCCTGTTTGATGTTGATCTCCCAGGGGAACAGCCTGTTTGATGTTGATCTCCCAGGGGAACAGCCTGTTTGATGTTGATCTCCCAGGGGAACAGCCTGTTTGATGTTGATCTCCCAGGGGAACAGCCTGTTTGATGTTGATCTCCCAGGGGAACAGCCTGTTTGATGTTGATCTCCCAGGGGAACAGCCTGTTTGATGTTGATCTCCCAGGGGAACAGCCTGTTTGATGTTGATCTCCCAGGGGAACAGCCTGTTAGATGTTGATCTCCCAGGGGAACAGCCTGTTAGATGTTGATCTCCCAGGGGAACAGCCTGTTTGATGTTGATCTCCCAGGGGAACAGTCTGTTAGATGTTGATCTCCCAGGGGAACAGCCTGTTAGATGTTGATCTCCCAGGGGAACAGCCTGTTAGATGTTGATCTCCCAGGGGAACAGTCTGTTTGATGTTGATCTCCCAGGGGAACAGCCTGTTAGATGTTGATCTCCCAGGGGAACAGCCTGTTAGATGTTGATCTCCCAGGGGAACAGCCTGTTAGATGTTGATCTCCCAGGGGAACAGCCTGCTAGATGTTGATCTCCCAGGGGAACAGCCTGTTTGATGTTGATCTCCCAGGGGAACAGCCTGTTATTTGCCCCCTTTCAAATGTGTGCAACTTTTGCATAGAAAAGGGGGCCATTCCTTTGCCACAGCACTGTACATATAGATGATATCAGACTTATACTGCGCATCTGTTTATACATATGATTTGGAAAGTGTGTCTCACTTCAAACTGACGACTAGGGCTGGATTTGGGTGTGGGCGTCTTGACTTCTGTCATTCTCCTGGTGTAGTTAACTGCCCTCTCTCTATCTCTCTCTCGATCCCTCTCTCTCTCTCTCTCTCTCGATCCCTCTCTCTCTCTCTCTCTCTCGATCCCTCTCCCCCTTCTCTCTCCAGACCCCCAGGAAAAGGAAGACCAGACACAGCTCTAACCCCCCAATGGAGTGCCACGTTGGCTGGGTGATGGACTCACGAGAACACCGGTCCCGCACTGCCTCCGTCAGGTGAGACAAGTCTCACCTGTGTGATTTGCGAACGTGTACACCTGTTCATTTTACCTACAAAATTGAGTGGTTTATTTGTTGAGTGGTTTACCACGTTGGTAAGTCTACTCGTATGTTCATTTCAGGTTTAATTTATCCTTGATGTCTGTGTATTTAATGACCCGTCCCCCTTCTCTCCAGCTCCAACGCCAGCCCCTCAGAGGGTACCCCTGCATTGGGGGGAATTGGCTGTACCCCCCAGTCGCTCCCCAAGTTCCAGCACCCCTCCCACGAACTGCTCAAGGAGAACGGCTTCACTCAACATGTTTACCACAAGTACCGTCGGCGCTGCCTAAACGGTACTCATAGCTACCATATATATCCCCCCCCCCCCCCCCCCCCCTAAACACACAGACACACAGACACACACAGATCAGTCATTCACGCACTTAAAGAGTACATGCGTAGTACCTTTACCATTTCATATACTGCTTCCATTACTCACTATTTTCCATTCAGAAACGTCTGACTTTGTCACAGTCTCTAGAAAGTCACGTTGCCCCACACACAGTTCACATTACACTTGTGTGTAAATTGCAGTGGCTTACTTTGATACTCAGGTTGCATTCCAAATAGCAACCTGGTCCCTACATAGTGCACTACTTTTGAAAATATGGGGAACAAGTTGGCATTTAGAACACAACACAGCCAAAGTGTCTCACCCTTTCACCCTTTCTACTCCACCAATCACAGAGCGCAAGCGGTTGGGCATCGGCCAATCCCAGGAGATGAACACGCTGTTCCGTTTCTGGTCGTTCTTCCTAAGGGATCACTTCAACAGGAAGATGTATGAGGAGTTCAGACAGCTGGTGGTGGAGGACGGCAAGGAGGGATACAGGTACATGTTTCATTTCGTTATTTGCTTAATACTCATCCATCTACAGATTACACGTAGATATTTGACTGTGTGGAGTGGCCGCGGATCCGACTTTACCTCGACCTTTCTTCCCCGACAGCGAAAGGTTTGAGAGGGTCTTCTCATCTGCTCGCAGTATACTCTAGGTAGAGACAACACACAGGCAGTCTAAATAGCGATTTGATTCTTCTGTTTTCACCATTTCAAACATTGACAAAGCAGGGGGCAGTCGAGTCAAAAGTAGAAGCGGTCTTTTTCAGCAACTCAGGCTACGATATGGCAGCATAACTATATAGATTACAGCATCACAACTGTACACGTGTGGCTAAAATGCAGGTTGTTTGTGTAGACCCTCCCCCTGCTTGTGCCTACTACATTACCCTTAGTTAAAACATACAGAGAAGGTTGAAGCCTACGGGGGGGGGGGGGGGGGGGGGGGGTTTGAGGCCTACTGGAGGGGGGGGGGCCTACTGGGAGGAGGGGGGGGGGGGGGGGGGTGGTTGAGGCCTACATCATCATCAATTCACCTACTCCGAGTCTCACAAAGACACGGTGGTTGGAAACAAAAATCTCATATTTGGACTCTAGACCAAAGGACAGATTTCCACCGGTCTAATGTCCATTGGTTGTGTTTCTTGGCCCAAGCCAGTCTTTTCTTCTTGTTGGTGTCCTTTAGTAGTGGTTTCTTTACAGCAATTTGACCATGAAGGCCTGATTCACGAAGTCTCCAGTCGATGTTGAGATGTGTCTGTTTACTTGAACTCTGAAGCATTTATTTGGCCTGCAATTTCTGAGGCTGGTAACTCTAATGAACTTATCCTCAGCAGCAGAGGTAACTCTGGGTCTTCCTTTCCTGTGGCGGTCTTCATGAGAGCCAGTTTCTTCATAGCGCTTGATGGTTTTTTCCGACTGCACTTGAAGAAACTTTCAAACTTCTTGATATTTTCCGTATACTGACCTTCATGTCTTAAAGTAATGATGGACTCTAATTTCTCTTTGCTTATTTGAGCTGTTCTTGCTATAATATGAGAGAAAAGAACAGCTTTTACCAAATAGGGCTATCTTGTATACCACCCCTACCTAGTCACAACACAACTGATTGGCTCAAACGCATTAAGAAGGAAATACATTCCACAAATTAACTTTTAACAAGGCACACCTGTTAATTGAAATGCATTCCAGGTGACTACCTCATGAAGCTGGTTGAGAGAATGCCAAGTGCGTTCAAAGCTGCCATCAAGGCAAAGGGTGGCTACTTTGAAGAATCTCAAATATAAAATATATTTTGATTTGTTTAACACTTTTTTTTGGTTACTACATGATTCCATGTGTTATTTTATAGTTTTGATGTCTTCACTATTATTCTACAATGTAGTAAAAAAAATATAGAAAACCCCTTGAATGAGTAGGTGTTCTAAAACTTTTGATTGTGTGTTGATGGATAGTTGTGACAGACAAGAGAACACTACATAGAGACCTAAGATAACAACAGCAAGGCAGCAACACAACATGACAACAGCAAGGCAGCAACACATGACAACACAGCATGGTAGCAACACAACATGACAACAGCAAGGCAGCAACACATGACAACACAGCATGGTAGCAACACAACATAACAACAGCAATGCAGCAACACAACATGGTAGCAGCACAAAACATGGTACAAACATTATTGGACAAAGTCAACAGCACAAAGGGCAAGAAGGTAGAGACAACAATACATCACACAAAGCAGCCACAACTGTCAGTAAGAGTGTCCATGATTGAGTCTTTTGAATGAAGAGATGGAGATAAAACTGTCCAGTTTGAGTGTTTATTGCAGCTTGTTCCAGTCGCGAACTGAAACGAGGTGCGACCCAGGGATGTGTGTGCTTTGGGGACCTTTAACAGAAGGTGACTGTCAGAACGGGTGGAGGTTGAGGGCTGAAGTAGGTTTTTATCAGATAAGGGTGGGGTAATAATAACCAAATTCTTCTAGTATAACAAATTTAGCCCTGGTCTCATAAACACTCTCAAGCCCACGTGCTAGTGAGTAGCCAGCTGAACTTTATGTTTTAAGTCTATTTGCTCGCTAACAAGGCAGAGCTGTTGAACTGTTGTGAGTACACATTCCTGTCTGTTTTTCGATCCACTTGGCCTGTAAAACTTTAAATCAAGTGGCCTACCTAGATAAGATGATGCTTATTTAATGAGAATGGATTTGCCAATTCCTTTATAACAATGCTTATGCTCATTGCACATTTAGAAAAACACGGACTAGAAACACAACAAGTGTTTGTCTAAAATGCGGTACGTGTTATTTTCCACAATCATGCTCATTGATGATCTCGTTTTAGTTTAGGTTTCTACATTTTGGGACATAAAAAGGGTAGAAAGGTTAGTCGTCTTTTACAGTAAAGTAATGTCTAAGCATTTCGGTGTCCATATGACTTTTTTTTTTAATGTATTTTTTTCCTGTTGGGCCAGTCCTCAAATGCAAATAGCTAGTTTAAGCAGCTTGTCAGAGAATAAGTTAGTCTTCTGTTGTTGTGAGTGGCAAGGGGAGGGGCTTTGGTGTGGGAAGATGCTCAGGAGGAGGGGCTTGGTGTCTGTGAAATGGGGAGATGCACTGGAGGAGGGGCTTGGTGTCTGGGAAATGGGGAGATGCACTGGAGGAGGGGCTTGGTGTCTGGGAAATGGGGAGATGCACTGGAGGAGGGGCTTGGTGTCTGGGAAATGGGGAGATGCACTGGAGGAGGGGCTTGGTGTCTGGGAAATGGGGAGATGCACTGGAGGAGGGGCTTGGTGTCTGGGAAATGGGAAGATGCACAGGAGGAGGGGCTTGGTGTCTGTGAAATGGGAAGATGCACAGGAGGAGGGGCTTGGTGTCTGTGAAATGGGTAGATGCACAGGAGGAGGGGCTTGGTGTGGGAAGATGCACAGGAGGGGCTTGGTGTCTGAAATGGGAAGATGCACAGGGGGAGGGGCTTGGTGTCTGAAATGGGAAGATGCTCAGGAGGGGCTTGGTGTCTGTGAAATGGGAAGATGCACAGGGGGAGGGGCTTGGTGTCTGTGAAATGGGAAGATGCACAGGGGGAGGGGCTTGGTGTCTGTGAAATGGGAAGATGCACAGGTGATGAAACCAAAAAGTCACGGAACATTCATTATTTTTATTTACAAAAAAATTGATTCTCGCGATACAGGCATTTGGGACATTGGTTTTAGCGTGTTCATTTGAATGAATTCTATATATCGCCCAGCCCTAGCTCTTAACACACCTGATTTAATCAGTCTTCCATTTAGACTACCGCAATTAGTTCGATTAGCCATCTTACTGCTGGGTTGGAACAAAAGCCAGAACTGTGTGGCCTTCCAGGATCTCAGTTGCCCACTACGGGTGTTAGATGAGTGTTAGTTTAGTCTGCTTGATCACCACACAAGGCAGATTGTTCAAAAAAAAAATATATATATGTTGTGTGTTGCAGGTACGGTCTGGAGTGTCTGTTCAGGTACTATAGCTACGGACTAGAGAGGAAATTCAGACCAGACATCTTCAAAGACTTCCAGGAGGAGACCATGAAAGACTACGAAGCTGGTGAGAGGTCGCCTAGGGAACGCCCAACTGTACACATTCTCACCGTGCAGTAACTCTCCGTACTATGCTTCCAAAAAGGAGTGCATTTCAACATCCCAAATGGCACCCTATTCCCCATAAAGTGGGCCACTTTTGACCCAGAGCCTTACATAGGGATTAGGTTGCCATTTTGAGACTTATCCTTAATGACGTTAGCCCCCTTAACACTGTCCCTTCTTCATGTTTTTTTCTGTGTCCCTGTCTCTCACAGGCCAGCTGTATGGACTAGAGAAGTTTTGGGCGTTTCTTAAATACTCCAAAAACAAAAACATGGAGATCGACCCCAAGCTGCAGGAGTGCCTGAGCAAGTTCAAGCGTCTTGAAGATTTCAGAATCGATGTAAGTAGAGAAATCTGTGAAAGAATTGTTTTGTTTTTTTCTACAATAACTTTTTACTACTTGGGGAAACCTGTTTTTTTTTTAAGTGTGAATTTAAACATGTTTACAACTTTTACTACCAGCCACGTGTGTGAATAACAGCGGTTTTATCAAGGCTGTTATCAGAGTGGTATCATCAGGGCTCTTAACGTGCTACCAATTTGGTCAAAATATTTTGCTGTGCGACCAGAAGTTCTATTCTGGAAGTACTGTGTGACTATGGGGGAAAAAAATCTCCCAAATAATAATTGTAACTTCTTAGGGCTGCAATCCCGTTAATGGGATGATATGACAACAGCCAGTGACAATGCAGAGCGCCAAATTCAAACAACAGAAGTCTCATAATTAAAATTCCGCAAACATACATGTACCTTATACCATTTTTAAAGGTAATCTTGTTGTTAATCCCACCAAAGTGTCCGATTTCAAATAGGCTTTACAGCGAAAGCACCACAAACGATTGTTAGGTCACCGCCAAGTCACAGAAAAATTCTGCCATTTTCCCAGCCAAAGAGAGGAGTCACAAAAAGCACACATAGAGATAAAATTAATCACTAACCTTTGATCTTCATCAGATGACACTCATATGACTTCATGTTACACAATACATGTATGTTTTGTTCGATAAAGTGAATATTTATATAAAAAAATCTAATTTTACAGTGGCGCGTTACGTTCAGTAGTTCTAAAACATGCGGTGATTGTGTAGAGAGCCACGTCAATTTACAGAAATACTCATTATAAATGTTGATGAAAATACAACTATTATACATGGAATTAGAGATATACTTCTCCTTAATGCAACCGCTGTGTCAGATTTCAATTTTTTTTTTGCGGAAAAAGCAAACCATGCAATAATCTGAATACAGATTTCAGACATCAAAGCAGCCAAAAAGATATCCGCCATATTGGGAAGTCAACAGAAGTCAGAAATAGCATTATAAATATTCACTTACCTTTGATCGTCATCAGAATGCACTCCCAGGAATCCCAGTTCCACATTAAATGTTTGATTTAGTTCGACAATGTCCATCATTTATGTCCCAAGAGCTACTTTTGTTAGCACGTTTGGTAAACAAATCCAAAGTCAGGAAGCGCGTTCCCTAGTTGCAGACAAAATGTCAAAAACGTCCGTTACTGTCTGTAGAGAAACACGTCAAACGATGTATGGAATCAATCTTTAGGATGTTTTTAACATAAAACGTCAATAATGGAATAACCTTTGATGATGAACCGGAGAATAACCTTTCCGACCGGAGAATTCCCATATCTGTAGAAAAGCAATGAAACGAGAGATACCTCATGGTGACACAATTTCCCTAGTTAAAAGAAATTCATGTTAGCAGGCAATATTAACTAAATATGCAGGTTTAAAAATATATACTTGTGTATTGATTTTAAGAAAGGCGTTGATGTTTTTGGTTAGGTACACATTGGTGCAACGACAGTGCCTTTTTTCGCAAATGCGCTTGTTAAATCACCCGTTTGGCGAAGTAGCCTGTGATTCAATGATAAATTAACAGGCACCGCATCGATTATATGCAACGCAGGACACGCTAGATAAACTAGTAACATCATCAACCATGTGTAGGTAACTAGTGATTATGCTAAGGTAGTTTTTTTTATGAGATACGTTTAAAGCTAGCTAGCACCTTACCGTGGCTCCTTGCTGCACTCGCATAACAGGTAGTCAGCCTGCCACGCAGTCTCCTCGTGGAGTGCAATATCATCGGCCATGATCGGTGTCCAAAAATGCAGATTACCGATTGTTATGAAGAAAACTTGAAATCGGCCATTCCGATTAATTTGTCGGCCTCTACTTCATTGTTGGGGTCGGCAGGTAGTCTAGTGGTTAGTGCGTTGGTAAAATAACTGAAAGGTTAGGCTGGATTGAATCCCCGAGCGGACAAATAAAACATTTGCCATTCTGCTCCTGAGCACTGTTCCCCGGTAGGCCGTCATTGTAAATAAGAATGTATTTTTAACTGACTTGCCTAGTTAAATAATACTTTCTTTTTTTAAAAACTTAGGCTCAAGAAGCTTTTGGGAAACTGGGCCGTGGTAATTTGACCAGTTCATTTTAAACATTTGGGGGCACAGAAGATGAATGATCATCGCAATGAATTAGACACATTTCTTGCATGTCCTCGTCCCAAACCTGACATTTGGAGACATTATCTATGTAATGCATCTCAATAGGAAAATGGCACTCATACACAATGTAGGAACCTAATATTCCACAAATGACTTAGTTATTTCAATGACAGGTGTTCGTATCAAATTTGAGCTTTTATAATAAACTAATGCATTTAGTGTTACATATTAGCTTCTAAGGCACAGCATGTGTTTGGAAAGTAGCTAGAATTCATTATATTGTATTTTCTGGTGCTCCTAACCTTTTTAAGTGGGAGCACCAGTGCTACCATTTTTTTGGTAATTATCATTTAGAGCGTTGGCTATCATACTCGTTTGACAAGGCTTTTATCAGAGTGCTATCATGCTCCGTCAGGCTTTTGTAGGTTCAAGGTACTGTGCAAGTGGGTTTGTTAAACATTAACAAAATGGCAGCCATTGCTGCAAGACTCGTCTCTTGGCGGCCCTGTTCACCCTGTAGTTTTGGACTCCACCTCAAATGGCACGTAAGACTCTGGTCAAAGTTGTGCACTAGAGGGAATACCGTGTAATTTGGTGACGCAGGCTTTTGTTACAGAACGTTCTGTTAGACTGTCTGTGGGGCCTCAGTCAATCCCAAATCTCACCGTTGTCCTTCCTTTCAGCCCCCGATGGAGGAGGGGGGTCGCAAGAGACACTCATCCAGTGGAGACGGTCGTCGCCGCCACCCCTCCCAGGGTTCCAGCCGCCCCCACAGCCAAACTGGCTTCGGCCCGGCCCCGATCGCCCAGGCCCCCGCCAAGGATGATGCCAGAAACAGCAGCCAGAGCCAGCGACCCTCGGCCCAGGCCTCGGCTACCACCGCATCAGACACCAAGCCACCAAAGTAAACCCCCGGACAACCCGCGGATCAACTCAACGTCATCAAATCCTTTTCTGCAACACAAGGGGGGGGGTCCAATGGTTCACGCCAAGCATGAGAGAATGACTTTGATGAATGTCTCGTGATTGAAATAAATCAAGGCTCTTCCATTTTTAATTTCCTTTCTTTTGTTTGAAACAGAGGTTTGTCTTGTTGGAGACAAAGACTATTGAAGGAATGGATAAAGTGTTCCATTGTAGTTTTTTTTTTTGTTTTTTTTTTTTTTGCTAACCTTAGCAACATATATTCTCCCGGTGGTTACTATGTGGGAATGAAGATGGTTTTTTTTGAGCACGTTTGATGGCAACTGCAAACCTTGTGGCCCCCTTTCTATCGTTGGACCTCCTTTCCATTTGACACCATCTGTTGGCTGACAGATGAGTGATTCTTCAAGATCTGATCTTTTTTTTTTCTTCTATGGGGTGAGTGGTGGATTGGAAACTGATACTTTTGAAAAAATTAAGGAAAACAATATTTGACTTGTTTTGGGCTGGAGGGAAGATCAAAATCAAGAAGAAACCAAATGATTAAAATAAAAGACTTGTACCAGTCCCTCAGTATGAGCAAGATCGTTGAAAGTTGCCTTATTTTAATGGTTTTTTTGCTTAATTTGTGCCCGCCACCTTAATGTCGATTGTACAGCATTGATAATTGCAAATATGCAACATCGGTCATCACCTACAGTAGTGGCCACTCAGTGACACCCCCCCACCCCCCCGCCTGCCAAACAGCACCCCTTCTGAACTGTCTTCCAAGTGTCATATGGTCTGTTACAAAGCCTCCCCACCCCTCGGTGTGTTTGCAATTTGTGGCTCTTTGTGCTAAAATGCTTTGCTGGGGGGGGGCACACCCACCCCTAACACCCCCCCCCCCCAAATCACCAACCTCCCAAGGACAGTATGCGTTCAGCCATCGATCTGTTCATCCTATCATCCATCCATTGTACACCATTCAGGCTACAGGACTGGAATCACCAATCCGGATGACTTGACGACAGAGGAAAGGCTCTCAGTCCCAGTAGATCTGGCATGCTGCGGCAGGTGCTTTAGGTGTGTGGTGGGCTTTGTTTTGAGGGGTGGGGGGTGTAATGGCCTGCTTTCCAGGGCTAAACAAGACAAGGCTTCAGTCTGCAGCTTGGCATGGCCTATACCCCCGCATCCCACCACCACTCACACACACACACACCAGTGTTTCTTCCAGAGAGTGGTGGCTCTACTCCGTTCTTCTGGAGAACTGTAACCAATGGACAAGGCTATGTATCACCTCTGACCCCAACCAACCTGTTATATTCCCCTACATCCAGTCAGATCAACTACAATAATCTAGTTTAGATAACTTAATCTTTATCCGACATGAGTACTGATGATATCAAATAGATGATTTTTTTGTTTTGTTTTTTTTGTCCACTAATGTAAATGTGAATTGGACAGATGAAGAGAAATTACACCTCCCGGCTACTTGTTTTATTGTTTATAGAACAGATTATATATTCATTCGCCTTACATGTGTACGTACTCAAAAAAAAAAAAATTTTTTTTTTAATGTTCTCATCTCTTATTGCTTTTTAATTTGCTGTGTTTGAAGCTAGGGTATGTCTCTGTATTGAATGTGTGTTTTGAAACCTCTGGACTTTCAAGAAATGGGAAAATTAGTATAGTACAAATAAAGGGAAATTTACATTAGGGCATCAACTGACATTTAATGCAACAACAGACATTACACATTTCCAGGAAGTGTAGAGTTCAACTCCAAATCAAAGTTAATTTGCAAAATTTTATTTTGATGAATTGTGTTGACAAATTGTGTGATGCGAATCGCTGGTGTGTTCACGCCCAACAGCAATTTAGAACGAATTGTACCATGAGTTAATGTTGGTGGTTGAATATGAATAGTCCCCCTAACTAGTTATTGATCAGTGACGTACAATGGTCCTCTTTTTTTAGTTAAATACAAATTAGCATAAATAACAGTTAAACTATACCATCTGCTGGAGGGGAAATGGAGTGATTCAGATTCACTGGTGGTTCCCCCTGTGTTAGAATGTCCAGTTGTCTTCATGTTTTGTTTTTTGTTTTCAAATGATATCTTTATTAACCCTCCCCGCCATTGTTGAACAATTTACAAGAGTTTAGCGAGAATTAGCTATGTTTTAGCTTTTTTCTTTTTTTTCTGTTTTGTTGTGGGCTTAGTTCAATGGAGCTGCGGGGTCAATTCAGGAGGCTGATATGAATCACTCAAGAAATCATTTCCTCGAGGAATAAAGACGAGAAAAAAAGTCCCAACCATTTCCCAACCCAGTTAATCCTCTGAGAGGATGTGGTGTGTCACCAGGGGGCGCCCTTCCAGACAGCCACACAGACAGATGTCCCCCACCCCCCCAGTGAATGTTACCTGTGCCCCCTCCGCCAGGATAAAGGGGGGCAGGTGCTCTGGGGTCCAGCCTTTTTCTTTAGCATAGTGACAAACCCTGCGGATGGATCAGCGGGCGCTCCGATGAACTCTAGGGGGCGCCATGCCTGGCATCCTGCAGGGTCAGGGTGGACTGGGCCAGACTTTTGAAGAGAAAGAGGGAGGGAGGGGAGGACGAGGAAGATGGACGTAACCCGCCTTGGGTTTGTCAACCGACGTCACTATTTGAGAGGATGTGAATGGCTATGATGTCTGGGAACTGAACAAGGAGAAACAATTCCATAAAGCCATATAAATAGAGAAACAGCTGTATATGAACCATTAAAAAAAAAATGTTAATAGTTCATTATCTTTAACAATATCCCAGGCTTGTCATGAGAAAAAAAAAAGATTTTAAAAAAATTAAATAAAAAGGAACCCAAAAAAAAAATATAAAACAGAAAAATGTAAAATACTTGAATGAGATCTTGTATTATAACATTTTAATATTCATAATATCTGCTTTGTAGGCTGATGTGATTCGCTATTAGTGTTATTTGTGATTTGTAGTAATTATGCTTTTCCTTATTAAATACAACAAAAAAAAAACACAAAATGGACAAAAAACCTCACCACCGCCTGTCATCGTCCTCTTTATTTACTTGTTTTGTCTTTTGCTGTGGGGATCTCCAGAAAGCCGAATGATTAAATTAGCCAGCTGACTTTGGTAAATTGCTACATTAAACTCTTGTTTTTCTGGTTGAAATAAGAAAGCTCATTTTTGTATTCGGGAATGTATTCAGACCCTTTGACTTCTCCCCCACATTTTTGTTACGCTACATCCTTATTCTAAAATTGATTAAATAAAATACGTTCCTCATCAATCTACAAACAGTATCCCATAATGACAAAACGAAAACAGGTTTTTAGAAATGTTTGCTTATTTATTGCACTTTTTTTTTTTTAATTTAAAAAATGAATATCTTATCTACTTAAGTATTCAGACCTTTTGCTATGTGACTCAAAATTGAGCTCAGGTGCATATTGTTTCCATTGATCATCCTTGAGCTGTTTCTACAACTTGATTAGAGTCCACCTGTGGTAAATTCAATTGATTTGGACATGATTTGGAGAGGCGCATACCTGTCTATATAAGGTGCCAGAGGAAAAAACCAAGCTATGGGGTCAAAGGAATTGTCCGTAGAGCTCTGAGTCAGGATGTGTCGAGGCACAGATCTGGTGAAGGGTACCAAAACATTTCTGCAGCATTGAAGGTCCCCAAGATCACAGTGGCCTCCATCATTCTTAAATGGAAAAAGTTTAGAACCACCAAGACTCTTCCTAGAGCTGGCCGCCCGGCCAAATTGAGCAATCAGGGGAGAAGGGCCTTGGTCAGGGAGGTGACCACGAACCTGATGGGCACTCTGACAGAGCTCCAGAGTTCCTCTGTGGAGATGGGAGAACCTTCCAGAAGGACAACCATCTCTGCAGCACTCCACACCAATCAGGCCTTTATACACCTTAAATACAGGTGTGCCAAGATTGTAGCGTCATACCCAAGAAGACTCATGGCTGGTATCGCTGCCAAAGGTGCTTCAACAAAGTACTGAGTAATGGGTCTGAATACTTATGTGAATGTAATGTTGTATAAATATTTTTTTACATTGACTATTTCTAAAAAATCTGTTACGTGGTATTGTGTGTAGATTGATGAGGGGAAAGAAAACAATTTTATACATTTTAGAATGAGGCTGTAATGTAACGAAGTGGAAAAAGTCCAGGGGTCTGAATACTTTCTGAATGCCCTGTAACCTGCTCCAGGTTTAGGCTAAATAAGGGCTAATGCAGCGTTCACATGCTAGGAAACTCAAATGTACGACTTGCTAACTGGTTACAATTATACACGTGCCTCGTTCAACGGAAATGTCCGTTTTCTAGTGTTCACGTGAACGCAGCATCACTCTTATTTATCCTGAATGATGTCTGAGCTGCGAGTAGAGGACCAATGAGATCATATTAATCTGTATTACAATGGTGGATATTGCTCTCTCCACCTGCCACTAACTCTAGCAGGTTTGTATTGCGCGTGTCTGTTGCACATGGCTAGTCGAACGCCGAGGTCTTCACTGAGACAATGCTGAAACACAAGTCCGTGGGGGAATCAGTGCAACATTTTCATGCGTCAACTTCTTTCATTTTTGATTATCTTGCAAATTCAGCAGGCCACGATGTGAAATAGGCTTTTAGAAGTGAAGTTTTTATTTGTTTTTAAACTTCTCGTTAAATGCCGTCTTTGGTGTCAATGCACAACCACAATCAGTTGTTTTTCTTCCCCCAATCGTATGATATAAGGATTGTATTAAGTCATACAAAAGTGTGCCTGACGTTTTAAATGCATTCTGTCAATTACTAAATGTGTAATGTGATAGGTATTTTAACATTACCATTTTCTAAAAATGATTTAATCAGTCGTCTTCCTCAAATGAAGGGGATGATGACGCGATCTTTTGAGAGCGGGAGGGAATCTGATTTCATTGGTCCTCAACACGCAGCTCAGACGCTTCGTTCAAAATAAATGGAGTTAGCCCTGAGTTGGCTTGCCGGTTAGTTCTGAGGGATTCGTTGTCATAGAATTGTACCTGGCTAATTTGGTGAGCCATATCCGTGGTACCGGTTATCCCAAATTGAACTCGGAGTTGACCAAAGTTACCTCGCTAATTTCTCAAACCTGGTTTGTAGTGTAATGAGGCTCTGACCACTGATAGATGATATTGGTTAGACTAATACTAGGGTTGTAAAATTCGGCTAACTTTTACAGAAATACTGGTTGGAGGGTTCCGGATGTCCTGTTTATTCCCTCTGGGAATATTCCAACCGGGAATTTTTGGGAAAATTACCTCCATTTTCCAACCCTTACTGTAGCAGACTATTGATTATGTGTGAGAGAATGAGTATAACATATTTACAGATGTAATGATGCTGTTGAATGCTGGTTTTGTGTCAACTCTCAGAAGAAATTCAAATAACACATCTCATTTCTTTCAAAGATTTTATGCTACAATGCACAGAGTCGGACAGATCCCCACCCTCCCATGTATCAATCAGGGCAGAGGTTGTACATTACAAAATGGTGACAAGGATGGGATTGTTGTATGGTTTTCCATGTATCTACAAACCTAACATTTTGGCCTGTCAAATGATGGAAAAATATATAATTTGTATATAAAAAATATAATTTGCTGTGATTTGCTCAAGGACTGTAATTTAAGAATTTTCATATATAAAATATGGATGTAATGATTAATCAAATTAGTTAAATGGAGAGCTTTCTTTAATCTCAATGTCCACTTGTTTTTTTACATGGCATTGTGGATTTTAGCTGTATAGATGATGTATTTGGGATATTTTCAGTAAATTTACAATGCTTTCAGACAACGTGATTCATCGCAGGGGGGAAAAAAAGTGCACTAAAATGACAAAAAGTTAACTGATTTAACTCTTGACAGTCCTAACAAGAAAACAAGCTTACATGCATTTAAAGGGATACTTCGGGATTTTGGCAAATACGGCCGTTTATCTACTTCTTCCCCAGAATCAGATGAACTAATGGAAACCATTTTTTTGTGTCTAGTATGAAGGAAGTTAGAGAGTTTCACAAGCCAATGCTAACTAGCGTTAGCACAATGACTGGAAGTCTATGGGTATGTGCTAGCCTGCTTTTTGGGCAAGTAGATAAAGGGCATCAATGCCCGAAATCCCAAAGCAATCCGATTTATAAAATATAGAGATTAAAAATAAACTTGTAGCAGAGAACAAGGTTAGACTGAAATGGTAGAAAATGATATTGCTATCAACATTCACATTTCTTAAATAATAAAACCCAAGTCAATCTTGTGATCAAGCAGGTAAAAAGTTGTGAAGTACCACATGATGTGCGTTCAGTGAGAAAGTGTCAAACTTAATAAGGACCCCACTGTCTCTACTACCAAGAGTAAACTGACCAGTGAGAGTCAAGTCATCTCAGTGCCACAACTGAAGATAGGAATTATCTGATTGCATCACAGTATCTCTCTTTTTAAAGAGCCACTGAACGCCGATTGGCACGTTTGTTTCTGTTGTTCATTAGAAAAACGAAATTTCAGTCTTGGGAGGTGTGTTTCCTGGCCGAGTCCGCTTTTGGCTAATGATTTGTCCCCCCATGAGACACTAGGCTCGGAAGCCTATCTCACTTCCTCAAAATCCCCAGAATGAATCTAAGATAACTCAAGAAATTTGTAATTCATTTAGACGTTTTTGCAGAGGATGTTTTAGTTCAGCAATTTAACATGTTTGGTGCAGTATTTCTCAAGTTGAAAAATGCACGAACAAATTCAGAGCTGTTGGGCAGGTCTTGTCTCACTGTCTATGCTATTGGATAGAGCACAATCACCACGCCTGTTCACAGTGTTAGTGGGCAAATGGACATCATCAAATCCCAACCCTTCATTTACCCGTTGTGATGCACTGATGTTCCAAACTCCATTTTAGATCCAAATGATTTACACTTTGTAGTACATTTTGACACTAGAATAACTGTTTCTAACTTGTATCTAGGAAGCTTTTCAAAGGCAGTTTAATGTTTCATTTCAACCTCTCCTTTATCTGTAAACTACTCTTCTTTAACAGATTTGAAAGAAAATTATTAGTATCTGAAAACTTAGTTTAGAAAGTTAGTTTTTAGCTCCGCACCAAATCCAATGTAGTGCACAAAACAGGAGGAAGGAGAGATTGTGCATGCAGCCATGGTCCTTACAGGCTGGAGGTCAGAGGTGACATTTGGGTTGGGGGAGCATCACTGAACATTTTTTTCAGAGAGGTGTGGCTGAGCAGCACGGCGTGACGCTCGTAGCCATTGGTCTTCCAGAAGTTGGCGTCAGTGCCGTGTAGCCTGTCCAAAACCCCACAGGGCTTCAAAGCTCTGGTTGAACCTGCAGAGATTGAGGGTAGAGGACATAGTTGGTACAAAATAAACCAGTCTGTACGGTACATGAAAGAAACCTGAGAAAAATGTACTTTTTTCTCCAAATTAAATCCCAAGAATGAAGAACATTGGGAAACTGCGGCTGAAAATAAAAAGGTGAAATTTGATGTTTTTTTGTCCATTTAAAATAGAAAAATGTTTTTGGTGTGCCGCCTTTTTCCAATGTTCTTAAACTTGGAATTTAATTTGAAGTCATTGCCACATGTGGCAGAGCACCCAGCGAGTAAAGCGAGATAGCACACCTGTTACCCCCACTCCACAATTCACTTTTTCTCCTTTGAATTCTACATACAGCAGCATACCACCCTGCATACATACCACTGCTGGCTTGCTTCTGAAGATAAGCACGGTTGGTCCTGGATGGGAGACCAGATGCTGCTGGAAGTGGTGTTGGAGGGCCAGTAGGAGGCACTCTTTCCTCTGGTCTAAAAACAAATATCCCAATACCCCAGGGCAGTGATTGGGGACACTGCCCTGTTTCGGATGGGACGTTAAACGGGTGTCTGAGGTCATTAAAGATCCCATGGCACTTATCGTAAGAGTAGGGGTGTTAACCCCGGTGTCCTGGCTAAATTCCCAATCTGACCCTCAAACCATCACGGTCACCTAATATTCTCCAGTTTACAATTGGCTCATTCATCCCCCTCCTCTCCCCTGTAACTATTCCCCAGGTCGTTGCTGTAAATGAGAACGTGTTCTCAGTCAACTTACCTGGTAAAATAAACAGATAAATAAAGAAATAAATAAACATTTACCTGTACATGATAAAGCCACAGACTTGTTGTGGGTCTGCGTGTCAGGCTGACAAATCCTAAACCAATCCCAGTGGCCCCCCCCCCCCCCCTTCTTTTGTACGTATAAACTGCCTTTTTCAGGGCGAGAAGGAATGGATTTAATGAGCTTTAAGCAATATTGCAGAAAAAAAAAATCTACCTTCAGAAGAGATTAGTAGCTATTACAACACTCGTAAGATCTTGCCAGAGAGTCGACAGAACACCAGCGTACAAACAAATAACTGGACAGGGATTCACAAATATAAACATGAAGAGACTAAGAACCGTGTGTACTGTACCTGTTAACATACCCAAGTTCCCTCTGGGAAAATAAAGCCTGTTTCTTCTGTATTCTAAATGCCAGCCTATTCCCTTTACAGTGCACTGCTTTTAACCAACCAAGGCCCATAGGGAATAGGGTGCTATAGTAGTGCACTATATAGGGAATAGGGTGCTATAGTAGTGCACTATATAGGGAATAGGGTGCTATAGTAGTGCACTATATAGGGAATAGGGTGCCATAGTAGTGCACTATATAGGGAATAGGGTGCTATAGTAGTGCACTATATAGGGAATATGGTGCTATAGTAGTGCACTATATAGGGAATAGGGTGCTATGGTAGTGCACTATATAGGGAATATGGTGCTATAGTAGTGCACTATATAGGGAATATGGTGCTATAGTAGTGCACTATATAGGGAATAGGGTGCTATGGTAGTGCACTATATAGGGAATATGGTGCTATAGTAGTGCACTATATAGGGAATAGGGTGCTATAGTAGTGCACTATATAGGGAATAGGGTGCTATAGTAGTGTACTATATAGGGAGTAGGGTGCACTATATAGGGAATATGGTGCTATAGTAGTGCACTATATAGGGAATAGGGTGCTATAGAGGAAAGGGAGGTGGTGGCAGATCACCACTTTATTTTAAGAATGTACAGTGCACTGCTTTTATTGTGCTTTGTTATTGTTTCAACTGCTGATTGCTGCTTTAAGTAACCAGTGGTTATCAGTTATGGTGGTCGTTATCTCGCCAATGTCCTGTCCAACAACATCTATTAATTAAACTCAGGAAGAGTACTTTGGACCGATCGGCAGATGGGCATGCCGTTCATAGGGGCCGGAGTTTTCCCTGACCACGTGACCTGAACAGGAGAGAAACTCCAGGTCCTATTTACAGTGTGATTATTATGAACTTTACACTGTGCACGCACACGCAGACACACACAGCAGTGAAAATTTGAGGATTTCATAAGGATGGTAATTATCTGTGCTGGACGCCTACTGTAATAATTAATGGAGCTCATGGTGAGATACAGGAGGATATAGTGTGTGTGTGTGTGTGTGTGTGTGTGTGTAAAACAGGATTTGACTGACTGTACCGGGTTGTTCTTGTTCAGTGGAATTCTGTACTGGGTGATGAAGTTGGCCTTTCCAGTGTATGAATTCTGTATCGGGTGATGAAGTAGGGCTTTCCAGTGTATGAATTCTGTACTGGGTGATGAAGTAGGGCTTTCCAGTGTATGAATTCTGTACTGGGTGATGAAGTAGGGCTTTCCAGTGTATGAATTCTGTACTGGGTGATGAAGTAGGGCTTTCCAGTGTAATCAACCAGCATGAGCAGAAGGTTAGAGCCCCAGAAAGCCACAAAGGACCCCATGTTCAGCACAACACAAATCAATGCATTAACGTCCAATACAAAACAACCACCACATCACGTACACATGGTCCAATTCAAGATACAGCATCATGTCCTAACACGGTCATAGAACAGCTCAGCGTGTTTCACTCAGTCCAGTACATTAACATCTCACACAAGTGATATAACTTACAAGGATACCTGGGGTGGCAGGTAGTGGTTAGAGTGTTGGGCCAGTAACCGAAAGGTTGCTTGATCCAATCCCCGAGCTGACGAGGTAAAAATCTGTCGTTCTGCCCCTGAACAAGGCAGTTAACCCACTGTTCTCCGGTGATCTGTCATTGTAAATAAGAATTTGTTCTTAACTGACTTGCCTAGTTAAATAAAAAAAATAAAAAAAAATATATATATATATATATATATTTAAAAGTGACTTAATTACTTCCCTCCCATATCCTAAGGCAATATTACATCCTGACCATGTGGCTAATAACAAGCCAAATTGCTCCTGAAGTTCCCTGTCAGACAGGTTTCTATTTAAAACACCCTAGTGTGTTGGAACAGAAATGGATTTCACAACTGAATTCTGGGGAGATTTTTTTTTTTTTTAAATTAAAGCTGTTTACTTATTTTGCCATTATTAGGTCTCTGTCACACAGATTTCAGAGCTGTGGAACATTCCAGGAGAGTTCAACTGGGCTGTTCGCCGCAGTCAATTCCTTCCTGTTCCTTTGTGCATCCCAGAATGCTTCCCTTATTTTAAGTCAGATGAATATTTCCAGCCTGTATATTTAAAGATGGCC
The DNA here is from genome assembly GCF_045791955.1 of Oncorhynchus clarkii lewisi. Classification (NCBI taxonomy): domain Eukaryota; kingdom Metazoa; phylum Chordata; class Actinopteri; order Salmoniformes; family Salmonidae; genus Oncorhynchus; species Oncorhynchus clarkii. Next base: position 5,730,473 of record NC_092156.1, on the reverse strand, counting down.
TGTCACCCTGTCATGTATGTCACACCTGTTATAAAAGCTGGGTAACTGCTTTTCTGTTGTAACTCATCCTATCGTGATGAGGTAGATATTGCGTGCAACATAGAATCACTATCAGGTGGGAATTAGCTCATGGTCTAATGGTTAAGATTTTTGTTTCCCAAGTGGTGGCCAGTGGGAGACCAGGGTTCAGATCCCACCAATTATATTGTCTCTTACCATTTAAAGAACGAGGCTGTCTCGTGTCCCTCCCACAACTGGACCTCCACTGGTTCTGCCAGAAGACTCCTGCTGCTGCTGTAACGGATGTGAAATAGCTAGCCTTGAAGTAGTGCTCTGCAAGGGCCGCGGCATTTGTGGTGTGATGGGTAACGATGCTTCGTGGGTGACTGTTGTTAATGTGTGCAGAGGGTCCCTGGTTCGCGCCCGGGTATGGGCGAGGGGACGATCTAAAGTTACACTCCCCAAAACCTCTGTAGATGAACAGGGAGAAAGCTACTGTTCATTTTTATTTTTAAATTGGGCCCAAAAACTATTAAATATTGTGCCTATTACTGTATGTAACTAATTAATATCATTCACGTAAATATAACATTGGTTTATGTTTGTTCTGAAATCATCCCTAGATGTTGTGTAAAGGCCTTGTCGTCATTAACAAGTTAGGAACGCTGCCGGGACAAAGAGGCCGTATCCAATGATAATGACGACCAAGTCGCAGCGTGCGTGTAGTTCCACATCTTTTAATGAAAGAGAAACCGAAACAAACAGGTAAACAGCAACGAACGAACGTGACGCAACCGCGGTGCACACAAACACACGCGGAAAAATAATCACCCACAAAATACAGGTGGGAAAAGGCTACCTAAGTATGGTTCTCAATCAGAGACAACGATATACAGCTGCCTCTGATTGAGAACCACACCCGGCCAAACACATAGAAATAGAAAATCATAGAACATAGAATGCCCACCCAAATCACACCCTGACCAAACCAAAATAGAGACATAAAACGCTCTCTACAGTCAGAGCGTGACACTGTCTGAGACATCTGTGGCATTGTGTTGTGTTACAAAACTGCATATTTTAGAGTGGCCTTTTATTGTCCCCAGCACATTTAATAAATTGATCACTAGTCACTTTAATAATGTTTACATATCTTGCATCACTCATCTCATATGTATATACTGTATTTTATACCATCTATTGCATCTTAGCCTATGTCGTCATGCCTTTTAATAAGCTTCTTGATATGCCACACCTGTCAGTTGGATGGATCATCTTGGCAAAGGAGAAAATGTTCACTAACAGGGATGTAAACTAATTTGTGCACAAAATTTGAGAGAAATAAGCTAGAACATTTCTGGGATCTTGTATTTCTTGTATTTCAGCTCATGAAACATGGGACCAATACTTCAATACAGTTTTATATTTTTGTTCAGTGTATATATGTATTGCGATTCGATACTGTGATTTTATTCCAAACATATTGCTCACTATATGTCTGCTGCAGAGGGACCAGAGAGAGAGAGAGCTTGAGAACATTTGTTTTGATCAGATATATTTTTAAATTTTTATTTGTTGTATTTTTACAAATTGGAGTAAAATATAGTCCAAAAATAATATTGTGATTTGTAACTGTATTGATTATTTTCCCCATCACTATTGTTTATACCTTCTATAGCCTGCTAACCCTGATATCCTGACCAATCACAGGGGAGTATTACCACCCTAGAGCTCAGGGCTTCGTCTGCTCGTTCTCACCTTTGACCTCACGTTCCCTCCTTCTTTTCTTGGAATAATAACTCAATCTAACACGGTGGAGGGGTAGCTAGGTTTAGAAGAAAGAGGGTTTGGGTCAGGTTGTTGAACTGTGCTCTCTGCCCAGTTAAAGAGTAAGCAATCGCGGGGTTCCGTGTGTGTGTGTGTTGCTTTAAGCAGTGTTGTAATCAGGGCCAAGCTGTAGCCTGATTTGAGGTCATGGGGTCAGTCTGAGCTCTAAGCTGCAGGCCAGAAAGCAATACTCTCTACAAAGATGTTGGATAAATGAAGATGCGCCACTCAGGCCATGTATCATTGGGAAAAAAACGGTCACAGTTCCGGTCTGCTTAAGGGGTGGCTCTCCCATAGGCAGCAATGCATTAGCAGTTAGATATGGTCTGCTTACTTCATTGACTGTTAATGAACCAGAAAAAAAGGAGAGTGAGTGTCTCTCTTCCTCTTCCATCTCTGCTCTCTCTCTTTCACTCTCCCTCTCGCTCTGTTCTGAACGTCTTTAAACATTGGGTTAAATCATATTATCGAAGGTTTGGACACTCTGGAGGCCAATTTGCCAGAGAGCCGGAGCCACTCAAGACCTGTGTCCCGTGGGGGTGACACCTCAAAGAGTATTGACGTCACTGTCAAATGACATGCCACTGGCATTAAACAAAGCCTGTGTGTCCATGTACGCTGATGATTCAACCATATACGCATCAGCAACCACAGCTAACGAAGTCACTGAAACCCTTAACAAAGAGTTGCAGTCAGTTTTGAAATGGGTGGCCAGTAATTAACTGGTCCTGAACATCTCTAAAACTAAGAGCATTATGTTTGGTACAAATCATTCCCTATGTTCTAGACCTCAGCTGAATCTGGTATGGTGTGGTGAATGGTGTGGCTGTTGAACAAGCTGAGGAGACTAAATTACTTGGTGTTACCGTAGATTGTAAACTGTCATGGTCAAAACATATAGATTCAACGGTAGAGTAGATTCAATGCATCATAATGTACAGACAAAGGTATGGTAGGATGTGAATACAATGAATGGGGAGGTCACAGCATGTGTGGGAGGTGGGACAAGAGCGTTAGCTGAGACATATTGAGCAGGGCTGGAGGCTTTACAGTGAAATAAGACAATCACTAACCAAAACAGCAATGGACAAGGCATGTTGACATTAGGGAGAGACATGCGTAGCCGAGTGATCATAGGGGTCCAGTGAGTAGCTGGGCGTGCTGGAGACACGGCGATTCAGACAGCTAGGGCTGGGGATGGCAGAAGGGCCTTAGAGGGACATCGTGACAGAAGAAGTCTGTTGTAGCCCCCGCGCAGTTACGTTGGCAGACCAGTCGTTATGGATCAGCAGGGGTCCGTGTAGTTAAAGGGTCCAGGCCAATTGGCAAAATAGGTATAGTAGCGCAAGGAGTAGCTGGACCTCTTCAGCTAGCCGGGAGATGGGCCTAGCATAGACTAGCTCTAGGCTAATTGGTGCTTGCTTTTGGGACAGAGATGTTAGCCAGGATAAAGATGTGTACTCAGGACACGACAAGATGAAGACAAAGACGCCTGACTGCTACACCATCTTGGAACATGCACTCGGCCATTTCCATGGCATTAGGTAGATGCGGAAACGGGATTAGTCGGCACATCTTGGAGAACCGGTCCACTACAACTAAAAATAGTAGTGAAGCCCAAAACGTCTGGCAGATCAGTGAGGAAATCCATGGCGATGTGAGACCTGTGTGGTGTAGGTAAAGGCTCGAGCTTACCGGTAGGTAGTTGGCGAGGGCTCTTTGCCCATGCACAGACGGGACAGGAGAGTACGTAATCTCGGACGTCTGCTGTTAGGGATGACCACCAGAACTTGCGTGTCAGTAACGCCGTGGTCCGGGTGATTCCGGGATGGCAAGAACTCAGCGAGGTATGGCACCACTGCATTAGATGGGGTCTGACGGACGCCGGAACATAGGTCTTGCCTGCAGGGGTGTCGGGAGGTGCTGGGTCGTGGCATAGGGCCTCTTGGACAGCTGATTGAATTTATCTTGCCGGGCAGATAGGTCACAGTGAAGTTGAAGCGAGTGAAGAAGAATGCCCAGTGAGCCGGTCTTTGGTTGAGCCTCTTAGCACTTAAATGCTCCAAATTGTGGTGGGTGGTGAGGACAAGGAATGGGTGATGAGCTCCCTCTAACCAGTGGCGCCACTCTTCGATAGCCAGCTTCATGGCGAGAAGCTCTCGGTTCCTGACATCATAGTTCCTCTCAGCAGGTGACAGTTTCTTGGAAAAGAAGCCACATGGGTGTAATTTGGGACGTGTCCCGACCCGCTGAGAGAGAACCGCTCCTACGCCGACCTCGGAAGCATCCACCTCCAGAACAAAAAGAAAGGTAGGATCTGGCTGCAGGTGAAGAGGCGTTTCAAGGTCTCAAATGCAGTAAGGGCGTTGTCGGTCCATTGGAGGGTACGTACGGGTTTATTGGCTGGTGAGAGCCGAGACAAGAGCAGTTGTGCTGCTGCAGTTTCGGATGAACCGGCGGTTGTAGTTGGAGAACCCTAGGAACCGTTGTAGTTCGTTTACGGTGGTAGGTTTGGGCCAGTTAAGCACGGCCGTGACTTTGCCTTTGTCCATGTTGATATCGTCAATGTACACGATGAGGACAAGGCATATGGCTGATGCTCTCTGCTGGTGCCAATAAGTTAGACTACAGTTCGCTCAATTGGGAGTTGAGAAAGTTGATAACTAGAGACAGATCTAAGTCTTTTCTTTGTGTTGATCTTTTCTGCAACTCAACAATCAGCTATTTAGTAGGCTATTTGACCCGCGTTGCCCAAATTACACGCTAAATAAGGAGCCGCCCCCTTTTTTTTTCAAATTTTGCCTGAAATGACATACTTAAATCTAACTGCCTGTAACTCAGGCCCTGAAGCAAGGATATGCATATTCTTGGTACCATTTGAAAGGAAACACTTTGATGTTTGTGGAAATGTGAAATGAAACACAATAGATCTGGTAAAAGATAATACAAAGAAAAAAACAACCTTTCTAATGTATTTTTTTTTTGTACCATCATCTTTGAAATGCAAGAGAAAGGCCATCCCAGTTGCAATTTACATTTTGGCCACTAGATGACAGCAGCATAAGTGCCAAGTTTTAGACTGATCCAATGAACCATTATATTTCTATTCAAAATGTTGTATCAAGACTGCCCAAATATGCCCAATTTGTTTATTAGTAACTTTTTATTTTGAAAATTGTGCATTCTCCTCAAACAATAGCATGGTATTATTTCACTGTAATAGCTACTGTAAATTGGACAGTGAGGTTAGATTAACAAGAATTTAAGCTTTCTGCCCATATCAGATATGTCTGGGAAATGTTGGGAAAATTGTTACTTACAACCTCATGCTAATCGCATTAGCCTACGTTAGCTCAACCGTCCCGTGGAAGGGACACTGATCCCGAAGAAGATGTATAACTTCTTCTTCGGGAAAGGGAAAGGGAGATACCTAGTCAGTTGTACAAATGAATGCCTTCAACTGAAATGTGTCTTCTGTATTTCACCGCTAATTTTTTAAAAGTAGCTAATGGTCCTCTGTGGTCAAATCATGTTCTCTGGTTTAGTATTTCGAACGATTTTAGTGATTTATTTATAGGCACGAGTAATTATATAGCACATTTTGCCAAATTTAATTCCATTGACTTTAGGGGAAGTGTATCTTCCCCTAGCTTAGGGAGTGGATGGCCCTCCCTTCAGAAAAAAAATAATATTTGACCTAAACCCTCCCAGAACGCTTGAAAAAAAACAAGTGACTCTCCCCTACAAGCAAAATAGTAATTAAAACATCAAGTGAATCGCAGAGAACATGTCTAGGTACCTGTCTGTTTGTCCCTTATTGGATGTGCCACTTATGCCGACAGCAATGTGAAAGCAATTTGTGAATAAACCAGCTAGCCAGGCGAGTTTAAATGAGTTCAAATGACAACATCAAATTCAAAAGCAATCGGCGCACTGCCTAAACAGCTGACCTGCAAAGCAAACTGTCTGGCAAGCGTCTCTGCTTTCTTAAAAGACAACGTGCTCTATAACAGAAGCTTAACTGATAACTGTCTCGGTGTGTCACATGTTGTGTGGTTCAGTCTCGGTGTGTCACATGTTGTGTGGTTCAGTCTCGGTGTGTCACATGTTGTGTGGTTCAGTCTCGGTGTGTCACATGTTGTGTGGTTCAGTCTCGGTGTGTCACATGTTGTGTGGTTCAGTCTCGGTGTGTCACATGTTGTGTGGTTCAGTCTCGGTGTGTCACATGTTGTGTGGTCCTGTCTCGGTGTGTCACATGTTGTGTGGTTCAGTCTCGGTGTGTCACATGTTGTGTGGTTCAGTCTCGGTGTGTGCAGCAGAATGGTCTGACTACAGAAGATATAATGATGACACATTAAGTGATGCTATGTTTTCTTTTCTTTTCTTGATTTATGAGTTTGATACAACGTATTGGAAGATTTTTTTGAAAAACGTCCAAAAATGATCAGGGGTCGCCCCCCCCCCCCCCCCCCCCCCCCCCCCCCCCCCCCATTGGCTGGGTCAGGGTGGGGAGTGCTCTCTACATGGCTATGGACCTCCAGCACCACCCTGAAGGCATTTAGAGCCATCCTGAAATGTGCACCTGGTAACCCGTTCAATCACCACTGTTGAATATTTTTGCTCCCTCTGAAGGCCTAGGTCCTATAGTTACACATTGCCAGATTGTCTGTTTGAGTTGACAGGAAACAAAGTACTTAAAAATATTAATCTTTCGTTTATTTTTATTTCACCTTTATTTTAACCAGGTAGGTCAGTTAAGAACAAGTTCTCATTTACAGCTGCGACCTGGCCAAGATAAAGCAAAGCAGTGCGACAAAAACAACAACACAGAGTTACACGTGGGATAAACAAACGCACAGTCAATAACACAATGGAAAAATCTGTATACAGTGAGTGCAAAGAGTAGAATAAGGTGTGGTAGGACTGGTCTGGAACAAAAGCCTAAACAAGCCTGCGGCTTATAAAGAGCTGGTTGGGGACAGCCCCGATTTTATAGGTACATTAAGTGTTATTCTTCACGGAGTCACTGTTGTTTATTTCATTACTAGGTCTTTGTTTTGTCTACTTTATTCTACATTTTATTGTAAATAGTTCATGGGTGTATGTTGATGCTTTGTGTAGTTTCCAGGAGCGGTTGTCTTGTTAAAAAGAGATCTAGGAATTATTTTTCATTCTTTTGGGGTTACTGGGTTACCACTTCCCTCTGGAAAATCGTTTCTTTAAATAAATACTGTTTAAAACATGATTTATTTTGCGATTTGTCATTATTGGGTATCTTAAATACAGTGTGTCTTTATAAATGTGTACTGTGGCTGTCACCGACTTCCAATAAGACAAAGGCCAGGTAGTAATCGCTTGTAATTTCTAACAACATTTAGAGGGATGGGCTCTGTGGTCCATGAATCAGTCCAAGAATTAGTCCATGAATCAGTCAATGAATCAGTTAGTGAATCAGTCAATGAATCAGTCCGTGAATCAGTCCATGAATCAGTTCGTGAATCAGTCCGTGAATCAGTCCAAGAATCAGTCAATGAATCAGTCCAAGAATCAGTCCATGAATCAGTCCAAGAATCAGTCCAAGAATCAGTCCATGAATCAGTCAATGAATCAGTCCATGAATCAGTCCGTGAATCAGTCCAATAATCAGTTCATTAGGCAAAGCTTTTGATTGACGACAACGAAGGTGCGTTTAAGAAAGTCGTTGGAAGACAATGTACATTTGGGGTGATCTCAACCTACAGCAACATGATTTTACTAGGATACTGCCTCATTTGTCAGGCCAAGAGATTGACCTGATGCATTTTTGGGGGGGGGGCACGGCTGGCCTTGGGCTGATTTAAATGCGGAAAATGTCCAACTGACTCATCATCCTTAGGTTAATCTAGGTCGTTAACAGGTATGCCAGTTCATCATTGGTCGTTAACAGGTATGCCAGTTCATCATTGGTCATTAACAGGTATGCCAGTTCATCATTGATCATTAACAGGTATGCCAGTTCATCATTGGTCGTTAACAGTTCATCATTGGTCATTAACAGGTATGCCAGTTCATCATTGATCATTAACAGGTATGCCAGTTCATCATTGGTCATTAACAGGTATGCCAGTCCATCATTGATCATTAACAGGTATGCCAGTCCTTTATTGATCATTAACAGGTATGCCAGTTCATCATTGATCATTAACAGGTATGCCAGTTCATCATTGGTCGTTAACAGGTATGCCAGTTCATCATTGATCATTAACAGGTATGCCAGTCCATCATTGATCATTAACAGGTATGCCAGTTCATCATTGATCATTAACAGGTATGCCAGTTCATCATTGATCATTAACAGGTATGCCAGTTCATCATTGGTCGTTAACAGGTGTGCCAGTCCATCATTGATCATTAACAGGTATGCCAGTTCATCATTGGTCATTAACAGGTATGCCAGTCCATCATTGGTCATTAACAGGTATGCCAGTCCATCATTGGTCATTAACAGGTATGCCAGTCCATCATTGGTCATTAACAGGTATGCCAGTCCATCATTGGTCATTAACAGGTATGCCAGTTCATCATTGATCATTAACAGGTATGCCAGTTCATCATTGGTCATTAACAGGTATGCCAGTCCATCATTGGTCATTAACAGGTATGCCAGTCCATCATTGGTCATTAACAGGTATGCCAGTTCATCATTGTTTACATATATATATATATATTTTTTAACCTTTATTTAACTAGGCAAGTCAGTTAAGAACAAATTCTTATTTTCAATGACAGTCTAGGATCAGTGGGTTAACTGCCTTGTTCAGGGGCAGAACGACAGATTGTTACCTTGTCAGCTCGGGGATTCAATCTTGCAACCTTTTGGTTACTAGTCCAACACTCTAACCACTAGGCTACCTACCGCCCCTACACTCTAACCACTAGGCTACCTACCGCCCCTACACTCTAACCACTAGGCTACCTACCGCCCCTACACTCTAACCACTAGGCTACCTACCGCCCCTACACTCTAACCACTAGGCTACCTACCGCCCCTACACTCTAACCACTAGGCTACCTACCGCCCCTACACTCTAACCACTAGACTACCTACCGCCCCTACACTCTGACCACTAGGCTACCTGTATTAGAAGCAGTTGGCTTCTCAAATAATCACCTGCTAATAATCAGTATTTGACACCTCCATTGGGACCTCCATTGGGACCTCTATTAGGGCCTTCATTACAGCCTTCATTACGCACTTTATTAGGGCCTCTATTAGGATCTCAATCAGGGCCTCCATTACAGCCTCCATTACGGACTTTATTAGGGCCTCTATTAGGACCTCCATCAGGGCCTCCATTACAGCCTTCATTAGGGCCTCTATTAGGACCTCTATTACAGACTTCATTAGGGCCTCTATTAGGACCTCCATCAGGGCCTCCATTACAGACTTCATTAGGGCCTCTATTAGGACCTCCATCAGGGCGTTCATTACGGACTTCATTAGGGCCTCTATTAGGACCTCCATCAGGGCCTCCATTACAGACTTCATTAGGGCCTCTATTAGGACCTCCATCAGGGCCTTCATTAAGACCTCTATTAGGACCTCCATTAGGACCTCCATTAGGGCCTGCATTAGGATCTCCATTAGGTTCCTCTATTAGGGCCTCTATTAGGACCTCCATTAGGGTCTCCATCAGGGCCTCCATTAGGAACTCCATTAGGGCCTCCATTAGGGCCTGCATTAGGACAAGGCAAGAGTGCATAAAACTAGTGTAGAATGACATATTTCACACTGGAAGGTTTGGGAATCGCTTCCTTTTAGGTGGTTGTAGAATTTAGCAGCTCTTTTCTGGATTTTGATAATTAGCGGGTATCGGCCTAATTCTGCTCAGCATGCATTATTTGGTGTTCTACATTGTACACAGAGGATATTTTTGCAGAATTCTGCATGCAGTCTCAATTTGGTGTTTGTCCCATTTTGTGAAGTCTTGGTTGGTGAGCGGACCCCAGACCTGACAACCATAAAGGGCAATGACTGAGTCAAGTATTTTTAGCCAGATCCTAATTGGGATGTCGAATGTTATGTTCCTTTTGATGGCATTGAAGGCCCTTCTTGCCTTGTCTCTCAGATCGTTCACAGCTTTGTGGAAGTTACTTGTGGCGCTGATGTTTAGGCCAAGGTATGTATAGTTTTTTGTGTTCTCTAGGGCAACGGTGTCTAGATGGAATTTGTATTTGTGGTCCTGGCGACTGGACCTTTTTTGGAACACCATTATTTTGGACTTACTGAGATTTACTGTCAGGGCCCAGGTCTGACAGAATCTGTGCAGAAGATCTAGGTGCTGCTGTAGGCCCTCCTTAGTTGGTGACAGAAACACCAGATCATCAGCAAACAGTAGACATTTGACTTTAGATTCTAGTAGGGTGAGGCCGGATGCTGCAGGCTGTTCTAGTGCCCTCGCCAATTTGTTGATATATATGTTAAAGAGGGTGGGGCTTAAGCTGCATCCCTGTCTCACCCCACGGCCCTGTGGAAAGAAATGTGTGTTTTTTGCCAATTTTAACCTCACACTTGTTGTTTGTGTACATGGATTTTATAATGTCGTATGTTTTTCCCCCAACACCACTTTCCATCCATTTGTATAGCAGACCCTCATGCCAAATTGAGTCGAAGGCTTTTTTGAAATCAGCAAAGCATGAGAAGACGTTGCCTTTGTTTTGTTTATTTGTCAATAAGGGTGTGCAGGGTGAATATGTGGTCTGTCATAAGATCATTTGGTAAAGAGCCAATTTGACATTTGCTCAGTACATTGTTTTCATTTAGGAAATGTACGAGTCTGCTGTTAATGATAATGCAGAGTATTTTCCGAAAGGTTGCTGTTGACTCATATCCCACGGTAGTTATTGGGGTCAAATTTGTCTCCACTTTTGTGGAAAGGGGTGATCAGTCCTTGGTTCCAAATATTGGGGAAGATGCCAGAGCTAAGGATGATGTTAAAGAGTTTATGTATAACCAATTGGAATTTGTTGTCTGTATATTTGATCATTTCATTGAGGATACCATCAACACCACAGGCCTTTTTGGGTTGGAGGGTTTTTTATTTTGTCCTGTAGTTCATTCAAGACAATTGGAGAATCCAGTGGGTTCTGATAGTCTCTCTCTCTCTCTCTCTCTCTCTCATGACCTCTAGTGTGGTAACAGCCTCACTACACATGTTCATATGTAGCAGATGGGTATCTGTGAAACTCATTCAGCCCAAAGTGTCTCCACTTCCACTGGCAAATATCTATGGCGCAAATGGGTAAGACTCTTCAGGAGGGCCGTCACGTGTGTTTGCGAGGCATAAATCCTGGGTTCGAGGTATGAGCTGAATCAGGAGAAAGCTGTACTCGCTAGGCGGCCAGCCTTAAGTTCTTTATACCAGTGGAAGCTGCTGAAGGACGGACGTCTCATAATAATGGCTGGAATAGAGTTGATGGAATGGTATAAAACACACCAAATACCTGGTTTCCATGTGGTTGATACCACTCCCTTCCAGCCATTATTAGGAGCCGTCCTCCCCTCAGCAGCCTCCACTGCTTTACACATAGACATAACATTCAACCTCTGTCAAGATCTTTGATATTAAAAAGTGCTTGATAGGATACTATTGAATGCTGCAGTAAAAAAACAACATAATTAGCACAGTCTGCTTACATATGAGTTACTGAGTTCCATATACTCAGACATGCATGAATCAAATGACTTCAATTATATCGAGAGTGAATAACATGATTTTAATGAATGACAATATCATATCTCCATTGGAGATGGGTTTCATGAGTACTGATCTAAGACAACGACATGGTCTGTGTGGTGTTTTAAAAAGCACTAACCCAGTCACTGATGTCCATATGATTTACTTAATTTTTTTTCAACCCGGAACAATGGTGACATTTTCGCAATCGGTTTTCTATCGCTCATTTGCACGTCACATCAATGATATCATGTCACCGATATCATGTCGCCCAGGGAGCCATACAAGCTAGAACCGTCACTGTGTTTAGGGATATGTATTACCAATCATGTGTTTAGGAATAGGGGCTGTCAATAGTGGGCTTAGCGCACAGGGTAGGTTAAAGTACACAGCGCGCATACGGAGAGTTGAGGTTTGTTGCAGTCTAAAATCTATCCATTCCAGAGCAGGATACATCGCTGGCCCAGTTCAATATATTCTTTCGCTGTGGATTCTGGGAGTTGAAGACACTGTCCAAGCTTGTTGTAGCCTTCCGAGTGTTGACAGAAGACACTGCTGTTCCCATTTTCTGTAAGTAATGAACCTCTTTTGGTTAACAATAACATTTACATCGTTGAGCCAGATGCTTCCGATATGTCACAGTTATCCTTTACGTTGCTATTTTGTTTTTATCTTGCAAAGTACGGCGAAATTGTAGGCTATTTATGGCTATGAGGGCTAACTGGAAATATGACGTTAGGATTTGCAACTCAAACGCGCGACGTGAGGAAGCGAATGTCCTTGGGTTCGTGTGTGTGTGTGTGTGCCATTCTCCCTTAAGCGCCATTTAATTCCATTTTGTAAACATTCTCCAGGCCTACATGTGGACGAGATCAAATGGACCGTTTACACCAGGAAATCGTTCTCTTGACTGACTCCGCAACAACAACTAAAATAACTCTTAAATCGCGGTCTTGTGCACCTGGATGGCTCTGACTTTCTGACAGATGTTGCTGTGTTCATTTCTCAGGCAATTGGAGTGCATTTACGTCTCAATCTGGTCATTGCAAATTTGTATATTTTATTCTTCAGAAATAAATGTCTTTAGCCCTTTGTAGCAGCATGATATGCATTTGTTTTAGGCCCATTGTATTATAACGTATCAATTGATCCTTTATTTCGTAGTAGTGAGCTTGAGTTAGGCTACTTTATAGAAAGTACGCCTGTTCATAGCTACAGATTGTTACACCAGAATGTGATTTAACCAAAGATTTGTTACATCAGATAATGTGATTTTATACAAAGATTTTTGGTATCTATTATAGTACTGGGAGTTACAGGTTTGCCTATACAAAACGTCGCCAGAGAATTGCACCTGGTATTGGCGATACGATCTTCGTTCTCGATTCAGCCAAACATGTATCTTCTAAAATGTTTTTTTTTGTCCAGTTACAGGTGGTGTGTTTGAAGTTAGAAAATGATCCATTATTTAAATAACCAAATATTTTCCTCCGTGAAGTAATCCAACAATGTGTATGCCGCCATCTTGTATATTTCAAATATTCTCTCATTGATCAAGACAGGTGAGTGTCATCATGACATGCGGCACTTTGTGGTGGACCCACCTGTTCAGCCAATGAGAGAAGACTTGAAATTTACAAGATGGCGGCATACACATTTGTATTTATTTTAGTAACGGATAATTTTTTTTACTTTCAAACGCACCACCTGCAACTGGACACAAACATTTTAGAAGATACATGTTTGGCCAAATCGAGAACGACAATGGCATCGCCAATACCAGGTTAGTTGAAAAATATCTGGCAACGTTTTCTATAGACAAACTTGTTACTCCCAGAGTAGGGGATTTAACCTACAATCTTTGGTTAAATCCCATAATGTGGTGTGTAACCATCTGTGGCTAGCCTGTACTAGGCCTGTGATGGGAAATGATATGTTTTCATGAATAATAGCCTAGTGCTGATGAATTGCCAACTTGGCATTCCCTAGGTAGTTGTAATACACTTACAACTCTCGCATCATTCTTTTAAAATTCATATAATTCATATAATAAAAATGTATCGTTCACAAAAAGAGAAACATATTGTCTCAAGATCTTGAGTGTATTGAGAAAATATGTTAATTTGGAATTTAGACATTTCCTCTGCAAATAATGACCTAATTAAAAAAATTAAAATCATATTTATATTCTGTTAGTATGACTTAATACATTATAGAATAATACCCAATTTTCTAACACAGTATTTTCTAGGCCTTTGTTTGATTGTGTTTTGATTAGTATACTTCTCACAACAACTCGATTGTGACCAAACAGACATGAATCTGTCCTGTAAAAACAGAACCTCACACGGGTAGCGACACCATGTCCAGCCGAGGAGGGAAAAAGAAGGCCACCAAGATGTCCAGGTCGACGAAGGCCGGAGTCATCTTCCCCGTGGGGCGAATGCTGCGCTACATCAAGAAGGGTCTGCCCAAGTACAGGGTCGGTGTGGGTGCCCCAGTCTACATGGCCGCTGTTCTGGAGTACCTCACTGGTGAGGAAGCAAAATAAATAATATGACTGGATATATCCCAAATTACCCCCTTTTGGGCCCTGGTCAGAAGGAGTATACTGTATAGGGGGGGGAGGTGTAATTTGGGATGCATTCCAATGCTTTTGAATGTTTTTGGTGATGTGATGTCATGTTGTGAGATACTCCGGAACAATTATCTCACTAATGCAATGTTGTACGGTACAGTAGTTAACTTTTAAATCAGTCAAACTGTTCACGTTGGTGACGAGTTATTTAGCTAAATGAAAGTTTGCTGCTCAACCCTACCGTGTTAGGAGATTGACTGATCAGTGAGAGGAGATGTTGAAGCCCCATTCAGTTGTTGTAATAATATATATATTTTTAAACATCTCGTCTGTCTGATACATCACTGTTTATTTAATGAAAATAACGACAACAACAAAAGTATGTCCCCCCCCCTGGAGCCGTGTGGTCTGCAAAGCACTTGCATCTCAGATGGTATGTGGGCGCGCAACCTGGTGACATTTGTTGGTCTCCAGTCAGTTTGGTGTCAGTCAGTCAGCTCTGGTCCAGGGCGTCATTGTGCTACTTACATACCAGCCAGGGCGCACTAGCTCTTGTCCAGGGCGTTATGTTAACCACTGTTGCTTTTGTGCAGCTGGCTAGTACACACTAGCTGGCTATCTAGTACACTAGCTCGTACCTAGTTTATAATTCTAGGTGTAATTTCACCACCCGTGCTGTTGGTGGCAGTAACGCGCCATCCTCTGGCACCATTCGACATCCTGTCTCGTTTTGTGTCTCGCAGCGTCTGTTGCGTGAGAAGGTATTTGCTGGAGCCAGACTCTTGGAAATTCCAGGCATTTTTTTTCCCTAACAGCTCTTACAGAAAAAAAGGCCATTATAATTTTCACATTCATTGTTATTTTGATCTCCTAGTGTTTAAATTTCGTATTATTTTATTTTTATTTATTTTTAAACAGGAAAATCCTGTTTTTAACTGCACTGCTCCTTAAAGATATTGATTTATTCTTAATCCCTCCTGTGGACCTGCATTCTCAGTGCCCTCACTGTTCTTCCACTTCTGAAAGCAGCTTAATTCTGACTTATCTCCAATGCTGCTGGTCTTGGGCTTATTGGTCCTCTGGCCAGTGGATGCTTTTGAGTTACATTGTCAGACCTCTGCACCAGGTCCAGCTGTATTCACTATCTCTATTCTTGTGTTCTAGCTGAAATCCTGGAGCTGGCGGGCAACGCAGCCAGGGACAATAAGAAAGGACGTGTCACACCACGACACATCCTTCTAGCCATCGCCAACGACGAGGAGCTCAACCAGGTCAGCTGTTATTCTGGTAACTTTCCCCTCCAAAAAATTCCCCAGGTTTTCCAGAAATACTGGTTGGAAGATTCCTGGAATCCAGAGGGAATAAACAGGAAATCTGGGAATCCTCTGACTGGGATTTCTGGTAAAAACCTTGAGAATTTGGGAAAGTTACCAGCATTTCGTAACATTAGTTTAAATACATGCCCCATCTTTGTGAGGTCATCCGCTAGTTAGAGAGGGGAGCAATCCAATGCAGACCGCGTGATTTCACAGACTGTCTCTCTGCAGCTGCTGAAAGGTGTGACCATCGCAGCAGGCGGAGTCTTACCTAACATCCACCCTGAGCTGCTAGCTAAGAAGAGGGGGTCAAAGGGCAAGCTGGAGGCTGTCATCACGCCTCCTCCCGCCATCAAGAAATCCAAGATGTCTGCCTCCAAGAAATCAGCCAAAAAGGCAGCTGCAGGGAAAAGAGCCAAAGCTAAGGTATACAATATGTGAGGGATAAACTCAAACATTCTGTGTAGGGGTTAAATAATAATAATGTTTTTTGTTGTTGGAGTGGACTCTTGCTCGACTCTCAAAACAACGCTGAAACGGCTACGTACACACCACCTCATTAGAAGACTACTAATTGCATTCCAGAAAGGATGAGCACGAAGCTTTGCATTTGCTCATCAATTTAGCCATTAAAAAGGCCTATGCTGTTTGAATATAGAAGGTGATGTGTAGAGACTAGAATATTTCGGTGATATTTCCGCTGTGCACCGCCTTGACCGATCCCGTGGGAGGATGCAGCGCACTATTCTTTGCCGTGTTATAGTCCTATTGGACAGGACTAGTATTACTAGAGCCCTATTGGACGGGACTAGTATTACTAGAGCCCTATTGGACGGGATTAGTATTACTAGAGCCCTATTGGACGGGATTAGTATTACTAGAGCCCTATTGGACGGGACTAGCATTACTAGAGCCCTATTGGACGGGACTAGCATTACTAGAGCCCTATTGGACGGGACTAGCATTACTAGAGCCCTATTGGACGGGACTAGCATTACTAGAGCCCTATTGGACGGGGCTAGCATTACTAGAGCCCTATTGGACGGGACTAGCATTACTAGAGATGGTGGTTATGTAAATATACTGAACAAAAATATAAATGCAACAATTTCAAAGATTTTTACTGAGTTACAGTTCACAGAAGGAAATCAATCAATTGAAAGGAATTCATTAGGCCCTAATCTATGGATTTCACATGTCTGGGCGGGGGTGCTGCCATTGGTTGGGCCTGGGAGGGTGTAGGCCTACCCACTTGGGAGCCAGGCCCACTAGGGTAGGATTCTAGGCTAACCTGGGCTGTCTCCTCTGTTCTAAGATCATCAGGGTCAGAGCTAGCTAGAGATCAGGAGCATCATCGCTGCTGGGTTCGGCCTCAGCTGTTTGATTTCTGATATCAACCGCGGCAGATTAGCTGGTTAGAGCTAAAATAGGCTTATAACACTAACGCCTTTTACAGCTAGCTAAGAAGCTAACTTAACTTTGTAGTGGTGAGGTGTGAAGCAGCTTTAACTGTTAACTTAACCCAGTAGCCTACTACTTGTTATGGAAACCCAGAGGAGTCATACCTAACCACCCGTGGCTTCACGTAGCCCCCTACACACAAACACTCCACACCGCGCTCCGTTTCAGTACAGATTTCGCTCCAACCTGTCACTCAATCATTCTAACTTTTTAGCTATTTTTATATATGGACATACAACTAAAACTGAGGCTGCACAAGTTTCAACTGAGGGGCTAAGCACCCTTTTGGCCCCTCGTAGAGCAGAGCTGTTTTATCATAAATATCCTGTGCTTTTTCATTTGGCGCACACAGACCCAGCTAGGCTACATTGTAACCGCCGAAGCGGCCATGGGGCTCAGCCAGGACTATTCATTTTGTAACTGAATGAAAACATAAAAAATAAGTGAATAGAAGTTGGGAAAATAGATGACAAAAAATTGTGAGTATTGACGGACTGGTCCGTTGTGACAAAGCTCTTTAAAAAAAAAGGAGAAAAAATTAGAATGGACTACATGTGTATTTACCCTATTGTTATTACCAAACTAATGCCTGGATTTTTTTTTATTTATTTCACCTTTATATTACCAGGTAGACTAGTTGAGAACACCTTTATTTAACCAGGTAGACTAGTTGAGAACAAGTTCTCATTTGCAACTGCGACCTGGCCAAGATAAAGCATAGCAGTGTGAACAGACAACACAGAGTTACACATGGAGTAAACAATTAACAAGTCAATAACACAGTAGAAAAAAGGGGAGTCTATATATACATTGTGTGCAAAAGGCATGAGGAGGTAGGCAATAAATAGACCATAGGAGTGAATAATTACAATTTAGCAGATTAACACTGGAGTGATAAATGATCAGATGAACATGTGCAGGTAGTTTGCAAAAGAGCAGAACAGTAAATAAATAAAAACAGTATGGGAATGAGGTAGGTAAATTGGGTGGGATATATACCGATGAACTATGTATAGCTGCAGCGATCGGTTAGCTGCTCAGATAGCAGATGTTTAAAGTTGGTGAGGGAGATAAAAGTCTCCAACTTCAGCGATTTTTGCAATTCGTTCCAGTCACAGGCAGCAGAGAACTGGAACGAAAGGCGGACAAATGAGGTGTTGGCTTTAGGGATGATCAGTGAGATACACCTGCTGGAGCGCGTGCTACGGGTGGGTGTTTCCATCGTGACCAGTGAACTGAGATAAGGCGGAGCTTTACCTAGCATAGACTTGTAGATGACCTGGAGCCAGTGGGTCTGGCGATGAACATGTAGCGAGGGCCAGCCGACTAGAGCATACAGGTCGCAGTGGTGGGTGGTATAAGGTGCTTTAGTAACAAAACGGAGGGCACTGTGATAGACTGCATCCAGTTTGCTGAGTAGAGTATTGGAAGCTATTTTGTAGATGACATCGCCGAAGTCAAGGATCGGTAGGATAGTCAGTTTTACTAGGGTAAGTTTTGCGGCGTGAGTGAAGGGGGCTTTGTTGCGAAATAGAAAGCTGACTCTAGATTTGATTTTTGGATTGGAGATGTTTGATATGAGTCTGGAAGGAGAGTTTGCAGTCTAGCTAGTCACCTAGGTACTTATAGACGGCAACATATTCTAGGTCGAAACCATCCAGGGTGGTGATGCTAGTCGGGCGTGCGGGTGCAGGCAGCGAACGGTTGAAAGACATGCATTTGTTTTTACTAGCGTTTAAGAGCAGTTGGAGGCCACGAAAAGAGTGTTGTATGGCATTGAAGCTCGTTTGGAGGTTAGATAGCACAGTGTCCAAGGAATGGCCAGAAGTATACAGAATGGTGTCGTCTGCGTAGAGGTGGATCAGGGAATCGCCCGTAGCCACGCTAGAGGCCCGGATGTAGCCCGTAGCCACGCTAGAGGCCCGGATACAGCCCGTAGCCACGCTAGAGGCCCGGATACAGCCCGTAGCCACGCTAGAGGCCCGGATACAGCCTGTAGCCACGCTAAATGGCTAAGGTGCCTTATTGCTATTATAAACAGGTTAATAAAAAACGTCATACCTTGTGGTATACAGTCTGGTATACCACGGCTTTCAGACAATCTGCATTCTGGTCTCGAACCACCCGGTTTATAATATAACTCAAAGCTAAGGTATACAGTATGTTATACAGGCAAGTTGGTTCAGGTGGAGACTTGGAATGTAGACCCCATAAATGTCAACATGATAATACAATTGAGGTTCAACTTTATTATGGTAAACTCCCTTACGCAAATGTCCTAATGTCACTGAATGTTTTGGACAGTGTTGTCTAGACCTACATAATAACACCTGATGTTTCTCATGTGTCTCTCTGGCCCAGCAGAAACAGGGAGAGGTGAGCAAAGCTGCCTCGGCAGACAGCACCACGGAAGGAACACCTACGGACGGATTCACTGTCCTCTCCACCAAGAGTCTTTTCCTGGGTCAGAAGGTAGGTTCGTCCGTCACTACTACTACGTCGCTTCTCGTAGAGGCCTCGCAGCTTCTCCTCGTTGAGATTAACAAAGGGTTACATGCATTCAGGGTGACGTTGCTGATAGTGGATGGTGTATTGAGGGGGAAATACCTCGGAATATTCATATGCGCACTCATAGGAACCAAGACATTATAGAGGGGATGACATCATTTTATGTACTGCTTTACTTAACAATGTTTTCTCATTTCCTAAACATTCCTATTTTTATATACCATTTATTTGTTTTGTATATAGATTAATTAATTGTTCTGAAACTTTGACTATGGCAGCAAAATGTATAACAGTTTTTTATCGATCAACCTTTTACATAAATTTATGTTTCTCCATGGTGAATCAGCATGAGTTTCCTGTAGGGAAACCTTTATAAAGTCCTCATACCTCTTGACTTATTCCATATTTTGTTGTGTTAGAGCCTGAAATTTAAAAAAAAAAAATAATGAAATGTTTTTTTAAATTCACCCATCGACACACAATACCCCATAATGACAAAGTGAAGACATGTTTTTAGACCATTTTTGCAAATTGTATTGAAAATGAAATATAGAAATATATATTCACACGTCTGAGTCAATACATGTTGGAATCACCTTTGGCAGGGATTACAGCTGTGAGTCTTTCTGGGGTAAGTCTCTAAAGAGCTTTGCACACCTGGATTGTACAATATTTGCACATTTAAAATTCTGCAACTCTGTCAAGTTAAATAAATACAAGTTGGATGTTGATCATTGCTAGACAGCCATTTTTAACGCTTGCCATAGATTTTCAAGCTGATTTAAGTCAAAACTTTAACTAGGCCACTAGAACTAACTAGAACATTCAATTTATTTTTATTTATTTTATTGTATTTCACCTTTATTTAACCAGGTAGGCCAGTTGAGAACACCTTTATTTAACCAGGTAGGCTAGTTGAGAACACCTTTATTTAACCAGGTAGGCTAGTTGAGAACACCTTTATTTAACCAGGTAGGCTAGTTGAGAACACCTTTATTTAACCAGGTAGGCCAGTTGAGAACACCTTTATTTAACCAGGTAGGCCAGTTGAGAACACCTTTATTTAACCAGGTAGGCCAGTTGAGAACACCTTTATTTAACCAGGTAGGCCAGTTGAGAACACCTTTATTTAACCAGGTAGGCCAGTTGAGAACAAGTTCTCATTTGCAACTGCGACCTGGCCAAGATAAAGCATAGCAGTTCGACACACAACAACACAGAGTTACACATGGAATAAACAAACATACAGTCAATAAATAATACAGTAGAAAAAAAGAAAACAAAGAGTCTATATACAGTGAGTGCAAATGAGGTAAGTTAAGGAAATAAATAGGCCATGGTGGCGAAGTAATTACAATATAGCAATTAAACACTGGAATGGTAGATCGGCAGAAGATGAATGTGCAGGTAGAGATACTGGGGTGCAAAGGAGCAAAATAAATAAATAAATACCAGCATGGGGATGAGGTAGGTAGATAGCCTATCTGTAAACAGCCCATCTAAGTACAGGTGCAGTGATCTGTAAAATGCTCTGACAGCTGGTGCTTAAAGCTAGTGAGGGAGATGTGAGTCTCCAGCTTCAGATATTTTTGCAATTCGTTCCAGTCATGGGCAGCAGAGAACTGGAAGGAAAGACAACCAAAGGAGGAATTGGCTTTGGGGGTGACCAGTGAGATATACCTGCTGGAGCGCGTGCTACGAGTGGGTGCTGCTATGGTGACCAGTGAACTGAGATAAGGCGGGGCTTTACCTAGCAGAGACTTGTAGATAACCTGTAGCCATTCAATGTTGTCTTGGTAATCAACTCCAGTGTTTATTTGGTCTTGCATTTTAGGTTATTGTCCAGCTGAAAGGTGAATGTGTCTGTTGGAAAGCAGACTGAACCAGGGTTCCCTCTTAGATTTTGCCTGTGCTTACGTAACGCTCTTCCGTTTCTTTTTATTCTAAAATACTCCCTTGTACTTGCCGATGGCAAGCATACCCATAACATGATGCAGCCACCACCATGCTTAAAAATATGAAGAGTGGTACTCTGTGAAGTGTTGGTTGGATTTTCCCCAAACATAACACATAGCAAAGCAAAGTTGATTCCTTTGCCACATTTGTTGCAATTTTATTTAGTGCCTTATTGCCAACAGGATGCACGTTTTGGAGTATTTTTACTCTGTACAGGCTTCCTTGTTTTCCCTCTGCCAATTAGGTTAGTATTGTGGTGTAACTACAAAGGTGTTGAGCCATCATCAGTTTTCTCCCATCACAGCCATTAAACTCTGTAACTATTTTAAAGTCACCATTGGCCTCATGGTGAAATCCCTGAGCGATTTCCTTCCTCTCCGGCAACTGAGTTAGGAAGGAAGTTAGGAAGGACGCCTGTATCTTTGTGGTGACTGAGGATATTGATGCACCATCCAAAGTGTATTTAATAACCTCACCATGCTCAAAGGGATATTCAATGTCTGCTTTTAAAAAAACGTTTAGCCATCTACCAATAGACCTTTGCTTGTTGACTCGAGACATTTCATCTTTCAATTTATGTTTTTTATATTTATTTGTAAACATTTCTAAAAACATTAATCCACTTTGATATTATGGGGTATTTTGTGTAGGCGAGTGATGTGAAATATCAATGTAATTCATTTTAAATTCAGGCTGTAACACAACAATATGTGGAAGAAGTGATACTTTCTCCAGCCATTTGTAGAAGGATATCCTTCCAGTGTCGACGGTTAGACCAGTTACACCCCTCGAATCCCATGGGTTACGCTCCAAATGGAAACTTAGGGCACCCTATTGCCCAAAGAGTGCACCCTATTGCCCAAAGAGTGCACCCTATTGCCCAAAGAGTGCACCCTATTGCCCAAAGAGTGCACCCTATTGCCCAAAGAGTGCACCCTATTGCCCAAAGAGTGCACCCTATTGCCCAAAGAGTGCACCCTATTGCCCAAAGAGTGCACCCTATTGCCCAAAGAGTGCACCCTATTGCCCAAAGAGTGCACCCTATTGCCCAAAGAGTGCACCCTATTGCCCAAAGAGTGCACCCTATTGCCCAAAGAGTGCACCCTATTGCCCAAAGAGTGCACCCTATTGCCCAAAGAGTGCACCCTATTGCCCAAAGAGTGCACCCTATTTCTCAAATGAGGGCACCCTATTGCCTCTACAGTGCATTATTTTTGACCAGGGCACATAGATTTGTGGTCAAATGTAGTGCACTATATAGGGACTAGAGTGCCACTTAAGACACATAATGGTTACTGCTACATGATTGGCTACTGCTACATGATTGGCTACTGCTACATGATTGGCTACTGCTACATGATTGGCTACTGCTACATGATTGGCTACTGCTACATGATTGGCTACTGCTACATGATTGGCTACTGCTACATGATTGGCTACTGCTACATGATCGGCTACTGCTACATGATCGGCTACTGCTACATGATCGGCTACTGCTACATGATCGGCTACTGCTACATGATCGGCTACTGCTACATGATCGGCTACTGCTACATGATCGGCTACTGCTACATGATTGGCTACTGCTACATGATTGGCTACTGCTACATGATTGGCTACTGCTACATGATTGGCTACTGCTACATGATTGGCTACTGCTACATGATTGGCTACTGCTACATGATTGGCTACTGCTACATGATTGGTTACTGCTACATGATTGGCTACTGCTACATGATTGGCTACTGCTACATGATTGGCTACTGCTACATGATTGGTTACTGCTACATGATTGGTTACTGCTACATGATTGGCTACTGCTACATGATTGGCTACTGCTACATGATTGGTTATTGTGTATCTGGAAAGAGTTCCCCTCCTCGCTGCGATGAAGACAATCGAGTGCTTTATTTTCTTTGTTCACTTGATGACGTCACCTCGTACTTTGGCCTCGCAAACGTACGCTAATAAACCCGGCTGCCGCACTAAACTAACCAGTTTATCTACTGCAGAGCGGGTGCTGCCATAGCTGGCAGCTAGGATGGTGTGAGTGAGAAGGTGTT
The DNA here is from genome assembly GCF_045791955.1 of Oncorhynchus clarkii lewisi. Lineage (NCBI taxonomy): Eukaryota > Metazoa > Chordata > Actinopteri > Salmoniformes > Salmonidae > Oncorhynchus > Oncorhynchus clarkii. The sequence continues at coordinate 5,707,048 of NC_092156.1, read as the reverse complement.
TGTGGTTCGTCAGGCTCAACGTCTATTTGCTCGTTGAGACTATTTAGGCAGTGAAGTGCCCCTTGTTGAAAAAAAGTTTGGAAAACGTCATTAGTCGATGTCTGTTTTTAAAAAAATATCTGTCCAATGATTTTTTTATGCCCAATTCTATAAAACATTTATGACCTTTTTTAAAAAATATATGTTTTTAGTTAGATTTTATGGAAAGAAACCTACATTAAACCAATGGAATTCAAGTAATTTAGAGTTTGTGGTTGGCAATTAGATGTTCTACTGTTAGGGGTAGAGCAGTTGATGAAGGAGCTAATCAAAGATTGCTGCATTTTGTTGAATGGAAAATGTAATAATGAATGCCATTAACCTAATTTACCATTCACTGGTGGTGGGTTCTTCTGACTGAAAGCAGACTTTATAAATTCAGATATACAGTTGAAATCGGAAGTTTACATACACTTAGGTTGGAGTCATTAAAACCCGTTTTTCAACCACTCCACAAATTTCTTGTTAACAAACGATAGTTTTGGCAAGTCGGTTAGGACATCTACTTTGTGCATGACACAAGTCATTTTTCTAACAATTGTTTACAGACAGATTATTTCACTTATAAATCACTGTATCACAATTACAGTGGGTCAGAAGTTTACATACACTAAGTTGACTGTACCTTTAAACAGCTTATACAATTCCAGAAAATGATGTCATGGCTTTAGAAGCTTCTGATTGGCTAATTGATATCATGTGAGTCAATTGGAGGTGTACCTGTGGATGTATTTCAAGGCCTACCTTCAAACGAAGTGCCTCTTTGCTTGACATCATGGGAAAATCTAAATAAATCAGCCAAGACCTCAGAAAACTATTTGTAGACCTCCACAAGTCTGGTTCATCCTTGAGAGCAATTTCCAAATGCTCTCAAATGCCTCAGCATCATGTTGGGGGGGTGCTTTGCTACAGGAGGGACTGGTGCACTTCACAAAATAGATGGCATCATGAGGAAGTAAAATTATGTGGATATATTGAAGCAACATCTCAAGACATTAGTCAGGAAGTTAAAGCTTGGTCGCTAATGGGTCTTCCAAATGGACAATGACCCCAAGCATACTTCCAAAGTTGTGGCAAAATTGCTTAAGGACAACAAAGTCAAGGTATTGGAGTGGCCGTCACAAAGCCCTGACCTCAATCCTATAGAAACATTTGTGGGCAGAACTGAAAAAGCATTTGCTAGCAAGAAGGCCTACAAACCTGACTGTTACACCAGCTCTGTAAGGAGGAATGGGCCAAAATTCACCCAACTTATTGTGGGGAGCTTGTGGAAGGCTACTACCTAAGACGTTCGACCCAAATTAAACAATTTAAAGGCAATGCTACCAAATACTAATTGAGTGTATGGAAACTTCTGGCCCACTGGGAATGTGATGAAAGAAATAAAATATGAAATAAATCATTCTCTCTACTATTATTCTGACATTTCACATTCTTAAAATAAAATGGTGACCTAAGACGGGATGACTTTTAAAAGGATTAAATGTCAGGAATTGTGAAAAACTGAGTTTAAATGTATTTGGCTAAGGTGTATGTCTACTTCCTACTTCAATTGTCTGTACAAGTCATCTCACTTTGATCGTTTCCTGGCTTCCTGTGTTTTCAGACACCATGGTTGACTATAAGTCTGCGTCCCTACATACTGTTGGCCTATTTTATTGCCTTTCCTCCTTACTTCGTTTGCACACACTGTATACAGATTTTTCTATTGTGTTATTGACTGTGCGTTTGTTTATCCCACGTGTAACTCTGTGTTGTTGTTTGTGTCGCACTGCTTTGCTTTATCTTGATCAGAGGTCGCAGTTGTAAATGAGAACTTGTTCTCAACTGGCCTACCTGGTTAAATAAAGGTGAAATCATACAATTAAAAAGTGTGCTTTGGGGTACAGGGTGCCATTTAGGACGAAGGCCAAATCATTTAGTTTATGTACTGTATTCGTTGCCTCCTTCCTTCTTTAAAAAAAAATGTATATAGTTTTTTTCTTTTTGGAGAAGTCACAGTAGAAGTGAATCCGCATGTATTCATATCAAGTCATTTTCTGGGCTATTGTAAACATTTTGAATTAGTTTATCTACTATCTGATGGTGTCATTCTGGTTTGGGATTGCTTTTGACTGAAACAGTTTGTTCTATCCTTCTCTGCTTTCTAAATTCTATGGGCAATTTCATGTACCTCACTGCCAGTTGCCTAAAATCTGAAACACCTGGCTCAATACTCAGTAATCGGAATGTTTTTCTAGAAGCTCATATATTTTTTTCCCTTCCAGTGCAGTGTTTCAAACTAACAGGTTAATAGGATCACTGTTTCATGTTCTTTTCTGCGATGCTTGCTTTCTGAATCCTGCACTCTTCTAAATTCTACTTGTACCAAATCAGTCCCACACTAAGGTGTGGTTTGATCGATCTAACGACTTTGCCCCCCCCCCCCCCCCCTCCTCCCTGCTTGCTGGCGGCATGCTCTTCCCCCCCCCCCCCAGCTAAACCTGGTTCACAGTGAGGTCAGTAACTTGGCTGGCTTTGACGTGGAGGGGGTCATCAACCCCACCAATGCAGACATTGACCTTAAAGATGATCTAGGTGAGCTCCCTTTCTCTCTGCGGTTTGAAAGATCCTTGAATGCTGAACTTAAATGGGACACCATCCCCAAATTGACTAGTTTATTAGAAACAAATGTTGTTGTTTTTTCTCTGAAAAATTAATACACACACATTGGATCTCAGGCTTATTCTCTCAGATGAAATTCTAGGATTTTGTCAAATCTCTGCAGAGCAGTTGTCATCCTCCCCCCCCCCCCTGCCTGTCATGGATGTTATTGTTGGGTCTGTCTCTCTGGATTGGTCAGTCAGTCAGTCTCCTGTGTTCCTGAAATAAGTAAATAAGGAGCACAGCACTCTCACCTCCTCTCGTTCTTTCTCCCTGATACCTTTTATGTTTTATGTTCTTCATTCCCCCCCCCCCCCCCCCATCCTCTTCCCCCTTCCCCACTCACTGTGTTTTACCTCCCATGTTGATTGCCTGTTGTCATTGTTTGTAGTTGCAAGTTGTGCAAGCCGACATTTCCACCATTGACAGCGAGGCTGTTGTTCACCCGACCAATTCCACCCTCTACACTGGTGGTGAAGTAGGTAATATAGAACCCTCCCTCATCACCATGGGTACAACGTGTTACCGTGCCGACACCTGTAGCAAAGCATCCCATAATGCATCTTCTTCCTCCTCTTAGACAAATTTGTTCTCAGGGTGGAATTCTTACTTTCTAGATGTAATTCAGACTTTTTTCTGTTTTTAATCATTGCATTGACCAATAAGAGATTGACGTCAACGCGTGAGAGATGGTCTGTTGTATGTATTTGGATCTGAGGTTAGGTTGCCTAGCCATACTTATGTTTATGAAAGTCAAACTCTTATTGAACCACCAATTACTGTGTAACTAATAACTTTAAAAATATATAATAATAATAATAATAATGTTGAGAAGTTGGAAGAACGTGCACCAATGCTTTGTGTTTTGGTAACCTCTAAAAGGCCTTAATTCCTCTTTTTGTTTTCTGTTTGTTTTAATTTTTTATATATATTTTCTTACATCTGCTTGTATTTTTCTATTTCTTTTAATGTGGATGTTTTTTTTGTTGTCAACACTCTGACATTAAACTTCCTCTCCTCTCTGATTATCTGCCTGCCTCACTTCCCACTCTCAAGGACTGACCAGAAGGGAATCGATGCTACATCTGAAATTTAACACCTAGGAAGTGGCAACAAAAAAAAAATGTCACCATCTAATCAAGTGAAAAGGAAACGCCTACTACAGTAGTAGCTCGATAAGGAATGTTTTTTTAATAACTAGTAGTCATATTGAGTTGCTTTATACACTGAGAGTACAAAACCATTAAGAACACCTTCCTATTTTAATTGTACCTTTCATTTAACTAGGCAAGTCAGTTTAAGAACAAATTCTTATTTTCAATGACGGCCTAGGAACAGTGGGTTCCCTGCCTTGTTCAGGGGCAGAACGACAGATTTGTACCTTGTCAGCTCGGGGATTTGAACTTGCAACCTTTCGGTTACTAGTCCAACGCTCTAACCGCTAGGCTACCTACCGTCCCTACACTCTAACCACTAGTCTCCCTGCCGCCCCTACACTCTAACCACTAGTCTCCCTGCCGCCCCTACACTCTAACCACTAGGCTACCTGCCGCCCCTACACTCTAACCACTAGACTACCTACCGCCCCTACACTCTAACCACTAGGCTACCTGCCGCCCCTACACTCTAACCACTAGTCTCCCTGCCGCCCCAAGTTGCACCCTCCCTTTTGCCCTCATCAGGGAATGGACCACAAGGTCCACAGGGATGCTAGGCCCACGTTGACTCCAATGCTTCCCACACTCGTGTCAAGGTGGTGGACCATTCTTGATACCCAACAGTGTTACAGTTCTTGACATATATATATATATAAATATGTGTGCCTGGAACTCACTACCAGTACCCCTGTTCAAAGGTACTTCAATAGTTTTGTCTTGCCCCATTTGACTCTCTGAACGGCACACATACACAATCCATGAATCAATTGTCTCAAGGCTTGTAAAATGATTATCTAACCTGTCTCTTCCACTTCATCAACACTGATTTTGAATTAGATTTTAACAATAAAGGATCATGGCTTCCACCTGGCTTCACTCGGTCAGTCGGTCATGGAAAGGACAGCTGTTCTTAATGTTTTGTACACTCGGTGTACATGGGAACTGTGGTGTACAGTGGGGCAAAGAGATTCAGAGAGGTCAAATGAAAGAACTGTCTTACCTCTCTCTCACACAGCTCTCACTCAGCTCAGAACCAGATGCATGTCTGCTGTCTGTCCGCTTGTCCGTCCCTCTCCCTCTGTCTGTCTCTGTCTGCACTCACCCCAACAACAACAACAACAACAACAACAGGAGGACACTAAAGACCCCAGACTGTTTCCCTACAGGTGGTGCTCTGGAGAAGAAGGGAGGGGAGGAGTTTGTGGACGCCATGTTGGAGTTACGGAAGAAGAACGGTCCCCTGGAAGTGGCTGGAGGTAGGGAGAAACCAATACCAGTCCCCTGGAGGTAGGGAAAAACCAATACCAGTCCCCTGGAGGTAGGGAGAAACCAATACCAGTCCCCAGGAGGTAGGGAGAAACCAATACCAGTCCCCTGGAGGTTTTTATTTAACCTTTATTTAACTAGGCAAGTCAGTTAAGAACAAATTCTTATTTTCAATGACAGTCTAGGAACAGTGGGTTAACTGCCTTGTTCAGGGGCAGAACGACAGATTTGTACCTTGTCAGCTCGGGGATTCGATCTAGCAACCCACCGCTCTAACCACTAGGCTACCCGCCGCCCCAGGGAGAAAGCAAGACCCACAGTTAGGATGGCTACCCTCTGCTCTACTCTCCTCTGACATCAACCCTCGTTTTATTTTTATGGGTCTGATTTTGTAATCAACGTTGCACCAACCTGATGAGCATCTTATTCGTCGAGACATTTGACCCAATAGGCTGTGGTTTAGGGAAGATCTAGCTGTGTGATCATGACGTTCCTGTAATGACTTCAAAACCTCAGTTTTCTTTGTTGTCCATAGACTGCTTACAGGGTAAGAAAACCATTAAACCAACGGCATTTTGGGAATTGTTTTAATTATCCCTTTAATCCCCCTCTATACAGTCTCTGTCAGTCATCATTCACTCCCCCTCTATACAGTCTGTCAGTCATCATTCACTCCCCCTCTATACAGTCTCTCAGTCATCATTCACTCTCCCTCTATACATTCTCAGTCATCATTCACTCCCCCTCTATACAGTCTGTCAGTCATCATTCACTCCCCCTCTATACAGTCTCTGTCAGTCATCATTCACTCTCCCTCTATACAGTCTCTGTCAGTCATCATTCACTCCCCCTCTATACAGTCTGTCATCATTCACTCTCCCTCTATACAGTCTCTGTCAGTCATCATTCACTCCCCCTCTATACAGTCTCTCAGTCATCATTCACTCTCCCTCTATACAGTCTCAGTCATCATTCACTCCCCCTCTATACAGTCTGTCAGTCATCATTCACTCCCCCTCTATACAGTCTCTGTCAGTCATCATTCACTCCCCCTCTATACAGTCTCTGTCAGTCATCATTCACTCCCCCTCTATACAGTCTCAGTCATCATTCACTCTCCCTCTATACAGTCTGTCAGTCATCATTCACTCCCCCTCTATACAGTCTGTCAGTCATCATTCACTCCCCCTCTATACAGTCTCTGTCAGTCATCATTCACTCCCCCTCTATACAGTCTCTGTCAGTCATCATTCACTCCCCCACTATACAGTCTGTCAGTCATCATTCACTCCCCCTCTATACAGTCTGTCAGTCATCATTCACTCCCCCTCTATACAGTCTCTGTCAGTCATCATTCACTCCCCCTCTATACAGTCTCTGTCAGTCATCATTCACTCCCCCTCTATACAGTCTCTGTCAGTCATCATTCACTCTCCCTCTATACAGTCTCTGTCAGTAATTCATGTCTCTGGCTCTCAGTCACACACTCAGAGGCCTAATGAAGTCCAACTGGAGGGTATTTCACTTCACAGCATCAGGGCCTTTTAGCTGAGTTACAGTGTGTGTGTGGGGGGGGGGCTTGCCTGATGCTGTGTGCTCCAGAGATGAACAGTCCCTCAATTACCTCCAGCCCTGAGGGGGAGAAAATTCGCTCTCTCGCTCGCTCTCTCGCTCTCTCACTCTCTCTCACTCTCTCTCTCGCTCTCTCTCGCTCTCTGTCTCGCTCTCTCTCGCTCTCTCTCGCTCTCTGTCTCTCGCTCTCTCTCGCTCTCTCGCTCGCTCTCTCGCTCGCTCTCTCTCGCTCTCTCACTCTCTCGCGCTCTCTTTCGCTCTCTCTCGCTCTCTCGCTCTCGCCCTCTCGCTCTCTCTCGCCCTCTTGCTCGCTCTCTCTCTCGCTCTCTCTCGGCCCACCTTTCATGTGGCTTCCAAGAGCTCATTCCCTCTGGAGAAGTGAGTTCTCAACCCCTCCTCGTCTAATTCCCTGTTATCAACAGCATTAAGTTAATGGAGCACCCCCCCCCCCCCCCTCTATTTTCGTTTAACATGAATGTTGTGTTCATGTAATTGTGTAATTTGCAGTATGTCAGTATTTTGAATGATTGGATTAGTCTGTCAGTTAGTTGTCTTCACACTTAGGGGAAGATTCAACACTTGCGTAATAAGTCTAATGCTAATTTCTGTCTCACTTTTGCTCTCCTCTCTCTCTTCTGCCTCTCTCTGCTTTCTACTGTTAGCGGTGCTGTCCTCTGGCTATGGGCTTCCTGCCAAGTTCGTGATCCACTGCAACAGTCCAGGCTGGGGTTCGGAGAAGTGTGAGGAGCTGCTGGACCAGACCGTGAAGAACTGCCTGGTCCTGGCTGACGAGAAGAAGCTCAAGTCTGTGGCCTTCCCTTCCATTGGCAGTGGAAGGTACTATACAACCTCCCGTCACCCCTAGCAACAATCCTCATCACGCTCCCAAGGCCTTTGTGTCTCCCATGGTATTCATCCACATGGTTATCACCACGGTGCTTTTCCTTTGTGGAGGAAAAGCACGCTACCTTAATTTTGTCTGTTTTGGTGGAGGTAACGGTTGTCACATTAAGATATGAAAATATCATCTAAATCTCTACATTTAAAATTTTACGTCAACAAAATATTAAAAAGCAATAAGTGTTTTTTTTTACAATGGATAATAGCTCAGAATAATTTGTTACATTTCTTCAAATAACCAGGTTTCTATCCACAAGTTAGCGTAGTAGTATGTCATATACAGTGGGTCAAAAAAGTATTTAGTCAGCCACCAATTGTGCAAGTTCTCCCACTTAAAAAGATGAGAGAGGCCTGTTATTTTCATCACAGGTACACTTCAACTATGACAGACAAAAGGAGAAAAGAAAATCCAGAAAATCACATTGTAGGATTTTTAATGAATTTATTTGCAAATTATGGTGGAAAATAAGTATTTGGTCACCTACAAACAAGCAAGATTTCTGTCTCTCACAGACCTGTAACTTCTTCTTTAAGAGGCTCCTCTGTCCTCCACTCATTCATTACCTGTATTAATGGCACCTGTTTGAACTTGTTATCAGTATAAAAGACACCTGTCCACAACCTCAATGAAAATGACTGCATCGCTTTTAAAATGTCTAACCCACGAACCCTACCAGTCCTGTTCCTCCTGTTCACGTGAGGAGAAGCGCTTCACAACTACCAGTCTCACCGTCTCACCGTCTCACTGTCGTCATGATCAGTTATTTCATCTTTTTCTTTTATCCTGATCTTTCAAAATGGCTTCTCTCTTTCCCCCCCCCTCGATTTTTAAAGTGCTTTGATATTCTTTACGTAACGAAAAGCGCTTATAAAAAGTGAATTAAATTGTGTTATTATTTGTTCCCTCAGGAATGGCTTCCCGAAGCAGACGGCTGCCCAGCTCATTCTAAAAGCCATCTCCAGCTACTTTGTTGCCACCATGTCGTCTTCCATCAAGACGGTCTACTTCGTGCTGTTCGACAGCGAGAGCATAGGGATCTATGTGCAGGAGATGGCCAAGCTTGAGTCAAACTAAGCCCCCCCCACCCAATTGCATTACTACAGGCTTGTTTAGAATTTTATTTAGACAGAAAAATGAAAGATGTTTACCGGTGATTTTTGTAAAAAAAAAAGAAGAGAAGAAAACACAAAAAAAAACACTTTATTGAGAGGAAGTGATTTCCGTTCTGTTTTATTTGTTGAGATGAATCGTTGGAGTTCAGTTAGTAATGTGTCCCTGGTGGTGTCAGACTTGGGTCCTGCTCAGAAGGGTGAAACGTTCTGAATGTTGTCTTCTTCTCTTCTCTTCTCTCTCGATTCCCTAATTGTACGTGACACCGTCTCTTGTTCTGTTGCGTTTCCGCTGAGCAAGGCCCTGGGCCAATCAGGATGGTGGTACTTAAGTTCCTTGTGCTAAAACTGAAAAGGTTGCATTCCAAGTGTTGCAGTACTGTGGGTTTTTTTGTCTCAATTTGTCTTTTTTTTTTAAATTGGAACATTAACCTTTTTATGTTTATGATGTATTATCAGTGATGTACTAGATGGAGTGAAATGTTTTAGTAAAATATTAGACAGTGACCAGGTTTTCCTTCTTCTTTTTTCCTTTAAAAAAAAAACAAAAAAAAAACAGGTTTTGTTTTTATTCTGATTTTCACTTTGCCAACTCTAAAAGAAACGTATTTGAAAAGAAAAGTGATTTGTGTTTTTATTCAGTTATAAAGCTATTTTGTTTTGAAGAGTTGAAAGAAGTTGTACAGGCTTTTGCTCACAGGCAATTAGTCCCCTCTCTGCTTATAGGCAATTAGTCCCCTCTCTGCTTATAGGTAATTAGTCCCCTCTCTGCTCACAGGTAATTAGTCCCCTCTCTGCTTACAGGTAATTAGTCCCCTCTCTGCTTATAGGCAATTAGTCCCCTCTCTGCTTACAGGTAATTAGTCCCCTCTCTGCTTATAGGCAATTAGTCCCCTCTCTGCTCACAGGCAATTAGTCCCCTCTCTGCTCACAGGCAATTAGTCCCCTCTCTGCTTATAGGCAATTAGTCCCCTCTCTGCTCACAGGTAATTAGTCCCCTCTCTGCTTACAGGCAATTAGTCCCCTCTCTGCTTATAGGCAATTAGTCCCCTCTCTGCTTATAGGTAATTAGTCCCCTCTCTGCTCACAGGTAATTAGTCCCCTCTCTGCTTACAGGTAATTAGTCCCCTCTCTGCTTATAGGCAATTAGTCCCCTCTCTGCTTACAGGTAATTAGTCCCCTCTCTGCTTATAGGCAATTAGTCCCCTCTCTGCTCACAGGCAATTAGTCCCCTCTCTGCTCACAGGCAATTAGTCCCCTCTCTGCTCACAGGCAATTAGTCCCCTCTCTGCTCACAGGCAATTAGTCCCCTCTCTGCTCACAGGCAATTAGTCCCCTCTCTGCTTACAGGCAATTAGTCCCCTCTCTGCTCACAGGCAATTAGTCCCCTCTCTGCTTACAGGCAATTAGTCCCCTCTCTGCTCACAGGCAATTAGTCCCCTCTCTGCTTATAGGCAATTAGTCCCCTCTCTGCTTATAGGCAATTAGTCCCCTCTCTGCTCACAGGCAATTAGTCCCCTCTCTGCTTATAGGCAATTAGTCCTCTCTCTGCTTATAGGCAATTAGTCCTCTCTCTGCTTATAGGCAATTAGTCCTCTCTCTGCTTATAGGCAATTAGTCCTCTCTCTGCTTATAGGTAATTAGTCCCCTCTCTGCTTATAGGCAATTAGTCCCCTCTCTGCTTATAGGCAATTAGTCCCCTCTCTGCTTATAGGCAATTAGTCCCCTCTCTGCTTATAGGCAATTAGTCCCCTCTCTGCTTATAGGCAATTAGTCCCCTCTCTGCTCACAGGTAATTAGTCCCCTCTCTGCTTATAGGCAATTAGTCCCCTCTCTGCTCACAGGCAATTAGTCCCCTCTCTGCTTACAGGCAATTAGTCCTCTCTCTGCTTATAGGCAATTAGTCCCCTCTCTGCTTATAGGCAATTAGTCCCCTCTCTGCTTACAGGCAATTAGTCCCCTCTCTGCTTATAGGCAATTAGTCCTCTCTCTGCTTATAGGCAATTAGTCCTCTCTCTGCTTATAGGCAATTAGTCCCCTCTCTGCTTATAGGCAATTAGTCCCCTCTCTGCTCACAGGCAATTAGTCCCCTCTCTGCTTATAGGCAATTAGTCCCCTCTCTGCTCACAGGCAATTAGTCCCCTCTCTGCTTACAGGCAATTAGTCCCCTCTCTGCTCACAGGCAATTAGTCCCCTCTCTGCTTACAGGTAATTAGTCCCCTCTCTGCTCACAGGTAATTAGTCCCCTCTCTGCTTACAGGCAATTAGTCCCCTCTCTGCTTACAGGCAATTAGTCCCCTCTCTGCTTATAGGCAATTAGTCCCCTCTCTGCTCACAGGCAATTAGTCCCCTCTCTGCTTATAGGCAATTAGTCCCCTCTCTGCTCACAGGCAATTAGTCCCCTCTCTGCTTATAGGTAATTAGTCCCCTCTCTGCTTATAGGTAATTAGTCCTCTCTCTGCTCACAGGCAATTAGTCCCCTCTCTGCTTATAGGCAATTAGTCCCCTCTCTGCTCACAGGCAATTAGTCCCCTCTCTGCTTACAGGTAATTAGTCCCCTCTCTGCTTACAGGTAATTAGTCCCCTCTCTGCTTATAGGTAATTAGTCCCCTCTCTGCTCACAGGCAATTAGTCCCCTCTCTGCTCACAGGTAATTAGTCCCCTCTCTGCTTATAGGTAATTAGTCCCCTCTCTGCTTATAGGCAATTAGTCCCCTCTCTGCTTACAGGCAATTAGTCCCCTCTCTGCTTATAGGCAATTAGTCCTCTCTCTGCTTATAGGCAATTAGTCCTCTCTCTGCTTATAGGCAATTAGTCCCCTCTCTGCTTATAGGCAATTAGTCCCCTCTCTGTAGTCCCCTCTCTGCTTATAGGCAATTAGTCCCCTCTCTGCTTACAGGCAATTAGTCCCCTCTCTGCTTATAGGCAATTAGTCCCCTCTCTGCTCACAGGCAATTAGTCCCCTCTCTGCTTACAGGCAATTAGTCCCCTCTCTGCTCACAGGCAATTAGTCCCCTCTCTGCTTACAGGTAATTAGTCCCCTCTCTGCTCACAGGTAATTAGTCCCCTCTCTGCTTACAGGCAATTAGTCCCCTCTCTGCTTATAGGTAATTAGTCCCCTCTCTGCTTACAGGTAATTAGTCCCCTCTCTGCTCACAGGTAATTAGTCCCCTCTCTGCTCACAGGCAATTAGTCCCCTCTCTGCTTACAGGTAATTAGTCCCCTCTCTGCTTACAGGTAATTAGTCCCCTCTCTGCTTATAGGTAATTAGTCCCCTCTCTGCTCACAGGCAATTAGTCCCCTCTCTGCTCACAGGTAATTAGTCCCCTCTCTGCTTATAGGTAATTAGTCCCCTCTCTGCTTATAGGCAATTAGTCCCCTCTCTGCTCACAGGTAATTAGTCCCCTCTCTGCTTATAGGCAATTAGTCCCCTCTCTGCTTATAGGTAATTAGTCCCCTCTCTGCTTATAGGCAATTAGTCCTCTCTCTGCTTATAGGTAATTAGTCCCCTCTCTGCTTACAGGCAATTAGTCCTCTCTCACCAGTAGATGGCTCCCTATCGTCAGGAGTGAGGTCTTTCACTGAGCCATTTTGTGCTGGAAAGACCTTTTTCATTAAGATGTCTAAAATGAAGTGTCTGATGGGTGGATCAGAATGGATGTTGCACTAGCTAATTGCTGTAAGCACTGTGTTTTGGAGTTTTCCAAATCTTTCTAATGATGACTTGAAGAAGAAAAGCCTTCTTAATATTGCTAAACATGAGAATACAGGACGTTCCAATAAAGTATATTGAAAACATGTTTATACTCTCTAGTAACTAATGTAACCATATAAGAAAGTGTCTACTTGTCTGTGTGTGTCTACCTGTCTGTGTGTGTGTCTATCTGTGTGTGTCTACCTGTGTCTGTGTGTGTCTACCTGTGTCTGTGTGTGTCTACCTGTGTCTGTGTGTGTCTACCTGTGTCTGTGTGTGTCTACCTGTGTCTGTGTGTCTACCTGTGTCTGTGTGTGTCTACCTGTGTCTGTGTGTGTCTACCTGTGTCTGTGTGTGTCTACCTGTGTCTGTGTGTTTGTGTGTGTCTACCTGTCTGTGTGTCTACCTGTCTGTGTGTCTGTGTGTGTCTACCTGTCTCTGTGTGTCTGTGTGTGTCTACCTGTCTGTGTGTCTACCTGTCTGTGTGTCTGTGTGTGTCTACCTGTCTCTGTGTGTGTGTCTACCTGTCTGTGTGTGTCTACCTGTCTCTGTGTGTCTACCTGTCTGTGTGTGTCTACCTGTCTCTGTGTGTGTGTCTACCTGTCTGTGTGTCTGTGTGTGTCTACCTGTCTGTGTGTCTACCTGTCTGTGTGTCTGTGTGTGTCTACCTGTCTCTGTGTGTGTCTACCTGTCTCTGTGTGTGTCTACCTGTCTGTGTGTGTCTACCTGTCTGTGTGTGTCTACCTGTCTCTGTGTGTGTCTACCTGTCTGTGTGTCTGTGTGTGTCTACCTGTCTGTGTGTCTGTGTGTGTCTACCTGTGTCTGTGTGTGTCTACCTGTCTGTGTGTGTCTACCTGTCTCTGTGTGTCTACCTGTCTGTGTGTGTCTACCTGTCTGTGTGTGTCTACCTGTCTCTGTGTGTGTCTACCTGTCTGTGTGTGTCTACCTGTCTCTGTGTGTGTCTACCTGTCTGTGTGTCTGTGTGTGTCTACCTGTCTGTGTGTCTGTGTGTGTCTACCTGTCTGTGTGTGTGTCTACCTGTCTGTGTGTCTGTGTGTGTCTACCTGTCTCTGTGTGTGTCTACCTGTCTGTGTGTCTGTCTACCTGTCTGTGTGTCTGTGTGTGTCTACCTGTCTCTGTGTGTGTCTACCTGTCTGTGTGTCTGTGTGTGTCTACCTGTCTGTGTGACTGAGCGAACATAGAGGGATAGTTGTTGTAGCCTACTAACATTTCAGGTAGTGTGTAGGCGGTGGGTGCAGAGACCCTCTGTCTCATCCGGTGGCTCTGTTGGCAGGGCGCTCTGAGGACCAGGAGTCAAACGGGGGTCACTTTCCCACCGCGCGAGAGAGGGAGGCAGAGACCCAGGACCTCCTCGAAGGGCGCCCATCTGACGACTAATCCCCAGGAAATACACGCAGGTCCCCCCCCCCTCCTCTTGAAGGGAAAGCTCCGTAAATTCGAAGCATCTGTACAAGGCCGGGGCCAGTCCTTCTCCACTGTACAGGGCCGCATTCCCAGAGTCCCTTGCAGATGAGATTGTATTCTTTTGCAAAGGAAAAAAATTACACAGTGAGAGAGAGAGAGAGAGAGAGAGGGGGGGTAAAAACTAAATAAAGTAAAACAAACACTGGCGAAGATCAAGGACGGGGCCAGTCCTCCACACTGTGAACAGGGCCGCGTTTCCCAGAGTCCCTTGCAGATCTTGCCAGTGTTCATCGTGATGTAGTAGTACCCTTCAGATACACACACCAGCCTCGTTTCAAACCACCGGTGAATTTATCTTAATTTACTCATCGTCCTGCTAAAGTGTTTGGGTTCCACTGGTTTGTTTTCTGTCAATGTATGTAGGTGTCAGTCATTTGCTAAATATTCAGTGAATGCGGTGGAGGTTGTGTGGCCTGGTAGCAAAAGTCTGAGTTGATCCTCATGTCATGACTTCGTCTTCTGTGGTCTGTCATGTGAGGCCTTGGGAGTTGTGTTGCATTAAAACCCACATCGTGTTCTGTGCCAAATGGCAATATGAAAGGAGAACCCGTTCTTCCTGACTCTCCACAATCACATGAATGTATTGAAAATGAATTCCTACTTTTTTTTAGTGGTAGAGCTAAGTAGTACAGTCGGGTGGCTAAGAAGCAGCAGTAGTAGTTTTCCTATCCAATATGGCCGCCCTACTTACATAGACACAGTGCTTTCTTTCACTAACGTTGAGAACGATACTAAGCTTCAATGGAACTCACGGAACTGGGAAGTTCAGTTCCATCCACAGCCAATACGATGGGCCGAAGCGAAAGTTACACGAAAGCAGTGAAAGGAGGGAGTGGCACTTCTTAGCAACTGTCACTCTGCCATGCCTAGCTGTGTTTTGCTTGTGTTTCTGGGCCTGCGGTCTCCGAGCGTCGGTCTATGAATTAGAAGGAACAGCCAGGGTGTTGCCGCCCGTCTCCAAGCACCAGCAAAGGGTTAAGGCGGATCCCGGTTTTCACCACGTCGCACTGTGGACCCGTTAGCACAGGAAACCTGATAGTTTTGTTCGTTTTGAAGGCCTGATTCCCTGGCTTACAAGAATAAATTAAATGCAATCCCAGCTAGGCTTCAGCTGCAATGTAGGGGCATACTGCTTTATTTTCTTCATCTGGGGAGTTTAAAGCCAACCCCCCCCCCCACTGACCCCACAGCCAACCAAAAGGAGATTGGGAATATGCAGCCCTAATCTGGTTAAACCGTGCAAAAGGCCCAGAGAGAGCCACTAGTTTAATGCTAGGGGAGAATAACAGCACCAGTCTAATGCTATGGGAGAATAACAGCACCAGTCTAATGCTAGGGGAGAATAACAGCACCAGTCTAATGCTAGGGGAGAATAACAGCACCAGTCTAATGCTAGGAGAGAATAACAGCACCAGTCTAATGCTAGGAGAGATTAACAGCACCAGTCTAATGCTAGGGGAGAATAACAGCACCAGTTTAATGCTAGGGGAGAATAACAACACCAGTCTAATGCTAGGGGAGAAAAACAGCACCAGTCTAATGCTAGGGGAGAAAAACAGCACCAGTTTAATGCTAGGGGAGAATAACAGCACCAGTCTAATGCTAGGGGAGAATAACAACACCAGTCTAATGCTAGGGGAGAATAACAGCACCAGTCTAATGCTAGGGGAGAATAACAGCACCAGTCTAATGCTAGGGGAGAATAACAGCACCAGTCTAATGCTAGGGGAGAATAACAGCACCAGTCTAATGCTAGGGGAGAATAACAGCACCAGTTTAATGCTAGGGGAGAATAACAGCACCAGTCTAATGCTAGGGGAGAATAACAACACCAGTCTAATGCTAGGGGAGAATAACAGCACCAGTCTAATGCTAGGGGAGAATAACAGCACCAGTCTAATGCTAGGGGAGAATAACAGCACCAGTCTAATGCTAGGGGAGAATAACAGCACCAGTCTAATGCTAGGGGAGAATAACAGCACCAGTTTAATGCTAGGGGAGAATAACAACACCAGTCTACTAATAATACTAGGGGAGAATAACAGCATGAGTCTAATGCTAGGAGAGAATATCTTCGTGTGTTGCCGACCACGGCCTGTGTGGTTGTAGAGCGGCGTTGGGAGAATAACAAACTGCTCCAGAACAACAAGCACTTGGGTTCCCAGTGTTGGAGAGAATCTCCCCCTCCACATTAGTGGTGCTGTCTCCCTGTCTGTTACAGTACTGTTAGTGGTGCTGTCTCCCTGTCTGTTACAGTACTGTTAGTGGTGCTGTCTCCCTGTCTGTCTGTTACAGTACTGTTAGTGGTGCTGTCTCCCTGTCTGTCTGTTACAGTACTGTTAGTGGTGCTGTCTCCCTGTCTGTTACAGTACTGTTAGTGGTGCTGTCTCCCTGTCTGTCTGTTACAGTACTGTTAGTGGTGCTGTCTCCCTGTCTGTTACAGTACTGTTAGTGGTGCTGTCTCCCTGTCTGTCTGTTACAGTACTGTTAGTGGTGCTGTCTCCCTGTCTGTTACAGTACTGTTAGTGGTGCTGTCTCCCTGTCTGTCTGTTACAGTACTGTTAGTGGTGCTGTCTCCCTGTCTGTCTGTTACAGTACTGTTAGTGGTGCTGTCTCCCTGTCTGTTACAGTACTGTTAGTGGTGCTGTCTTCCTGTCTGTTACAGTACTGTTAGTGGTGCTGTCTCCCTGTCTGTTACTGTACTGTTAATGGTGCTGTCTCCCTGTCTGTTACAGTACTGTTAGTGGTGCTGTCTCCCTGTCTGTTACAGTACTGTTAGTGGTGCTGTCTCCCTGTCTGTTACAGTACTGTTAGTGGTGCTGTCTCCCTGTCTGTTACAGTACTGTTAGTGGTGCTGTCTCCCTGTCTGTTACAGTACTGTTAGTGGTGCTGTCTCCCTGTCTGTTACTGTAATGTTAATGGTGCTGTCTCCCTGTCTGTCTGTTACAGTACTGTTAGTGGTGCTGTCTCCCTGTCTGTTACAGTACTGTTAGTGGTGCTGTCTCCCTGTCTGTTACAGTACTGTTAGTGGTGCTGTCTCCCTGTCTGTTACTGTACTGTTAATGGTGCTGTCTCCCTGTCTGTTACAGTACTGTTAGTGGTGCTGTCTCCCTGTCTGTTACTGTACTGTTAATGGTGCTGTCTCCCTGTCTGTCTGTTACAGTACTGTTAGTGGTGCTGTCTCCCTGTCTGTTACAGTACTGTTAGTGGTGCTGTCTCCCTGTCTGTTACAGTACTGTTAGTGGTGCTGTCTCCCTGTCTGTTACAGTACTGTTAGTGGTGCTGTCTCCCTGTCTGTTACAGTACTGTTAGTGGTGCTGTCTCCCTGTCTGTTACAGTACTGTTAGTGGTGCTGTCTCCCTGTCTGTTACAGTACTGTTAGTGGTGCTGTCTCCCTGTCTGTTACAGTACTGTTAGTGGTGCTGTCTCCCTGTCTGTTACAGTACTGTTAGTGGTGCTGTCTCCCTGTCTGTTACAGTACTGTTAGTGGTGCTGTCTCCCTGTCTGTTACAGTACTGTTAGTGGTGCTGTCTCCCTGTCTGTTACAGTACTGTTAGTGGTGCTGTCTCCCTGTCTGTTACAGTACTGTTAGTGGTGCTGTCTCCCTGTCTGTTACAGTACTGTTAGTGGAGCTGTCTCCCTGTCTGTTACAGGACTGTTAGTGGTGCTGTCTCCCTGTCTGTTACAGTACTGTTAGTGGTGCTGTCTCCCTGTCTGTTACAGTACTTTTAGTGGTGCTGTCTCCCTGTCTGTTACAGTACTGTTAGTGGTGCTGTCTTCCTGTCTGTTACAGTACTGTTAGTGGTGCTGTCTCCCTGTCTGTTACTGTACTGTTAATGGTGCTGTCTCCCTGTCTGTCTGTTACAGTACTGTTAGTGGTGCTGTCTCCCTGTCTGTTACAGAACTGTTAGTGGTGCTGTCTCCCTGTCTGTTACAGTACTGTTAGTGGTGCTGTCTCCCTGTCTGTTACTGTACTGTTAATGGTGCTGTCTCCCTGTCTGTCTGTTACAGTACTGTTAGTGGTGCTGTCTCCCTGTCTGTTACAGTACTGTTAGTGGTGCTGTCTCCCTGTCTGTTACAGTACTGTTAGTGGTGCTGTCTTCCTGTCTGTTACAGTACTGTTAGTGGTGCTGTCTCCCTGTCTGTTACTGTACTGTTAATGGTGCTGTCTCCCTGTCTGTTACAGTACTGTTAGTGGTGCTGTCTCCCTGTCTGTTACAGTACTGTTAGTGGTGCTGTCTCCCTGTCTGTTACAGTACTGTTAGTGGTGCTGTCTCCCTGTCTGTTACAGTACTGTTAGTGGTGCTGTCTCCCTGTCTGTTACTGTAATGTTAATGGTGCTGTCTCCCTGTCTGTCTGTTACAGTACTGTTAGTGGTGCTGTCTCCCTGTCTGTTACAGTACTGTTAGTGGTGCTGTCTCCCTGTCTGTTACAGTACTGTTAGTGGTGCTGTCTCCCTGTCTGTTACTGTACTGTTAATGGTGCTGTCTCCCTGTCTGTTACAGTACTGTTAGTGGTGCTGTCTCCCTGTCTGTTACTGTACTGTTAATGGTGCTGTCTCCCTGTCTGTCTGTTACAGTACTGTTAGTGGTGCTGTCTCCCTGTCTGTTACAGTACTGTTAGTGGTGCTGTCTCCCTGTCTGTTACAGTACTGTTAGTGGTGCTGTCTCCCTGTCTGTTACAGTACTGTTAGTGGTGCTGTCTCCCTGTCTGTTACAGTACTGTTAGTGGTGCTGTCTCCCTGTCTGTTACAGTACTGTTAGTGGTGCTGTCTCCCTGTCTGTTACAGTACTGTTAGTGGTGCTGTCTCCCTGTCTGTTACAGTACTGTTAGTGGTGCTGTCTCCCTGTCTGTTACAGTACTGTTAGTGGTGCTGTCTCCCTGTCTGTTACAGTACTGTTAGTGGTGCTGTCTCCCTGTCTGTTACAGTACTGTTAGTGGTGCTGTCTCCCTGTCTGTTACAGTACTGTTAGTGGAGCTGTCTCCCTGTCTGTTACAGGACTGTTAGTGGTGCTGTCTCCCTGTCTGTTACAGTACTGTTAGTGGTGCTGTCTCCCTGTCTGTTACAGTACTTTTAGTGGTGCTGTCTCCCTGTCTGTTACAGTACTGTTAGTGGTGCTGTCTTCCTGTCTGTTACAGTACTGTTAGTGGTGCTGTCTCCCTGTCTGTTACTGTACTGTTAATGGTGCTGTCTCCCTGTCTGTCTGTTACAGTACTGTTAGTGGTGCTGTCTCCCTGTCTGTTACAGTACTGTTAGTGGTGCTGTCTCCCAGTCTGTTACAGTATTGTTAGTGGTGCTGTCTCCCTGTCTGTTACAGTACTGTTAGTGGTGCTGTCTCCCTGTCTGTTACAGGACTGTTAGTGGTGCTGTCTCCCTGTCTGTTACAGGACTGTTAGTGGTGCTGTCTCCCTGTCTGTTACAGTACTGTTAGTGGTGCTGTCTCCCTGTCTGTTACAGGACTGTTAGTGGTGCTGTCTCCCTGTCTGTTACAGTACTGTTAGTGGTGCTGTCTCCCTGTCTGTTACAGTACTGTTAGTGGTGCTGTCTCCCTGTCTGTTACAGTACTGTTAGTGGTGCTGTCTTCCTGTCTGTTACAGTACTGTTAGTGGTGCTGTCTCCCTGTCTGTTACTGTACTGTTAATGGTGCTGTCTCCCTGTCTGTCTGTTACAGTACTGTTAGTGGTGCTGTCTCCCTGTCTGTTACAGTACTGTTAGTGGTGCTGTCTCCCTGTCTGTCTGTTACAGTACTGTTAGTGGTGCTGTCTCCCTGTCTGTTACAGTACTGTTAGTGGTGCTGTCTCCCTGTCTGTTACAGTACTGTTAGTGGTGCTGTCTCCCTGTCTGTTACTGTACTGTTAATGGTGCTGTCTCCCTGTCTGTCTGTTACAGTACTGTTAATGGTGCTGTCTCCCTGTCTGTCTGTTACAGTACTGTTAGTGGTGCTGTCTCCGTGTCTGTTACAGTACTGTTAGTGGTGCTGTCTTCCTGTCTGTTACAGTACTGTTAGTGGTGCTGTCTCCCTGTCTGTTACTGTACTGTTAATGGTGCTGTCTCCCTGTCTGTTACAGTACTGTTAGTGGTGCTGTCTCCCTGTCTGTTACAGTACTGTTAGTGGTGCTGTCTCCCTGTCTGTTACAGTACTGTTAGTGGTGCTGTCTCCCTGTCTGTTACAGTACTGTTAGTGGTGCTGTCTCCCTGTCTGTTACAGTACTGTTAGTGGTGCTGTCTCCCTGTCTGTTACAGTACTGTTAGTGGTGCTGTCTCCCTGTCTGTTACAGTACTGTTAGTGGTGCTGTCTCCCTGTCTGTTACAGTACTGTTAGTGGTGCTGTCTCCCTGTCTGTTACAGTACTGTTAGTGGTGCTGTCTCCCTGTCTGTTACAGTACTGTTAGTGGTGCTGTCTCCCTGTCTGTTACAGTACTGTTAGTGGAGCTGTCTCCCTGTCTGTTACAGGACTGTTAGTGGTGCTGTCTCCCTGTCTGTTACAGTACTGTTAGTGGTGCTGTCTCCCTGTCTGTTACAGTACTTTTAGTGGTGCTGTCTCCCTGTCTGTTACAGTACTGTTAGTGGTGCTGTCTTCCTGTCTGTTACAGTACTGTTAGTGGTGCTGTCTCCCTGTCTGTTACTGTACTGTTAATGGTGCTGTCTCCCTGTCTGTCTGTTACAGTACTGTTAGTGGTGCTGTCTCCCTGTCTGTTACAGTACTGTTAGTGGTGCTGTCTCCCAGTCTGTTACAGTATTGTTAGTGGTGCTGTCTCCCTGTCTGTTACAGTACTGTTAGTGGTGCTGTCTCCCTGTCTGTTACAGGACTGTTAGTGGTGCTGTCTCCCTGTCTGTTACAGGACTGTTAGTGGTGCTGTCTCCCTGTCTGTTACAGTACTGTTAGTGGTGCTGTCTCCCTGTCTGTTACAGGACTGTTAGTGGTGCTGTCTCCCTGTCTGTTACAGTACTGTTAGTGGTGCTGTCTCCCTGTCTGTTACAGTACTGTTAGTGGTGCTGTCTCCCTGTCTGTTACAGTACTGTTAGTGGTGCTGTCTTCCTGTCTGTTACAGTACTGTTAGTGGTGCTGTCTCCCTGTCTGTTACTGTACTGTTAATGGTGCTGTCTCCCTGTCTGTCTGTTACAGTACTGTTAGTGGTGCTGTCTCCCTGTCTGTTACAGTACTGTTAGTGGTGCTGTCTCCCTGTCTGTCTGTTACAGTACTGTTAGTGGTGCTGTCTCCCTGTCTGTTACAGTACTGTTAGTGGTGCTGTCTCCCTGTCTGTTACAGTACTGTTAGTGGTGCTGTCTCCCTGTCTGTTACTGTACTGTTAATGGTGCTGTCTCCCTGTCTGTCTGTTACAGTACTGTTAATGGTGCTGTCTCCCTGTCTGTCTGTTACAGTACTGTTAGTGGTGCTGTCTCCGTGTCTGTTACAGTACTGTTAGTGGTGCTGTCTTCCTGTCTGTTACAGTACTGTTAGTGGTGCTGTCTCCCTGTCTGTTACTGTACTGTTAATGGTGCTGTCTCCCTGTCTGTTACAGTACTGTTAGTGGTGCTGTCTCCCTGTCTGTTACAGTACTGTTAGTGGTGCTGTCTCCCTGTCTGTTACAGTACTGTTAGTGGTGCTGTCTCCCTGTCTGTTACAGTACTGTTAGTGGTGCTGTCTCCCTGTCTGTTACAGTACTGTTAGTGGTGCTGTCTCCCTGTCTGTTACTGTACTGTTAATGGTGCTGTCTCCCTGTCTGTCTGTTACAGTACTGTTAGTGGTGCTGTCTCCCTGTCTGTTACAGTACTGTTAGTGGTGCTGTCTCCCTGTCTGTTACAGTACTGTTAGTGGTGCTGTCTTCCTGTCTGTTACAGTACTGTTAGTGGTGCTGTCTCCCTGTCTGTTACTGTACTGTTAATGGTGCTGTCTCCCTGTCTGTTACAGTACTGTTAGTGGTGCTGTCTCCCTGTCTGTTACAGTACTGTTAGTGGTGCTGTCTCCGTGTCTGTTACAGTACTGTTAGTGGTGCTGTCTCCCTGTCTGTTACAGTACTGTTAGTGGTGCTGTCTCCCTGTCTGTTACAGTACTGTTAGTGGTGCTGTCTTCCTGTCTGTTACATTACTGTTAGTGGTGCTGTCTCCCTGTCTGTTACAGTACTGTTAGTGGTGCTGTCTCCCTGTCTGTTACAGTACTGTTAGTGGTGCTGTCTCCCTGTCTGTTACAGTACTGTTAGTGGTGCTGTCTCCCTGTCTGTTACAGGACTGTTAGTGGTGCTGTCTCCCTGTCTGTTACAGTACTGTTAGTGGTGCTGTCTCCCTGTCTGTTACAGTACTGTTAGTGGTGCTGTCTCCCTGTCTGTTACAGTACTGTTAGTGGTGCTGTCTCCCTGTCTGTTACAGTACTGTTAGTGGTGCTGTCTCCCTGTCTGTTACAGTACTGTTAGTGGTGCTGTCTCCCTGTCTGTTACAGTACTGTTAGTGGTGCTGTCTCCCTGTCTGTTACAGTACTGTTAGTGGTGCTGTCTCCCTGTCTGTTACAGTACTGTTAGTGGTGCTGTCTCCCTGTCTGTTACAGGACTGTTAGTGGTGCTGTCTCCCTGTCTGTTACAGTACTGTTAGTGGTGCTGTCTCCCTGTCTGTTACAGTACTGTTAGTGGTGCTGTCTCCCTGTCTGTTACAGTACTGTTAGTGGTGCTGTCTTCCTGTCTGTTACTGTACTGTTAATGGTGCTGTCTCCCTGTCTGTCTGTTACAGTACTGTTAGTGGTGCTGTCTCCCTGTCTGTTACAGTACTGTTAGTGGTGCTGTCTCCCTGTCTGTTACAGTACTGTTAGTGGTGCTGTCTCCCTGTCTGTTACAGTACTGTTAGTGGTGCTGTCTCCCTGTCTGTTACAGGACTGTTAGTGGTGCTGTCTCCCTGTCTGTTACAGGACTGCTAGTGGTGCTGTCTCCCTGTCTGTTACAGGACTGTTAGTGGTGCTGTCTCCCTGTCTGTTACAGTACTGTTAGTGGTGCTGTCTCCCTGTCTGTTACAGTACTGTTAGTGGTGCTGTCTCCCTGTCTGTTACAGTACTGTTAGTGGTGCTGTCTTCCTGTCTGTTACAGTACTGTTAGTGGTGCTGTCTCCCTGTCTGTTACTGTACTGTTAATGGTGCTGTCTCCCTGTCTGTCTGTTACAGTACTGTTAGTGGTGCTGTCTCCCTGTCTGTTACAGTACTGTTAGTGGTGCTGTCTCCCTGTCTGTTACAGTACTGTTAATGGTGCTGTCTCCCTGTCTGTTACAGTACTGTTAGTGGTGCTGTCTCCCTGTCTGTTACAGGACTGTTAGTGGTGCTGTCTCCCTCTCTGTTACAGGACTGTTAGTGGTGCTGTCTCCCTGTCTGTTACAGTACTGTTAGTGGTGCTGTCTCCCTGTCTGTTACAGGACTGTTAGTGGTGCTGTCTCCCTGTCTGTTACACTACTGTTAGTGGTGCTGTCTCCCTGTCTGTTACAGTACTGTTAGTGGTGCTGTCTTCCTGTCTGTTACAGTACTGTTAGTGGTGCTGTCTCCCTGTCTGTTACTGTACTGTTAATGGTGCTGTCTCCCTGTCTGTCTGTTACAGTACTGTTAGTGGTGCTGTCTCCCTGTCTGTTACAGTACTGTTAGTGGTGCTGTCTTCCTGTCTGTTACAGTACTGTTAGTGGTGCTGTCTCCCTGTCTGTTACTGTACTGTTAATGGTGCTGTCTCCCTGTCTGTCTGTTACAGTACTGTTAGTGGTGCTGTCTCCCTGTCTGTTACAGTACTGTTAGTGGTGCTGTCTTCCTGTCTGTTACAGTACTGTTAGTGGTGCTGTCTCCCTGTCTGTTACTGTACTGTTAATGGTGCTGTCTCCCTGTCTGTCTGTTACAGTACTGTTAATGGTGCTGTCTCCCTGTCTGTCTGTTACAGTACTGTTAGTGGTGCTGTCTCCCTGTCTGTTACAGTACTGGCAGTGCTTGTCTCGATGGCACACTCAGTGAATGATGCAATGAACAGAGGTGGTGGGCCATACATTGCGCCATCATCCAGGGTTTGGTCATTTGCAGAGGATAAAGCTACCCAGGCGTATCCGCGTAGTTTATTAGGGACACTAGGCCTCATTTAGTATCTGTCTTTTCAGGAGTTGCAGAGCTGGCAATATAAGTCCTGTTTTTTTAGTTTGTGTATTTTGTTGGATTCCATTGGCATTGTTGTGTCACAGGAATCTTTTATAGGAATCGTTGAAGTAAGAAAACAACCTTTTTGCACAGAATTGTAATTAAGAGTCACCTTCGAAAGTTATTTGTTTTCCCCCAAAGGTAGTATGATCTCTATAAAGCAGTACTTTTAGTGGCCAGGGTTGTGTCTCAGTAGCGTATTGATCTCACCATCCAGGGTTGTGTCTCAGTATCGTATTGATCTCACCATCCAGGGTTGTGTCTCAGTATCGTATTGATCTCACCATCCAGGGTTGTGTCTCAGTATCGTATAGATCTCACCATCCAGGGTTGTGTCTCAGTAACTCGTTGATCTCACAATCCAGCATTTATTTTAAATTTTTTATGAAGGCAGTTTAATATCTATAGAAGTTTTCTTGAATCTCTTTCCAGATAAGACTGAAAAGCTATTAACTTATATAGCTATAAAAATGTTTTCTCAAGATAGTTAAAAAGAGATTTATTTTAATCTCTCACGCCGCCTTAGTGAGCTTTGCCCTATGATGAAGGTAAAGCTCTCCCTGCTTGTTTTTAGCAGATCTCAGTAGTACCTGGCTACTAAATAACAGAAAAAGACCCAGGCACCTTTCTCAACCTCATGGGAATACCACGACGGGTCAAGTAATGTATCACTGCTGGGTTGTAAATTGTTTACCAGTGGACTTTTATTGGACTTGCCAAGGTCTTAGGGGTTAGACTGTGGTTTCTGAGCGCCCCCACCCCCACCCCCCACCCCATCCCAGTCTCACCGGTCTATCTCCAACCTGTCTTTGTCTCGGAGGTTAATCTATAGGCCAGATCAAAGGGTCAGGACCACAGATAAACTCCAGCCCTTGAGGTTTCTTCTTCTCTCGTATCTGCAGATGATTAAAACTCAAGGTGATTCATGGGGCAATATGGCTGTAGCAGAGCAAAGGAGCCAGAGAGGATTCCAACAGCCGACAGGGAGGATTTGTTCAAACCGTCGCTATCAACCTCATTGTCATTCACCCAGAGATGGAGTTACAGATAGACACAGCTATTCTGTCACTCCCTTTGGAGCTGATATATGCACCAGCACAGACATGAGTTCCACTTGGAGACCCAGGGGATAAAATAACAAGAGTACTCTGATAAATAACAAGAGTACTCTGGCTGATAAAATAACAAGAGTACTCTGATAAATAACAAGAGTACTCTGATAAAATAACAAGAGTACTCTGGCTGATAAAATAACAAGAGTACTCTGATAAAATAACAAGAGTACTCTGATAAAATAACAAGAGTACTCTGACTGATAAATAACAAGAGTACTCTGATAAAATAACAAGAGTACTCTGATAAAATAACAAGAATACTCTGATAAAATAACAAGAGTACTCTGGCTGATAAATAACAAGAGTACTCTTGTTATTTTATCAGAGTACTCTTGTTATTTTATCAGAGTACTCTGGCTGATAAATAACAAGAGTACTCTGGCTGATAAATAACAAGAGTACTCTTGTTATTTTATCAGAGTACTCTTGTTATTTTATCAGAGTACTCTGGCTGATAAATAACAAGAGTACTCTGGCTGATAAATAACAAGAGTACTCTTGTTATTTTATCAGAGTACTCTTGTTATTTTATCAGAGTACTCTGGCTGATAAATAACAAGAGTACTCTGACTGACAGGAAAGGGGTCTGGACTGCTGCCTTATGACTACCAAATGATTATTCCTATCTTTTGTAGATTCAAAATGAATATTTTGACTGTCAAAAGGCTGAAATATTCAGTAGGCAGAAGAATGGCTATGCTTTATCGAGCAGCAAATGTTTGAACGAGCTAAATAAACCTGCTTGTTCTTGTTCGATTCACACATTATATGGAGGAACTGATAAATTGCACGTGTCATCGTTGTTGACAAGCTAAATGAGGGGCATCAAAGCATGGAAGGTAGGCATGAAGAGAAGAAAAAAAACTGTCCTCTCGCTGGGAAAGAAGCTGACAGCTGAACACCCTTTGCACAAGCAGGCCGCAAATATGCTGTTTCTATTGAACACGCTGAAAAGGGGCTCACCCTTGAACTTCTTGGATCATTGTCAGTGAATGAAATAATTTATCTCCATACGTGGTGATACCTGTGTGCCTGTGTTTAAGGTGTATGCTGGGACCGAGGAGAGGTAGGAGGGAATGGCCCTGAGTTAATTGTGAGCTCACCTTTCTTTAGAGGAGTCAGCCGCCGCCTACACACTACACACTACACACTACACAACCTAAATGCAATTTGGGGGGGTCTCCATACAACATCACCAGGCTCCATACAACGTCACCAGGCTCCATATAACATCACCAGGCTCCAGACAACATCACTACACTCCATATAACGTCACCAGGCTCCATATAACATCACCAGGCTCCATATAACATCACCAGGCTCCATACATCACCAGGCTCCATATAACATCACCAGGCTCCATACATCACCAGGCTCCATACAACATCACCAGGCTCCATATAACATCACCAGGCTCCAGACAACATCACCAGGCTCCATATAACATCACCAGGCTCCATACATCACCAGGCTCCAGACAACGTCACCAGGCTCCATACAACATTGATAGGCTCCATACAACATCACTACACTCCATACAACATCACTACACTCCATACAACATCACTACACTCCATACAACATCAATACACTCCATATAATATCAATACACTCCATACAACATCACCAGGCTCCATACAACATCACCAGGCTCCATACAACATCGATAGAATCCATACAACATCACTACACTCCATATAACATCACTACACTCCATACAACATCACTACACTCCATACAACATCACCAGGCTCCATACAACATCACCAGGCTCCATACAACATCGATAGGCTCCATACAACATCAATACACTCCATATAACATCACTACACTCCATACAACATCACTACACTCCATACAACATCACTACACTCCATATAACATCACTACACTCCATATAACATCCCTACACTCCATACAACATCACTACACTCCATACAACATCACTACACTCCATATAACATCACTACACTCCATACAACATCACCAGGCTCCATATAACATCACTACACTCCATACAACATCAATACACTCCATATAACATCACTACACTCCATACAACATCAATACACTCCATATAACATCACTACACTCCATACAACATCACTAGGCTCCATACAACATCACTACACTCCATACAACATCACTACACTCCATACAACATCACCAGGCTCCATACAACATCAATACACTCCATATAACATCACTACACTCCATACAACATCACTAGGCTCCATACAACATCACTAGGCTCCATACAACATCACTACACTCCATACAACATCACTACACTCCATACAACATCACTACACTCCATACAACATCAATACACTCCATATAACATCACTACACTCCATACAACATCAATACACTCCATATAACATCACTACACTCCATACAACATCAATACACTGCATATAACATCACTACACTCCATACAACATCACTAGGCTCCATACAACATCACTACACTCCATATAACATCCCTACACTCCATACAACATCACTACACTCCATACAACATCAATACACTCCATATAACATCACTACACTCCATACAACATCAATACACTCCATATAACATCACTACACTCCATACAACATCACTAGGCTCCATACAACATCACTACACTCCATACAACATCACTACACTCCATACAACATCACTACACTCCATACAACATCACCAGGCTCCATACAACATCACTACACTCCATATAACATCACCAGGCTCCATACAACATTACCAGGCTCCATACAACATCACTACACTCCATACAACATCACTACACTCCATATAACATCACCAGGCTCCATATAACATCACCAGGCTCCATACAACATCACTACACTCCATACAACATCACCAGGCTCCATACAACATCACCAGGCTCCATATAACATCAGTACACTCCATACAACATCCATGGATGGGAGTCCGGTATCAACGTAAGGAGAACCATCTGGATGATGAGAAAACTGCATCACGAATGGTACCTTATTCTATTTATAGTGCAGTACTTAGTGACCACGGCCCATAGGACCTGTTCGACGTACTTCATGAACCAGGAGCACCTGCAAAGAGTTAACATTCTCAGAGGCTTATCCAGGGCCAATCTTCTCATACAGCCACAGCCAATAGGAAGGGATTCTAAAAGGGGATGTTGAGGATATTTGTTGAGAGATTGACTCGGTGACGCAGTGGGCAAATTAAATCTTAAATCAACAGTGGTCTCAATCTTGCCTTTCTTTTTTTAATGTTATATCTTTGACACAGTGGATCAATGGTGAACTGTGCCTTCAGAATGAACCAGAGACCAGACTGAGAATCACAAAGGAGATGTTT